>NW_021604682.1:2766805-2816009 GCF_004785775.1 Grammomys surdaster | reverse complement strand
AGAGAGAGCGAGAGAGAGAGAGAGAGAGAGAGAGAGAGCGAGACCGACCCACACTTGGAGGGGGCCAAGAAGGGGAACCTGCTGCTGATTTTCAAGTCCAGACGGTTATATGGAAAAGCTAACCTAGTGACCTGGGCCCTAGTGACTTTTGAGTGGTTAAAAAAAAAAAGAACAAAACTCAACAAACATAGTCATATTTTCCTAAACCAAATCAGTAATGCCCTGCATATTCTGTCATAGTTTCAGATACCTGCAGGGTTGGTCAGAAATGAAGTACAAAGTCCTTCTCAAGCCTTATGAAAACTGGCGAGCAGAACTCCCCTTCCCCGCCCTGTCAATCCATTCCCTGGGTGTAAGGGAGTTCTCATTCTCCCCGTGAAGGACATCATGCAGGCCTTGTGTTTGTGGTGGCTCCCGGGACAGTAGGTAGTCTTCCAGCACCACTCCCACCAGTGAGTCAGCTGTGTTTGTCCCAAATGTGTTTACGCCAGCCGTCCTTACTATGATCACATCTTGAATATTGCGTAAACAGGCAGAGAGTGGATGGGTGTCGAGGGGGGCTTCTGTAGAAATCACAGCGGCTGGTTTGTAAATCCTCAAAAGCCAGGTGTAGCTTGGGTTGGTGTGGGTGAGACAGTTTGTTTGGACACGGGGAGCAGTAACAGCTCCTTTCTCACTGCACTGGTGTTGGAAAAAGTAAACTGGGTGTCACACGAGGTGTGCACGCTGTAGTTAAGCAAGGAAGGACGTTCCCCGCAGCCGCAGGATGTTGAGCCTGAGCCTGTCCACCCGAGATGTACTTCTGTCTGTGACTGACAAGGAAGGATTTAAAGTGGTCCGGATCCGTTCCTTCACACTCGTCTGTAAATCATCTTCTCATGAAAGCAGCAAGCCAACAGCCCCATCTCTGATAGCGGTGCGTGGTGATTAATGGGTATTAGAAATGCGTCTGTAATAATTTATTACACTTATGGTTGGTGTCCAACACCAAGTCACAGAGACAGACCGGGGGCTGGGGGAGAGCTGCTTGGTGATAATATGTATGAGCTCCTGGGAAAGGCCAACCTGAAAGCCCCTTTCTCCAAGACAGAGGAGACTAAGGGTTCTTGAAAGTTGTCAGGCTCCATAGGAGAGTCGAGGGGCAAGCTGATGGGAAGAGATGGTTCCGGCATGGAAAATGGGAGGAAGGTCGGGGAACCAGTAAGAGAGGAAACAGGCAGGCTGGCAAGGCCTGGGAAAGGGGTCACAGGCAAGGACTAGGAGGACAGAATGGAACAAGAATGCGGGCCGGGGACGTGGGTCTAGGGCCCAGAGACTAAAAGGAGAAATGAAATGGTGGCTGGAACAGAGACCAGGAGGAAGAGGCCAGTTAAGGGCTAGAGGATCAGGAAGGGAGAACACGGCCTGAGAGCCAGAAACCAGGGAGAAGGGACACGGCGTGGGAGAACTGCACAGCGTGGAGTGTGTGTAGTAAGCACGGAGCTGCGGCAGGCATGGAGGGCTGGACAGTGGGAAGGAGGGTGGGGGCTTCAGGACGACTTTTGCCCCACAAGGAAGGAACAGCTAGAGACTTCTAAGTTTGGGGTCTTGTTTGGACAGGCCTCCTACTCAGGACCGGTGAGGCATCCATCTAAGGAATACTAAGGAAAGCAGGAGCCAAAAAGTCAGGGGCGCAGATAGAGGGACCCTGGAGTCTCACCAGTGTCAGCTCCCAGAACACTCAGGAGTGTCCGTGGGCCAGCGGAGACCTCACGGCTTGAGATCTGTACAGACCATCGGTGTGTGACCACCCTCCACCACGGGCTCCTTAGAGAGGTCACATTAGGTAATGCGCTCCAAAGAAAGCACCCGGGAAGCTTCGAGCTCTGTGCAAACATCTTTTGGTATTGGTCCATCTATCCATCCATCTGCTCTGCAAATCTTTTCACAGAGCACCTGCTTTGACGGAAGTAGAACTGGCAGTTGGGGGATGGGGATGGAGCAGTAGCCCAGACAAGCCCACAGTGGGGGAATCTCAGGGAAGACAGTACTCCTAGTGGAGTTGGCAAGGGGGCCTGGGAGGACCCAGGAACCCTGAGGCCAGGGGATGGCCAAGCTGCCCTTTCTTCCCTTGGCAAGATCCAATACTACCAGGAAGGTAGCCTCAAACTGCACTTTCCAAAGGGGTCCGAAAGTGGGCTAGGCACTGTGGGCCTGAAGGGTGAGAAATAGAACCAGGAAGGTGGAACTGGGGGTTTTCTGTAGGGCAATAGGAAGGAAGTGGTAGTTGTACAGGCCCTCTTCTCACGAGGGTATTTCCTTGGAAGAATTGCCTGCTCTGTCTTTGTCTACTGTCGCTGGCATCAAAGCAAGCAGAGGTTTTTATCTCCTTGGAAAGATGTGGCTTCTCAGTCCAGAAATACATGCTATATCAAAAGCCTAAATGAACTAGCTGACCTTTTCCTGCAGTCATTCACACTGGGCGAGGGAAGAGGCGCAGAGGAAGCCAGGGCAGGGTTTGCGTGCGAGTGGCCCTATACCACACACTAACCAGCACCACCCGGCACTGGGCCTCGAGAGCTTCCCTTAACCCTAAGGCTCCGTGAAGGCTGAACAGCCACTGTTCATAAAGGACATTTCAGCTGGAAGGAAAGGAGACGTGCGCCCCTGTCACCCAGGTGAGAGTGGGTTCCGCTCTGACTCCACGCGCTCCAGCCTTCCCAAGGTAGTGTCCATCCGGCACCTAATGATGTCATGTGACGGAACCATAATACAGAAGTGCCTCTCCTACCCAAGAAAACCGCTGCTCTGGGAGCCTGGCAATACCTGTGGTGTCCCATATGGAATCCATTCCTACCACAGACCTCCCCAGAAAACACTCAACCCATCCACGGCAGTTTCCTACCCCTGGTGTTAGCCTCCTCAGGAGTCCCCTAAGCTTTCAGAGGTCTGCTCCCAAACCTTGAACCCTACCTCTGGGTACCGGCATAATCTCCCGGTCACCAACAGTCCCCTGTTGCTTCGGGGTCAGCTTGGGATGTGTCTTCAGCCATTCTTCACTAATCCTGTTCATCTTTCCTTGTGTCTCTGCCGCCACAGTGCTGGTCTGCATCAGGGACGGTCTGGTTATCTTCTAACTGTAACGTGAACTCCTTGATACAGAAATGGAGGCTGGTCCTCCCCCTGTCCCCCTGCTTGGAGGAGAGCAAATCACGGGGGCTCAGGTCTGAGAGGGAGAGCAGAGAGGACTTGGTGACCGCTATCTGGCCATGAGGATCTGAGAGTGGAGACTAAGCCTTAGGCCCAGACCCAGGTCTAAGATGCTGAGAGGAGAAGCGGAGGGTGTGCTGCTAAGCATGCAAGTGCAACTCAGCAGAGAAGGAGGGTGAAGAGGAGCAAGGCGTACAGTGTTGATTCCACAGCTCAATAATCCTATTCCCTCAAAGTCCCAGCAGAAAGGGCCTCTGGCCCCAAGCCTTTTGTACATCTCATTTGCATTCCCAGAAAACAGTGACTCCAGAATCCAGCTTCTCCAAGTAAGGGACAGAGTGGCCACCAAACCCTAGGAGGCCCTGTGCTGTTCTTTTTCATGAGGAAGGTAATCCTTTTTACATCTCTCAATCCTTTTCCTTCAAGGAGAAGATCCCAGTTTGGTGCCAGCATGGCTCTCCCAGTCCGGCAGGCACTAATCCTTGTTTTTTAACAGCCAGTGACCTCGCCTGGCCCTTCTGCAGACAGGAGTCCCAGGCTAGCAGCAAAAGCGGTTCCTTCTCACTCTTGTGTATTCCAGATCACTTCTGTGATGAACGTCTCTGGCTTTCCACTTAAAGTTCTTCTTAAAGTATACAGTTAAGTTTTAAAAAGGATAAATCCATTTCAGGAAAAACATCGCAGCGGGTCATACCCAGATGTGGCTAGATTAGGAACATGCAGCGTGTGGTGCAGAGGCTGGGGGTAGGGGGTGATTAAAGCCGTGTTCTGTTGACTCTCCTGAGGAAGTCACCCCCTCTCTAAACCTCTACAATGTCATAACCAACCGCCACGCTTACTCTTACACATGTACAGACAAGGATGGTCTCAAACAGGTATGGGATAGGAGTGTAGATGCTCACTGAGTTTCTGTAGCCATAGGCTTCTGGGCCCAGTCTTCCTAAATATCTGCTTCCCCAGGCAATTCCAGCTGCCCAGGGAGACATGTGCCTGTTATAGAGGAACATACACAAGAAAGTCCAGGCTTGCTTCCAGCACCTTCTGTCCAAACCCACTGTCTGACTTCCCTAGGACAGACACTCCAGAGGCTAGCCCAAAGCTACACACATATGAAATGGCTTCATGCTGAGACCGTGGACTGTGAGCAGGACATTCTAGTAACAGATGGGGACAAGGCTGCATACACATCTGCCTAAGGAGAACAAGTCCACAGCCATGGGGTCTTTCTTGTCTTATGAGATGGACAGAGGAAGTCCAACCAGTCAGAGGGCCAGACAGCAGAAGACTCCTCCTGCAGTCCAGGCCTGGCAAGGGTTGCTTAGCCTTGGCAGGAAAGGAATAGGGGAATATACAGTGTCAGCAGAGAGCATGCTTCTAGTAAGGCAGGCGTGAAGAGGCAGGAGAAATATTTCCTTATTAAGAGGGAGGAAACTTATTATCAGCGGCAGCCACGGGCACAAGCCTTTCCGTCTTCTTCAGTTTCTAAAATAAAGCCATGGCGGGTGTCCACTCAGGAAGTTCAGTTCCAGGGGTAAACAAGAGGGCCCAGTATTTATTGGCACATTCTTTAATGGACTCATTCATTTTTTGACACAGGGCTTACTATATAGCTCAAACTGGTCCCAGAACTCATGACCCTCTTGCCTCAGCCTCCTGAGTGCCAGGACCAAATGTCTGTTAGCTGCAGGCTTCTGAGCCCAGTTTCCCTAAACATCTGTTTCTCCTGGTGGCTCCAGCTGCCCAAGGAGGCATGCTCCTGCTGTAGAATACGCAATGAAGCCCTGGCAAGCCCACTGTCTGACTTCTCTGAGACAGACACTCACAAAGGCCAGCCCAAAATGTGGATTCGTGTGTGCCACCACGCTCAGCTGAAAACTCATAAAAGAAGATGAATGAGCCCTCTCAGCCCGGGAAGCCTCCTGGTCAGTGAGTTGGGGAACCTAAGGCCAGCAGTGTGTGAATGAACTGCTCAGGTGCCTGCCCCAGGGAACCTCAGATGCACTGTTCCTGTTAGCCCTTGCAGACCGAGATACGGGATGGCTGTGGACCTGGAACTTTCTCCTTTCTGCCTGAAAGCCATATTTGGAAGAAGGGCCTGGTGAGCTCGGCTTGCCACCACAGAGCCGCCTCCTCGTTACCACAGCATGGGTTTTGGGTGCCAAGGGAGCATAGGAAGCAGAAGGGCTGCCACAGCCAGGGTGCAAGGCGTCTGAGAAAATGGGATGGAGAGTAGGGGCAGGCCCAAGGTTCATTCCCATTGGGGTACACTTGGCTTCCATGGGAAACATCAGAACAGGCCAAGGTCAGGCAGGTGCAAGCAGCCCAAATAGCTCCTTGGGTTAAAAAGGACTCCATGATAGGAACTTCTGATTGTACCTCAGGACCTGTAACTACACACGGAGACAGAAGACACCCCAGGCCAGGTTTTCTGCTTGGGGTACAAGATAGTGGACCTCTTCATGCATTCAAAGTATGTGTTCTTTGGGGACACTTAGTAGCCTGATGGTGTATTAGCAGACAGCCTCACTGTCTTGACATATGCTGGGCCTTGGCTACCCACAACCTTTTTGGGTTCTACTAACTGTGACTAACAGTCTTGGGTCTGAGGTATGGCCAATTCTCCTTCTATGCAGCCTGAGTATAAACTCTGAGGGAGCCTAAATGTCTTCCCAGCAAGTATCTCTATGCCAAGGATAAGTGTCTGTATGCAAATCCATTGCTGTCTTGGACCACCCTTTCTGGTGGTCCAGGTTCAGCATGAGGCAGACTTTCCTGAGACTAGTAGGAATGGTAGCAGGTATCCAGGGGTCTAGACAGGTTGGAGCCAGGCTGCCTGTCTGTGAGACGCTAGGATGCGGTAGTAAAGCAGCCCTACCTGTAAGCTGATGGGTAAACCTTCCACCCTAGAGTCAGCTGGCTTGGAAAAAGACACTTGGTGACTTCGGTTGGACCTGCTTTCCCAATGCTCTTGTAGAACCAGCTCGCTGGCTGCTGCGGAAGAGGTCCCGAGAGGGGAGTCCAGCGCCCCGCCTCTGTGTTAGTGGGTTCTAGCAGCCATGGCTATGAGTTGTACTGTCCGAGTCCTATGTCTGGTGTGCGGGAGTGGGGCAAGCCTCCAGAGACTATTCGCTATAGGGATATGCCAAGGAGAGTGACGGCGACTTGACATAAAGGGTCCAAGATGCAGAGATCCCGAGAGATGCCACAGTGTCTGTAACCGTGTCCCTGGCCTGGCTCTGGGTTGTCACTTTCACATCTCTTCCAGGACAGAGAGGGCAGTGTTTAGGAAGGGGCCACACATAATGAAGGTAGGCTAATCAAACGATGAGCAGATGCCCGGCTCAGAGACTCCAGACCGTTCGATCTCAGCCTTCCTAATGCTGCAAGCCTTCCATACAGCTCCTCGCACTGTGGTGATCTCCAACCATAGAATTATTTTGTGGCTACTTCAATAACTATAATTTTGCTACTGTTGTGGAACATAATGTAAATATCTGATAGGTGACACCCCAAAGGGTCACGACCCACAAGTTGAGAACCACTGCTTTAGACTCAGGCAGGTAGGGGAGGGTCTTGAAGAAAGATGGTTGACATGGACGGAGCGTTTTAGCCTTGGAACTGGAAGGAGCAGGGCCTTTTGATAGAGGAACCCCTGGGCGGGGTCAGGCTTGGATGCTGCACACTGACAGTCTTTGTACAGTGGCACGATCGAGGCCAGCGTAGAGTTTTTCAGGAGCTGGGGACCAAAGAAAACTAGCCACTCCAAACTGCCGAGCATCATCAGTGTGGGCAATGTTACAATCGTGTTACACATGCCTCTAGCTCGCGCAGCTGATGGAGGGCTGGGACGGACCTGCAGGTGCTGATGACGGATACAGTCTGCATGTCTGTACTGAGGTCCCACACCCCACACTCCATGGTCACCGCCACCACGCTTGCCACGCTCGGTATCTTCTCTCCGTCAGTGACCCTAGCTCTCAGCCTTGCTGGACAGTCCTAGGGTTGCCCTGTCTCCTCCCTACTCCCACCCAGCCACCGCTCCACCACTGCCATGCAACTTGGGTCTCATAGAACCACCTGCGATAGCTAGCCATTACATCCACCTGCCCCTTAGCCCTGTGCCACGTCACGGTCCTGTCACCTGGAATCTGTATAACGGAGCTGTCCCCGGTCTGTTCTAGGCCGGTGGTATCATCCAGACCTTTGTTGGCTTTTGATTTGCTCTTGGAGCTCCACTCCAGCTGTCCTTCCAACCGCTTGGCTGCCTCAGGCCTTGCACCAGCGACCCCCTCATCCTCAGACGCCTACCTGTCTGCCTGCCCCACCACTTGCTTGCTGTCATTTATCGCCTGCTAGGAGGCCAGCCTTACCTGCCTCTGCAGACTGTGCACTCCACCTTTGACCCCGACCTCCTAATTGGTGCTCCATTTTTTACAATAAAGCTTGGCACCTTGTCACTTGCTGTTCCTTCCCTGCCTGTGGTCTGACCTCTGCCGGCTTTACCCAAGCAAATTTAGGGATTTAGCCTTTGCCTTATTCAGTGCACAGACACCCCTAGTCCCAAGACTCAAAACCACGGCTTCGTATGCAAGTCTGAGATAATACACTGGCCGGTTTTCCCAGGCCCATTCTTCTCTGCCGCACCACAGCTGGTCCCTCTGGTCCATGGCCGCCTTGCTTTGAGGATACCAGGATAGCGTGTGGAACTGCACACAGACACACACCTACTCTGTCACATGGAACAGCTGCACCGATATATTTAAGCAGGAACACATGTACTCCAGCGCAGACACACACACACATACACACACACACCCCAAACCCCAGCTAGGCTTCTCTCCTGCCATGCCCATCCCTCTCACACTTGTATCATCTCTGAATGAGGCACTTTGACCTCCCTCTAGCTCCACGATGAGTGTGGTTCATCGTTCCTGTCCACACCCACACATTCCAAACCCTTGTGCTAGCTTCTCCTCTGCCTACAACTTCTGTTATTTCTAGCCATACCCAAGGGCGGTTGTGCTGGTGCGATCCTGGGTATCGCCCTGGGGACTCATGAGCAGTTTCTGGTCCAGGAAACACCAAAAACACATGGTCACCCACCGAGCCTCCACCTCCGGCCAAATGACATTGAGGTTCATTCTGAGATTTTGAGGAGTCCCTCCAGACCCAGTAGAATCCAGGTCGACTTGGCATAAGGACAGACAGGAGCCCAGCCTCAGCAGGTAGGAGTGGCTGAGGGTCTACGTACAGCACAGCTGGACTTGAACATCTATCATCAAGCCCCGTTCTTCTGCATCCCCATTGCCTAAGTGGGACCAGACCCCACAGAGCCGCTCACCAGCTTATTTACTTCAGGCCTCTGATACCCTGGGGATCTAGTCCAGGATGACTCCAGCAGGGGACCCACCCTCCCTGTGACAGTTGCTTCCCTACATAGCCTCCACGACAGGAGCTCATTGCCCAACTGCCGTCTCCCCTCTATTCCCTCACGGTCCTCTAGCAACCAGTGCCCAAGGATCATCTGACCAGCCCTGGGCTCTAGGTTTCTAGACAGCAACTGATAAGGCTTCCCCACTGGTAGCCTACTGTCCCCCACCCCCAGCCTCCTCTCCCAGTTCCCCCACAGCCTCCTGGTGATAAAAACTCATTTCCTGAAGCTCAGATCACATGTCCATAAACAGAGAAACTTCTTCGATATCACTTGAGACCAAGAGGCCAGGCTGCTTCTCTTTATTCTCCAGACCCAGGGCTAGGGAGGGGGCCACCTAGGCAGGAACAAGATAGGGAAGGACTGTGCCATGCTTAGGTACCCTGCCCACACAGACCTGCCTGCTCGCTGCTCACAACCACTGTCTACTGTCAGGCCCGCCAGCGGCCTGCCTTTCTCCTGAACCAGGTGGCTTCACCAGTCTCTGAGAGATGTGTGCCTGGCAGGAGACACCTCAGAGCAGACAGACACAGTGCTGAAGCAAAAGCAGCATAGAGGGACACTGCCGGCTCAGGAGAATTCCAGCAAGGAACACCTAAGACAGGTAGTCAGGGAGAGTAGCGGGTACTAGGGCAAGCAGGGCCTGACAGGCTCCCTGGAGCCACGCTGCCAAGAAGTAGACAGACTCTTCTGTTCAGATATAACTCTGGACCAAGGCAGGGGTCTGCCCCACCCTCCCCTCAGGAATCGTAACTCTGGAGTCGTCTACCTAGACTAGGGTCACCAGTCTGGACTGAGCCAGGTACTAACAGTGTGGTAACTGTAACCTGTCCTGAGGGTCCTACTTTTTCTCCTCAGCAAACACTTTGGGACAATCATTGGCAGGACCATGTGTCCTGGTTGACTTCCGCCACTCACACCATCCAGATAAAGAACTGGGGAGGCCTGGCTATACCTTTGCCTTTTAAAATGCTGAGGTGAGGGGATGTTATTAACAAACTACCAGATGCCCTCAGGAAAGGCCCCAGGAGGGCAGGAGTTGCCCCTTATGCTGCAATGGCCATGTTGGCACATAAGGCCCCAGCCCCCACCCCAGCAGCTGCTAGAAAGGCTTCCTGGGAAGACATCACACACACACACAGCAGGTTGAAGGTGGAACACACCTTTGTACCCTGGGGCGGGGGGGTGGGCTATCGGTCATTAGTGAGGACCAAGAGCCATTCATGTTGATCCTGAACCTCTGCTTGCTCACAGACCATGCAGTGAGGCTCAGACAAGCCGTAGTGTGACTAGAGACGGGGCCTTATCAACGCCACAGCATTTGCTTACAGTCCTTCCTAATGAAAGTTCACTAAAGGAAATGCACATCAGAGACTCCCCCCCTGAAACCCCTTACTGCTGGGAAGTGACTGCCGGACCCGTGTCTCCGCAGACGCACTGGAGTGTGTGGCTCCCCGTGTGACGTCTGTGTGCCACCACCGTGGAGCGGGTGCATCTCAAGGCTTCCGTTCTCAGACATCTTGGGATGGTTTGAATGACACCTAATGACTAGTCTGAGCAGCTCTGCATCTGCCGTTGTCTCTGGCACGCTCCTTCATGGCTGCCCCCGGGGGTGGGACCACGGGGAAGTGGAGTAGTTCTTTAACATTACCTTCCTTCCCTTTCTCTTACTCTAGCACCTGCTTGAGGGCCCACTGTGCGCCAAGCACTGTGGCCCCACTGTGCACTGCTCCGCTCATGGCGGAGATAAAGCCAGGGCAAGCAGTATTGCTCACTTAGCACCTTTTGCCGGGGGTGGGGGTCGGGGGGAGGTCATGCATGTGACACATCGGCTGAGGGCTGCTACGAAGGCAGTGGTGAGAAGAGAGCTGGGGAATGGATGAACTAACTCTGCCTGAGGAGGTAAAGATACCTCAACGCTGTTCCCAGTGACAGAAACGGTAACCGCTTCTGCCTGGCACTCACAGTGTACCAGGCTCTGTGCTAGACTCTCAGCTCCTCCTCTAATACCTCTGAGCATAGGGGGACAAGCTCAGAGGCGTGGAGTAAGTTGTCCAAGGTGCTGAAAGGCCACAGGGTACCTGAGCAGAGGCTGTGTGAAGACTGAGACGTACACTCTTTGAGAGCAGCAGGGCGGTGTCAAGCTTGGACTCGGGGAGAGAGGTGGCTTCGGAGATACTGTCTGAGAAGGTGGACCCAAAGGGTTGGAAAAGACCAGAGGCCACAGCCACTGGAGAAAGTCAGAACTGTGGGCCCTGGGGCTTGGTTCAGAGCATGGCCTGTCGTGACTAGGACAAGGAGAGGCTCAGCATGGTGGATGGGCTGCCATTTCCTGTGTAAGGAGTATGTGGGTCCTTGGGTAGGTTGAATCTCAGGTGCTGGTTACACCTAGGAGTGGAGGCAGAGCGAGGCCTTCGCTTATGTTAGGAACTCTGTCTGCCTCGGGCCTTCCATCCCAGAGCCTGGTATCAGAGAAGGGGGCATTAGATGGATTTTTAAGTACCTGAGGTCCAATAGACAGGCAAAGACATACCAGAGGAAAGACAGAAGGCAAGAGATGGGCCATGATGTTGGGGTGGGGCACCCTGGGCTTCCAGTCAGAGGCAGAACTGAGCCCCCTGCTGGAGGAGACCTGCCCTGCCCCAGCCACCCAGCAGGTCATGGAAGGATTTGGGGGTAACCTGCTCTCTAGTGGTCAACAGGTGTCACTGGCTCCAGCTGTCAATACAGCTGTTCCCCATTAACACTCTGGCCCACATAGAGCCTGTGAAAGACTCGGCCTGAGCCCTATGTAGGACCTGAGCACAGCAGCCACGCCTGGACTCTGGTTCCCAGTTTTCTGACAGCCTTCCTACCGTCTCCCTAGACAGGCTATCACTGTATTGCCCTGATTGGCAGGCCTTGGCTATCCCTCAAGACCTTTCCTGTGCCCGGGCACTGCTCACTCACGACTTCCCCCTGAAAGGGACATCAGGGACAGGGCTCTGTCCTGACCCCGCTATACACATGCATCTGGCCCTATGACAACAGAGATGTCCCTGCGTCTACAGGGGCGAAAGTCAGGAGATACCCAGTTTTCCCTGGCCTTCTTCAGGCAGGGCCACAGCCAGGACTGTGCTGTGAAGTAGAGTGGGGCCAAGCTCCCTCCCTGTCCTGGAAGAGTGGACACCCACAACAGGGTTGTACTGTGGAGCCCCAGTCAGACAAACAGATTAAGTGGGGAGGGGGGACAAAGTCAGCCAGGTCCAGTTAGGCAGGAAGACATGGCAGAGATGGACCCAGCGTGGGGTCAGCAGGCAAGAGCCTTGCACTGCTCACTGTCTGCCCCGCGCCTGGCCTCAAGCAGAGTCGGAGGCATTGGCCAAGCATATTGGTTTGGCTGTGGGCTGGGCGCTAGCCCTGAAGCACTTAAAAGTCTGGGAGTTGCTGAACCCTCATGCTGTTTTCTGAGGCCCGGTGGCTGATCCCTTTGCCACCCAGCCTGAGGTGGGCCCAGGAGATAGCTCACACTGTTCTCTCTTTCGTTAGGTGAAGGGCCGGATGCAAGGCAGGGAGCCGGAGCAGCCTGAGGCAGGGGGGCCTCAGGGAGCGCTGGGCCCTCCAGCCGTGCTTAGAAACATCGCCACAGCAACCAGCGAGCAGACAGCAGTAGCCTGGGCAGACGCAAGCGGACAGCTTCCTACCGTGGCAGAGTACAGGGAATGACTACGGCAAATCAGGCCACGCTGCTGACAAGGGAGGTGGAGTGTCACTAGAGGGGAGGGTGTGGTCTCTGCCCCACTGCACCCGAGCGCCATGCCCACAGGAGAAGAGGTTCTGGGGCAGGGATTGCACTGTGACACGGCCTTGCCCCAAAGCCAGCGCTGAGCACATCCACGTCAGCTGCCTCTCTCGTCTGCCCCTCATACAAGCCCACATTTCAGCATTCCTCATTGTGACCATTCTGTTGGACAAGGGGGAGAGGCACCCATCCTGTGTTCTGCATCGGGGGGGCCTGCTGCTGCGGCCGGACCATGGGATGTCGGCAAAGCTCAGAGGAAAAAGAGGCAGCGCGGCGGTCCCGGAGAATTGACCGCCACCTGCGCTCAGAGAGCCAGCGGCAGAGGCGTGAGATCAAACTTCTCCTGCTGGGCACCAGCAACTCAGGCAAGAGCACCATCGTCAAGCAGATGAAGATCATCCACAGCGGCGGCTTCAACCTGGACGCCTGCAAGGAGTACAAGCCCCTCATCATCTACAATGCCATCGACTCGCTGACCCGGATCATTCGGGCCCTGGCTGCCCTCAAGATCGATTTCCACAACCCTGACCGTGCCTACGACGCTGTGCAGCTCTTTGCCCTGACTGGCCCAGCAGAGAGCAAGGGTGAGATTACACCAGAGCTGCTGGGTGTCATGCGACGGCTCTGGGCTGACCCCGGGGCCCAGGCCTGCTTTGGCCGCTCTAGCGAGTACCACCTGGAGGACAATGCAGCCTACTACCTGAATGACCTGGAGCGCATCGCCGCACCCGACTATATCCCCACGGTGGAGGATATCCTGCGCTCCCGGGACATGACCACGGGCATTGTGGAGAACAAGTTCACCTTCAAGGAGCTTACCTTCAAGATGGTGGACGTGGGCGGGCAGAGGTCAGAGCGCAAAAAGTGGATCCACTGCTTTGAAGGCGTCACGGCCATCATCTTCTGCGTGGAGCTCAGCGGCTACGACCTGAAGCTCTACGAGGACAACCAGACGGTGAGTAAAGCCGAGGCTCTTCCTGCGTGTTCCCGGGAAGCAGACGGACGTGTATGAGCAGAGAGAGGCTTCGGTCAGGACCGGTACTGAGCCTTGCCCAGCCACGTGGATGGCACCTTTAGTGTTTCCATGAGTTAGGAGCACGCCCCTTCTGGTGGGGTGGGGGAGGGAATGTGGCGTGGAACACGGTGAGTCCATGCATGACACGGGGCTTCGAGGCACTTCTGTCGAGTCGTGAGCCCCAGTGGGCAGGGTCATGATGGTATCCCATAGGACCTCAACTTCCTATGACTCCTTCAGCCCGAGGGACATCACTTTGACCTAGATGATCTTTCTCTGACACCATCCAAATGACACTACAACCCCCCTAGACTCTACAGGGCTCAGCAGGCAAAGACCCCTCCTTTATTAGCTACGACGACCCCTCCCCCAACAACAGATGGCACTTTGGAACGTTCCTTACAGTGCTTGTTGGCTCCACTACCCAGGTTTCCACGTCACCCTGCCCCTCAGTACAGTGAATGCATGATTGTGCCTGTGCCACATGCTGGGGAAATCCAATGCAAGGCCCAGCCGGGCCTCACTGGTGGTCCATGTGGCAGTTTAGCAAACCCACTGAGCTCCTCCCAGCACTGCATGGTATGTGGGTCCTGAGCACAGCAGCTCTCCCGTGATTCCTTCCTGCTCTGAAGAGTCTACTGATGACCTGGTGAAGAAAGGGTAAATCCAAGGTGTCAAGACCTGACCTTTGGCTTGGTGGATAAGCTGTAGGGCCATTGTTGAGGTTCTTTGAATCCCTTATTCTATGCTTAAAACCAGTGTGTTGGAAGGAGTGTCAGAGGCATGACAGGATAGAAGCAACCTGAAAAAGACCTAGGTCCATTGGTTAGCTGGAAGAGCTTAAGAGGGGGGCTTCTGAAGAAACAGGGAAGCAGAAGTATGGAGAGGGTAGCC
This sequence comes from Grammomys surdaster, assembly GCF_004785775.1. Lineage (NCBI taxonomy): Eukaryota > Metazoa > Chordata > Mammalia > Rodentia > Muridae > Grammomys > Grammomys surdaster. The sequence continues at coordinate 2,801,699 of NW_021604682.1, read as the reverse complement.
AGTATGCTCAGATCCACCTGAGGCAGAAAGCTAGACTCCCAAGCTACCTACATTCTTCCCAGCAACAGCTCAAGTGGAAGCCCGGCAGTCAGACACACCATAGTGGTCTGCTCGGAGCTGTCTTCCTCGGTAGAGCTACTGTGCCAGGCAGGACCACTCAGTGAAAACCAAGAGCCTCCTTTTACAGCACAGGGAACAGGAGAGTAACAATCTCTGTGGGGTTATGAGTGCCTGGGGCTGTGGTACCCAGAGGAAGGCATTGATGCCAGCGAGGAATCCATGGACATGCAGCCACCGCCATGCTATGAGACAAGGGTCCAGCCTTTCCACTGTGGAACACTGGCCTCTAAGCTCAATGGCAAAGATGGCACTTCTTCCTCCATCTGGTCTTGTTGAGGCAAGTGGTGACTACTATTCTTCTGAGTTTATCTAAGGACTCTAACTTTGCACCTATGTCCCAAAGTTGTTTGTGGGAGGCTGGAGGCTCTGGCCACTGTGCTGGATGCCTGAGTGTTCTTGACAAAGAGAGAGCCTGTAGCCAGATCAGACAGCCATGGAGACAGAAGGCAGGGCTCCTTTGCCCTCCCCTCCACCATCCAGGCATTCTGGAAACTGCCAGGTAGTGGTGGTGTTTCCAGTCAGTGAGGTGATAAGCTGTAGATAGGGATGGGCCTGTTGCCACCTGGGGTCTGCCTTGTGCCCAGGCCGTATCTGTGTGTGACTGAGTGACATTCTAGCCCATCTGACTTTTCCGGCTGTCGCCACTCCAGCAGCATGTGAGGCTCTAACTAGAAGCAGCATCCTAACCGATGACAGAGGGGCTGAGGCCAGAGTTTGGGGTTGACCAGTTGTCAGGCAAAGCGCACCTCCTTCCTGGGGTTGGTTGTAGGGAAGGTATAAAGGACAGTCTGCCAGCCACACTGTAGCTGCCAGCCACAGAGGCTCTCTATAATTCTGTACACTTCTGCTGACAAGAAGCTGCTCATCTCACAGGCCTCTCAAGCCTGGACCTGACGGCTGCACATACTATCTGCAGGGCACGCATGGCAGAGTCCCTCGGGACCAAGATCCTGGTCCTGTTTTTTCTCTGTGCCCACATACCTGGATTTAACGGGCAGGGTGCTTGCTCCCTGAGTCCATGACCACCTCCCTCTGAATCTGTGATCAAAAAGTAGCCCCACGCTTTCTGGACTCTGTCTATCCTTGCCCCTCCGTGTTGTCTTTTTTCTCTGCTATCTGTTGGTGGCTTCTTGTGCGTACGGTACCCCTCTGTCCATCCTGTGGTTCATAGCCCCTTCCCTGTCCCTCCATACATCAGACTAGCACTAATCTCAGGGGAAACGTCACTGGATGCCTTCCCTGGTCATAGGCCTGGAACCTGCTCATTGAGCCCTTTGTCCCAGGGTGGATGGAGGCTTGCATGTGAGCAAGGAGCTCCTGGGGACAGGCCCTGGGAGGCCTGAGTGGAGCTCTGTGGCCTCTTATCTCCAGCCTTCCTACAGGACCATCCCTGTGGGGATTTCCGCAAGGCCCATGCACACCTCTTGCAGGAACCAGGCTGAGTCTGCCAGGGCATCTCCTAAAGGGAAGGGTTTGCAGCTGAGCCTACACACATTCATTCTCATTCACACCTCTCTCTCTCTCTCTCTCTCTCTCTCTCTCCTTTCCCTCTCTCTCCCCCCTCTCCTCCATTCCTCTCTCCTACCCTCTGCCCTTCTCTCCTCCTATCACTCACGCTCCCCCTTTCTCTCTTTCTCTTTCCCTTTCTCTGTCATTCCCCCATGGGCCTGAGGAAGTAGTGATGTTCACCAGAAAAGGAAATTCTTGATGGAAAACCCTTAGCACAGCTGGAAATTCACTGGATTCCAAATGGTTCTGACCTTTCATGCTCCACCAGTAATATCTGACAATATCTGACGATAGAAAACAAACAGGCTGCAGAGAGAAGACAATAACCTATCATTCTTCCCACTGGCTGCCCTGGCTGTGCTGGTACCAGCAGGCAAGGAGCACACCTCATCTCTCCCTCCAGGCAGACACTGGGACAGGGCTACCCCAGCCACTTCCTCCTCTTCTTCCCCCCACCTCCTCCTCCTTTTCCTCCTCTTCCTCCTCCTGGAATGCCCTAAAAGTCTCAGCCCCAACAAGGACTCAACCAAAAACAGACCACACTTTTGCAAAATCTCAGTGAAGTTTGGGGCCAGTGCCAAGGCTGTGTACACAGTTCCTTAGAGCTCTTCTTCCCTCTCAACCCCCAAGGCACTTCCTTGTCTTTCCTCTCACTGAGGCTGATGGCGCCCCCCTCCCATCCCCATGCCTGGAGAAGGAGCCATCGCCCCATCCCATCCCCCCAGCCCGCCTGCTGGTTTCTGCGTCAGTGTGTTGCCAAGGAGAGCTTCAGCATCACCAGGCTTCTGGGCGGGTGAGGGCTGCAGTGAGCACAGGGCAGCACCTTGGAGGTGCAGGTTTCCAGGACACCCGTGGAGGGTGGCAGCCAGCACGGACGAGGAGCATGCTGTGTGTACCCATGATTCATATGCTGTCCCCAGGATCTGACAGGTCTTCAGACTGACCGGGTCTCTAACCTCCTTGCAGCCTTGACAGGCAGGCAGATGGAGACTCCAAACGCAAGTGGGCTTCCAGTGCTCTGTTTGGTATGCTCCCAGATGCCACCAGAGGTTGAACACATCCCAGGGACATGTGGGGATTTCTCCTGTGTGCTGCCCCCGACTGATCTTGTGAGCCAGCAGTGGCACTTGACTGTCCACCCCTCCCCCTTCACACCCTCCCATCTTGGGCCCTCCACTGAGCCAGCTCAGAGGCTCAGATGGACACATGGACACGGGGCAGAGGCTTTGTCCTCCTCAGATAACAACAGAGACAGGTCACACAGTGGCCACAGGAGGGTTGCAAACAAAGAATAAAGTACCTGCCCAGCAGCCTTTGGCTATGACCTGCAGGAGCCCTCTGTCCCTCATTCTTCTAGAAGTGGAAGGAAGCAGACACCTGCCATCTAGCCTGTCCCTTTCCAGACCAGCTAATGGACCCTGGAAAACACTTAATGGTAGAGGGACATTTCAGCAGAGACAGATGAAAAGGCTGTAAAGTGCCCAATGTTCTCTTACAGAAACTTCTCCCAGTCCCAGAGCGGCCTGCTGTGTGCTTGCTCTGTGGGTACAGGCCTGATTGGGGGGGAAGGGGGAGACCAGGAGCTACAAGTGAGCATAAGCCAAGCTCTGCTAGCACATTGATTGACATACGGGCGACAGTCATACACAGCTACTACTTAATTTTCACAAGCCCTTCTGCTGCCAAAGATACTTGCCCCCTTCCCAGCGCTGGCGGCCGTAGTTGCCAGGGTTGTCCCGCCATTTGCTTTCATGTGGGATCATGGTGGCCACTTGCACTCTACAAGTTACTCTGAGCTTTCAGCCAGGCTCACACAGGGAAGCCTCATACTCACTTCACAGATAGCTGGTCAATACTCTTGAGTAATACTAGCCAGGTGCAGAGTATTACTTTGGGCCGGGGTGCAGGTTCTGCAGCAGGGGAGTCTACAGCAGCCACACTCCAGGCAGGCAGCCTAGACTAGCCCCTTGTCTAGGGCCTGGGTCCTCAGGACAGTAGCCCCTTCCCACTTCTGGATGGGTCAGACCTAGCATTCCCAGGGCAGGCTAGTATTTACACGGCCTGTGCTGTAGCCACAGTATGCACTCAGCAGACGCTGTGGAATGGGTAGGGGTCAAGGAGACATGGGAAGAGCTAGAGACCAAGGACCCTGCTTTAGCTTGTCTGAGGGAAAGCCCATTGGTGCTTACCTCTTACGGGTGCCCCCTTAGGAAGGGAGGAGTCCTGAAAACGAAGTAAGGGCCTGCCCCTGGAGCCATGCTCTTTTATTATGTGTACACCCAAAAAGCTCGTTTTATTTCTTCTTAATGGAATTTAAGTCACATGCAGCAGTAGCTTATGCCTGTGATCTCAGCTCTCAGGAAGCGGGATTATCTTGAGTTCAAGGTCTGCCTGGGTTCTAATATGATCTCCTGTCTCAACATTTTATTCTGTGTGTGTCAGTGTTTTGCTTGAGTGTATGTGTGTATATTGTACATATATATGTGTATTGTGTCGTCAGAGGTCAAGAGTGGGAATCAGATCCCCTGGAGCTAAATTTACAATGGCTGTGAGCCACTATATGGGTGCTGGGAACTGAACCTGAGTTCTCTTGTAAGAGCAATAAGTGATCTTAACCACTGAGCCTAACCATTGAGCCATCTCTCAAAAAATGGCTTAAGGAGTTTAAGCCAGGGATAGCAACACAAGCCTGTCAGCCTGGCGCTCAAGAGGCTATTCGGGATTACAATGTAAAGGGTAACCTGGAAAAAATATTTAAATAACTTATTAAAGCATGCAGGGCATGGTAGCACGCACCTTTAATCCCAGCACTCGGGAAGCAGAGGAAGGTGGATCTCTGTGAGTTGGGGGCCAGCCTGGTCTACAGAGTGAGTTCCAGGACAGCCAGGGCTACTGAGTGAGACCCTGTCTGAAAGAGAGGGAAAGTGTGTGAGGGATATTGAGAAACGTGTGAGGTGCCCGCAGTAAGACAGGCTCTTGACTGTTGATGAGAGAACTGGTTATGTCTAGCCACAGGAAAGGGGTTCCAAATGGGAGGCAGCGGGGCATAGCCCACATTCCCAGCCACCAAATTCTACTAGCTAAATAGCATAATCTGAACCATTCCTTCTACAGTCCCCTAAAACATGTTTTAAAGCGTGTGTGCCTGTGAGACACTTCACGTGCAAGCCGTAACCCTCCCCTGTCGGTCAGCCCCACATCCTTTAGGAGACTCAAGTGACCATCTAGCTAACCTGCCCCACAACCGTCAGTAGTAGGACCCCAGGGAATCCTCAGTACAGTGTGCCCCAATGCCGCCGCCGCCTCCTGACCTAGTTAAGCACATAGCTCCAACAAGGGCGTCTGATGTTTAGAATCATGCCAGAGAGGCTTGTGGACCCCATGTGGTTAGCTTATGATATCCACAAATCACCACCTTGGGATGACAGACCACGACTCAAAACTGGTGAGGTGGCATGGCAGAGGGGCTTGAATCTCAAGGGCTGGTGGTCCCCTTGATGGCACAACCCCCAGAGACTCTATGGAAGTGAAAGGCAGGAGCCAAAATGAAGCAAGCCCATCTTAGTGAGCAGGACCCAGCTGTCCATACGGTCTGCCCAGGCAGTGGTGGCAGGAGTCTGTGATACGTGAGCCAACACCTTCCATCTGCAGCCAGTGAGACACAGGCTGCAAACACACGTCAGTAGTGCCTTCTCATGGCTGTCTCTTCTTGTCAAACTGGGTGCTTCCAAGGCCAAGGCCTTCCTGTCAGTCCCCGTCTGTGCAATGGCTTCTTGCTCTTGGCAGGTCCTTGGCAAGCCTGGGCCACGGGGTTTGGGGACTTGCTTCCCACTCTATCTCCTTGCCTCCTGCACTAGAAAAGCCTACGTGGCGAGCTCTGCATCCCTAGGGTGGCCTTTATCATCCCTCCATTTCGTCCTGTGAACTCGGCGCTGTAACTCAGCCTTTTCTCCATGGTGGCCGATCGCACGTCCTCCTGTGTCACTGGAAACCATTCCTTGGATACAGGACACACCAACGCTACCATCCCATCACGACCACTGTGGTTGCTCTCATATGCCTCTACAGAATGCTCAGAGTGACAAGCATTGTGGCCTTGTGGACCGTACCACAGCAGGAAACAGCCAGCTTAGGCCCTGGTTTGGGTGGGAAGGGACTCCCTTACCGTTTGACTTTTCTATTCCTGATAAATTTCAAGGAAGGGGGAGGGGGGGTCTCAAGTACCTGTCCCAGATACTCACCCCTTACAGAAGAACGTGTCAAGCCCTGTGTATGCCAGCCCAGCAGTTGTGCCTGGCTTTTACCATCCCACAAGAGTTAATTTATCTTCAGGAAGTTTTGAACTGGCTGACATCACAGTGATAGCTTCAGGTCAGCCAGGTGGCAGTAATTACATCACAGGAATTGGCCAACGTTACACATCAGTCCAGTTTCCCACTCCCACCCAGCCAGCACCCAGCCAGCTATCATGTACCAACAGTCTACAGACAGGACACCCTAGTGGGAAGATCCCAAGGAGCCAGACTCAGCAGATGATGAATGCTAGGGAGACACCCCTTGCATGTTTTGGAAGAGCAGTGCAGTGTGCTGCACCTTCCTCTGTAGTTCCGTGGAGATTTCCCCTGCCCCACTGACAACATACCATTTCTACCGACTGTATCCTGCTGGAGAGGGTTCCCTTACTTGACCCTCAGAGCTGCTGTCTTCACACAGGCTTAAGAGGACTCTGCTGCATAGAGAAACTGCTCTAGAACTGAGTTCTGCTTTCTCTCTATAAGCTAACCCAAGGACAAGCTGGCTCCACTGTGTGTCCTCCTCCGTCTAGGAGAGCCAAGCCCCGTGACATCATTCAGGAAAGCAGTCACCTAGAATGTGCAGGTCCCAAGCCCAGTCACCATGTTTTTCCTCCCTCCCCTGAGTGACATGGAGATGGCATTAAGTGGCCTCTGGGAGGGTCTGTGGAAACCCCCTGAAACAGCTGCCCTGGGCCACAGAAGTCAGGAGAGGCCCTTCTGCCTTGGAAACACCTTACAGGAAAGTAGGGGGCCAGACATCAGCCACAGGGCCCAAACAGATTGGGACAAAGGTCAAATGGCAATCTGATCTTGACCATGAAGAATCCAGCCCAAGAGCTGCAGAGTGCTGACTGTTGGGGCAACCAGCAAAGGCAGAGACCAAGAGGCTGTTTGGGACTGTGGGCAGGATAGCTGGATGGTACCCTGTACAGTGGTCAAGGAATGGTGAAGTGGGACAAAGTCCCAAGCAGTGTGTCTAGTCCTGCCCATCCCCCAAGGGACAAGCGGTATAGTCCAACTATATTTTATGTGGAGCCAGGGATGGGGTCCCTAGGTCAGCATACTCTTGACGCCAGGGTGATCTCACTGCACACTGAGAAAGATGCCCTGCTCTGAGCTATACAGAAAGATCTGAGGCAAAGCAGCTTCTGCCTCCTGTCCACCCAGCTGCCCCAGCCAGTGGGTAATTAATTTCCTGAACGCATTAGCTCTGTTCATTATGCATACATCAGAACAGCTCTGGGGGTTTAAGACACAGATTATTATTGTTTTAAGGGATTTGTATAATCCAAGAATGAAAAACAATTTTCCCATTTAATAAGAACAGACTCCGAGGTGGCGAGGGAGAGCCCCCGGGGGCCTCACTGGCTTGGGGCAGGGGCTCCTGATGACCAGGGTAAGGTATTAGATCTGCTAGCTCCTTGACTGGCCTTGAACGACAACAGAGGGGATAAAGGATGGTCAGGGTAGTTAGGTCCACACTGCTTGACAGAAAAGGCTTCTGGGGGCTGGAGAGATGGCTCAGCGGTTAAGAGCACTGACTACACTTCCAGAGGTCCTGAGTTCAAATCCCAGCAACCACATGGTGGCTCACAACCATCCGTAATGAGATTGGATGCCCTCTTCTGGTGTGTCTGAAGACAGCTACAGTGTACTCATCAATAAAATAAATAAATAAATATTAAAAAAAAAAGACTTTAAAAAAAAAAAAAAAAAAAAGAAAAGGCTTCTGTACTGACAGGACAGTCCCTTCTTCACCCTCTGTGAAGGCAGATAGCTAAAGGAGACACCCATTGTTGGTGAGGGTACACTGACAGCTCTGAACTGGGCAGAGAGCAAATTCAGGCTAGCCAGGTCTATATTAGCCCTCATCCCTTCTTTACACTCCATAGGGAAAATCTCTTCAGTTCTTACATTATATCTAGTTTCATTAATAATACAACTACTATGTGCCCAAGGCCCTTGGGGACTCATGGCGTGTGGTCTTCAAACCTATGGCCATAGGCCTGCACAACCTGGCCTAGCCTGTCTGCCCCTGGGAGAAAAGCTTACCCTGATGTATCTAGACGGTGAGCCAGACGCCTTGATCCAGCATTCTGGAACCAGAAATTGAGATCCTCCAGAGAAGTTTGGCCTGGGCAGAAAATGGCCATGGGTGGGTCCCTTCCCCACAGGACACTAGCACCCCTCAAGCAGTGGCAGGTAGAACTGGAGTAATGTCTTCTGCCGGATGGTCCTCAAAAACTACAAGCTCTGAACTGGGAGCTACCTGGGTCCTACCTGGGAGAACTCTCAGCCTTCATGTCGTGTGGGTCAGATGGCCCCAGCTCAGGATCCCAAAAGCCTCATCCTCTTCTACTCCTGTCTCTACCTGGATCACCCCATGGTTGTGTGAGCCTGTCCTCTCAGAGTAGGCAGAGATGAGAAAGCAAGAAGTCTCAGGGTTGCTCAAGCAAGGCCACAGTTGAGGCAAAAGAGGCATTCTGGAAATGCTAACGAGGCAACCCTTGGTTTTGATGTGGATTCCCCCCACAGTGAGCAAGACAAACTAAAGAGACAGACGGGATTGTGTCTGAGAGGCTCTGGACATAGCCTGCCTCTCTTTGAATCTCCCCTGTCTAAGAATAGGAGGCAGGAACACGGCAGCAGAGTTTGATGCTGTCGCTGGCTTCATTACAGCCTTAGTGAAGACAACCTGCCTTTGTGTCCGAAGGTGAGAAAGGTACTTGTAGAAGATCATGACAAAAAGTCTATAACGTAGCACCTTGCTTTTACATGGCCATGGACCATTTAAAGTCTTAGCACAGAAAGCCACCGTCATTGCCTGCTATAACACATGCCTATAGCGTAGCAACAGATTTAAATGACCCAGTGTGGACTTAGCAGGGCCAGTGCCATATCCTGATGAGCAGCCTGGCCTATTGACATGCCCTTGCCATGTGCTGTGGCTGCTCTGCCCAGGGCCCTGTTGCCATGACATCCCCGCTGTCTGCCTTCCACAGCTTACAGGCTCATCAATGGCCTTTCCTGCTCTGGCCTGTTGGAGCTCTTTCCCTGTTGGCCTGCTTACATCCAGACCATACCAGACTACTCTGTGTCAGCCCTGTCACTGGGCCATGGTGATCCCTTGCCTAGACTGTCCCAGCTTGGGTGATAGCCTGGGATTTCTCTTGTGTTCTGCAACACTGCCTGCTCTGGAAGGATCGGGTCACACAACAGCAGTAAACTCAAGGTGGACAAGATTGGACGTAGGTTAGGTGTGTGGGTAGCACCCAGGACAAAGTGTCTCTGACCCATACCACTTGAAGACCAAGAGTTCTTCCCCATAGAGAATGTGGGCTCAGGACCTTGCCAATAAAACAGGCAGAGTGTGATTTTCAGTACTTAGGCTGAGAGAGCTCAGGGATACTGGCTTGAATGAATATTGGCACATCCTAAGAACCATGGAGCATGTCCGTGGGAGCTGCCATGTTACATGAAGGGAGTTTTCTCTTCTCGTCTGTCTTTTGTTTCTTTAACTGCTGCTTATGACGTACTCTGTGGTTCTTAGAACATTCCAGAAGGTGGCTGCCTGCAGTATAAACATGGCATGGCCTTAAGTCCAAGCCTTGACCGCTGTCCAGAAGGCAGAGTCTTCAGCATTGGCCCGAGAACCTCCCCAACCACTGAGGCCCAGAGCGAAAACAAAACTGACAGGCCAGGAGTCCTTGGTCTGTGGCCACTGAGGGTATGACCCTGCTGCTGTAAACACTTGCAGGTGACCACTGTGCATCAGAATTCCTACACGACCTGCTCTGCCTGGATGTTGTAAATCATTGGCCAAGAATGTGGAAGTCATTCTCTCTTCTAGAGCAAGTGACTAAGAAAAAAAGGCAGGAAACCTTGTCCTGGCTACTTCCATCCTGCTGTGAGCACTTACATTTCCCCCAAAGAGACAGTTTTAAAGCTGAGGTCTCCTACCAACTCGCTGTCCCTCAGAGCTGGGCAACTGCTGCAGCCAGGGCAGGATACAGCCTCCACCTCATCACACACCTCATCACATATAGCAGTGGAGTTGGGAGCAGAGAGATCCCGGGCTCCAGACCCCCTGTTCTGGGATTGCCAGAAACCCAGAGAGTACGTCACATCTGACTTCTGTGATGGTCAGAGTTCACACGTGTACATTTTTCCCAAAGAAGCTCTGTCACCTTAAGTAGAGTTTACACAGAGCTAAGCTTGCTACAGCAACACCCCCATGCCCCACCCCCAATCCTGCAGGTGACGTCAGGGGAGGGCAATGATGACCTAAGTACTCTTTTCTTTTTCTCCTAAAGGATGCGCCCCGTTGCTGAAATCCGTCCTATAGGCCATGAGCAGATGCTCCCCGCTGGTTTCTCTCTTTAGCCCCAGTTTCTCTTGTTCCTCAAAGGAATGGGCCAGTCCTACTGCAAAGGATTTCACAAGCCTTGGTGCCTGTGGGGGTAGGGGAGGCTGGCTCTGCTACTAAGCGAGCACCTGCCGAACAGTCCAGGTGATGTGTAAGCCCCAGGTATCCCCTGGAGAACAACAGGCGGGGCTTTGTGCTCCAGTTTTCTCCACAGGCTTAGATCTGTCCCCAATCTATAAAACACTTGCTTCCTGCTGTCTGTTAACTTCCTGTTAGTGACTGGCAGCAAGCGGGGGGGGGGGGGTTCCTATATTCCCCCACCAGCAAGATTTAATACAGAAGCAAAGCGGAGACCCGGTTCTTAATTCAGTGGAAGCAAAGGCAGCCTAGGACTGTGGAACAGAGTATGCCTTCCCTGCTAGGTAGGAGACCCCTGTGAGCTGGGGCAGGAGCCACAGCCTGAGTTCCACCCCCACCCCCATCCCCACCCGCAGTGCTTCCGGCCTGCTGGGCATGGACAGCAGAAGAAAACTGGTACTCCAACTCCTTCCTCTTGGAGTGACTGCACCTAGCATCTTGTGGGATTTTCTGTTCCAGACCCAGGAGTCTTAGAATGTTCCTAAGTCATAACCTCAGGGTATATGATACCCAGTCCCCATATCACACTCTGGGGTTCTGTCTCCCCTGGGACTTGAACCAGCACCTGTTAAAACAGAAAGCATCACCAAGCCCTGAGAACTTCTCTGTTGTTGTCTCTGAGATCCATTACAAAATAAAAGGCAAGACAGGTGACTTTTGGGGTGTTGAGCCTACAGCCGAGAGGCCCCTGACTGGACAGGGTAACGTCCGATGCCTGTAATCCTGCCCCTAGAGAGCTCTATCAGTTAGTTCAAACAAACAAACAAACAACGGGTACTGTAGGTACCTATCTCTAGCTAACACTGGGGCCTGAGGGTTGGTAGGGCTGTAACCTGGAAGTCATCCTAGTGTGTCATGTGGCCACCTGTGTCTATCTGGATGGCCCAGGTCCAGGATGACCGAGCAGTACAACTCTGATCCCCCAAGCCCCTCACCCAACTCCTGGGCACCTCGGGCAGTTCACATAGTACATCCTGGGCTTTGAGCTTTCCGTGCAGAAGGAGAGTAGCCATGAGCAGACGGCACAGAGCCTGCTCAGGGTCATATGCCAGACCACTGCTTGTGCAGACTGTGAGGTCCTAGCCCAGCAAGAGATGGCCTTCCACTCCACCGATGAAGAAACTTGGGTTCCAAGCACAGATTTCCCTGGTTGCAAAATCAGGGGGCCTCCAAACCTATAGACCCCAGTGAGGACCCTTTGCTGTCCATTCCCTAGGGACTAGGCAGATTTCAGAGGTAGCTTCTATTACCTCCGTTTAGGGTCACCCCAGCCCCTTCTACACACTGTACAGGTAAACAGGAGGTGGCCAGAGCTCACCTGCTATGTGAGGCAGGAAGTTGTTCCTGCTGTCTCTGGCAGGTTCATAACAAAGTCGCCCCGTGTTATTAGAACCCAAGGTGCAGCCTTCCCCACAGCCTCTTATCTTGTTTAAACAGTCTTTGCTGTTTGAAGTGGCAGGCCTGGCATATACTGTTTCTGTGAACATTGCACTTTTCACTGGGCACTTGGAGGGACATGACTAAGCAGGAGTTGCCTTCTGGACTTGTAAGATCATACCCCTGCCCCAACCTCCAACCCAGAGAAATCTCATTTGCTGCTGGCCAGAGGGGGCTGCCCCCAAGGTACTCTGCCTTCCCTTCCTGCCCAGATGACAGCTGACCAGCCCTGGTTGGGGGAGGGGGAGCATCTGAGAGAAGGTGACAGTAAAAGGGACTGGGTGAGGACAGACCCAGGGACAGGAAGGCCCGTGAACATTACAGATCCGGAATTCCCGACTTTACAAGTTGTAGCCGCCCTCGCTGCTAACCCTTCTGTGCCACTAGGACAAGATGGCTTCTGTGGGTTTAGGGCTCTCTGCCTGGGGGAGGAGGCGGCAGCGGGGCCGTGCAGCCTCACAAGCAGGATGCACAGGATACCCGGCAAGAGGAGCACAGGCACAGAGTTGACCTTGAGCATCTGTACACAGCCCAGGGGATTGACCAGAGTGCTAATTCACAAATGCGGACCCTAGACTTCCCGTGCCATGATGTGGGATCTGACCGTTCTCAGTCATTTTAAAGCCGAATACCTTACCCAGCACCTCTGTAGTCTCTGACCAGATCAACCCTCTGAGCATCGGACACAAGATGCAGACCACCTGTCACCGGGAAGTGAGGCTGCTACAGAGGGGAAGTCCCAGCCCCATTTGGTCAGAACCTCATTTTGTTCCCTGTCACATCCCAAACCACAACCTAGATACCCTCCCAGCACAACCCCAGTCGTCTGTAGTCCAGGCCCGAGGGTTGGGGCACTGAAGCTTCCTCTTACCCTAACCTACCTGAAACACGGCTGCTACTCCAAAGGCCATCTGGCCCTGTCTGAGGTTTGTCCCAAGTTAAAGAGAGCAGGTCCCAAGACAGTCAGTCATGAACTCATGGGCAAATAACGAGCACTGACAAGAATATAGTGTAAACAGTGCCAAAAGTGTTATGGCGTTAAGAGGACCTGTAGACATTTTAGAGGTGCACCCAGGGGAGGTGCAGGAAGACACTGTGGCAAAAGGCCTTCAGGTGAAGTGTGCACACGGATGAGGCGGGAAATGTGTTGACCAGAGCTGGAAGCCTCTGGAGGGTGCTCACAAGGCACGGGCAGGGAGGTGGTTCCCCACCAGAGAATCCACTGATATCAGAGTCCCAGGGTGTCCTGCCCACGCTGCTGCCCCGAGTCACGCTCAACATCTGTCTCCTGTCTTTCTGGAGAGCTGGTAAGTGTGTGTATTCCTCCTCTGAAAGATTCCATTCTCTGAAGCCGAGTTTGTTTATTGCTCTTGTCTGTCCCTCAAGGGGGGGGGGGGGGGGGCCCAACCGCTAGTCTTCCAGCCTCTTCCCCATATACCGCTCAGAGCCCTGAGAGTGAGAGTAGAGAGGCTCACATGAAAGGAATATTGAACTGAATGGGAGGGGCCCGAGATTTAAGGGTAGGCGGGGTCTCTAGTTGGGAAAGCTATGGCAGCTCCCAGAGACCAAAAATAGCGTAGTGTGTGGAGCCAAGTGGTGGGCAGGCAAGATCGGAATAGAGGCTGTGAACGGGCCCCAGGAGCCAGAGCAGTAGGCTAGGGTGTGCCATCTGCTTCAGGGCCCTGAGCACCCACATAACTGCCAGGTCCAGGTTTGGCGAGTAGGGGAGGGTGACCACCCTGAGGGAGAGCACTCAGAGCACAGGTGGGACCCAGCTCGCAGGCAGGCAGCAGCCTCCTTGGCTTCGGTACATCCCCTGCTCCTGCACCGCCCCCGGCTTGGTCCTACAGACAGGCTCCAGGGCGGGAGGGCTCATGGAATCATGAGCCTCTCTAATCCAATTCTCCCAGGCTCTCGAAGCAGCAGTTAAGTTTTGCAGGAAGGAGGAGAAAATGCTAACCAGATTGCGCTGGAAATAAGTCCCCCAGTTATCTCCTCTGTCTCCAGATACATCCCAGTTCCCCCGAGGCCAATCACCCTGACCGAGCCTGAAGGTGATGCAGTCTGTATAGAACCCTCCTTGGTCCAGGGTGGTGGGCTGGGCAGAGGTCGAATCCATAAAATAGGAATGCTTCAAGGATTTCACACCGTGACCCTTCTCTCTGGTCCTGGAGCCCTGTGTCACTTTTCCGATGTGAATGGAAGGGTGGCCTTCCCACTGGTGGATGCTCTTATCAGGAGCACGTCACCAGAGGAACCTTCCATCTTATTTGCCTACTGGCTGTTAGGCCAGAGTGAGCCATGAGATCATCAGAGGAGAACGAGGTCCCCCAATTCCCAAAGGCCCACCACTACTACCCCCAGGTAGATATATCAGGCTAAGATTAAGATGTACAGCCTCCTCCTGTCTTTGGTCTTTATTGCTGTGTGAGATGGCGGGTGGAGGCGTCCTCTTCAGTTGTCATGGAAACAGCAATCTGTCTACTGAGAGTCTGGGTGCTAAACTGAACAGAGGGAGGGGCAGCTGGCCCTCTGTGACAGCTGCTGTTGCCACCTTCCGGCAGTTCAGTGCCGAGAAAGACCCAAGAGGCTACCACACACTTGAAGGTGGCTGGTGTGCTCAGAGCACCTGAAAACATTGCCATGGGCCGCAGGGCCAGAGGCCCACCTGCCTTGTCTCAGTTAGGGTTAGCTGGCATTCCATTCAAGCACTGGGGTAGATACACAGGCTCTGCCCACTGGGAGCCACATCACTGAGAAGGCAAGGATGGAACAGGGAAGCCAGCAGCCAGTAGCTGGCTGGCACTGTCTGGAGAGAACCAAGCATCTGGCCCCCTAGGTAGATGTCTGCTGCCTCCTCAACTTGTTCCTACCGCTAGGAAGCAGTGCCATGATGCCTGCTTAGATTTCATCAGGCTCCCCCCTCAGGCTTTCTCACCTCACTCCTTGTCTAAGCTCCTTGAGGACACCACAGCATGGATAGTAACCTCCCCCATGGCTCTAAAGTAGGAGAGAGCGGCAGAGACAGCCGGCTCCCAGATAGGAAGTGCAGCCACAGATCTCCAGACCAGCAAGAGAGTGTGTGCACTGGACTTAGTCTAGTCTATCAGTGAAAGGAGACCCCGACACCCTGAGAAGTGTCAAGGGCCTGGCTGACAAGCCTGACGTCAGTGTCATGGGGCCTGGAGATAGGGCTCAGAGGAGGCAAAAGATACCTCATTCAGTTCCCAGTCCAAGACCAGCTTCTCAGAAACACAGTCCTTTCCAGGTCACTGGTGGATCCAGGATGAGTAGTTTATTTCAGTAAGGCAAGAACTATGATCTGGAACCTGAGAAGTGACATAAGGGTCTCATGGGCGTCTGGTAGTGACTGAGGTGTGGCTCAAGAGTACTTGAACAGCTGCTTTCCTCCAGGAAGCCAGCAGAGACGTGCCCAACAGAAGCTTCGACACCTAATCCTAGTGACAGTCCCTGACTCTGATGGTCCCAGGTCCCAAGAGCAGTGTGCTACTTCAGATCTAACCTTGTCCTTTCCAAACCAGAGGCTTCTGATCACAGAGCCTGGCAGACCCTGGCGGTGCCTTAGTTTCTTTTCCTGCAGCTGTAATAAAATTCTCCGGCAAAAGCAACTTAAGGGAAAAAAGGGTTCATTTTGGCTTATCGTTCCCAAAGGACAGAGTCTCTCATGGCAGAGAAGATGAGGCAAGCAAGCAGGGGAAGCACGGGCACCAGGAGCCAGAGGCTGGCTGGTCACATTGCATCCACACCCAGGAAGCAAGGTGTAAAGAGGGGGTGGGGCGGAGCATCCCTAGTGATCCACCTCCTCCTCTGAGGCTCCATCCCGTATCATTTGACAACCTCCTCAAACTGTACCATCTTCTGGGGATACCAAGTGTTCAAACCCCTGAACCTGTGGGAAACATTGCACATCCAAACTACAAGACAGGATATGTGGCTAGGGACCCATGACAGTGGACCCAAAGGGCAGGAGGCCTGCGGTCCAGACTGAAGGAAAGATACTGAGATGTTACTGAGCCTCCTAGTGCTGGGTAGAATCGCATAGAACTGAAAGACACCTCTGAAGATTACAGGCTAGAGGCTCGGAGGTAGGGGGCGGGGTCCCAGGAAAGAGAAGACACTGAGCACATGTGTGGGGTGGGAACACAGTACACGGCTAGGATAGGAGCCTGGCAGAGGGGTCTGGAGAGGTCCAACTGGGCGGACCCCTGAAGCATGTGCGTCCGTTGGGGGAGGACTTGCGACATGGTAGTAGGTACACACTTGGAGCCCCCAGACCTGCAGGGGCTGCTTTTAGAACTGACTGAGGGCTGTACCAGGGAGGGACAAAAAAAAATACCTCAGGAGCAAACGTTAATGTCCTAGTTGGCTGACGGGGATCACTGAACCAGCTTCCTTCTTCTGCTCAGTCCACTGAAGACTCTGCAAGATGCTACTCTTTTGACAAGCACCCTGGGTCAAAGCGTCATGGCCAGCCCTGATCAGGACATGGCCTGGTTGCTCTGATTCTATGCTGCTGAGCTTGGCTCTACATTAGAACAGGATGTTCCAGGTCTGGCTAAATGGCCTCTGCAACATCTTCTCCTTTTCGTAAGGAGGCCATGCTGCTCCAAGCCTCCTCCCTACATGGGTCTTTTTCCTAGTTCTTGTCAGCACTGTCTCCATTCTACCTGGGATCCTATGTCACCACACGGAGCTGGCTCCTACCCCTAACTCATTGGCCTGGGGATAAGTGCAGGCTAGGATCTTGCACCTCTGAGTCCCTGCTGTTGGCTAAAATCCCAGCTGCTAACAGTTGCCTGAGCCTGGGTCCAGGGGCTAAGCTGTGTACCCCGCTTCAGCCCTCAGCCACTCTGTTTTAGGGGTACAGTTACACGTGCTATCTTAGACATGGGCAATCGCTCCTGGTGATTAGCAGAAGAGGATTTTTGCCCTTCTCATCTGTTACTATTTCATCCTGCCTACCCATCCCACCATCTAGAAGGGACCTACTCAGTGTCTGGAGAGCAAGCTTTGCCCTGGGCCTTGAGGGTGGAACAAGGAGACGGGATTGGTCCGTGTATAACATTCCCTAGCTCCTTAGCTCACCCCACAGTCAGCAGCAGCCAAATTCCATGGCACAGAAGGGGAGGCCTCACCTGGCCTCAGAATGTGGTAACACTCTTACTTAATAATAATGGCATCTGTTCAGCATGAGTAGGTGTTTACGCATGGCTTCCCCGGAACTAGTATGACCCTGGGCTACGTGAACTAGCACTACCCACTGCAGGAGTGTATGCACAGATTGGGAAGGGATTAGACTAGTCCAGTGTCTGAAGGACTATCTGCATGCTGGTGTAGTTAGAAGCCAAAGGAAGCTGGTATGTCCTGGGTCCCCAAGAAGAGTGTTTGGGAATTCTGATAGGAAGAGCATCCCCAGGAAGAATAGGCCTTTACTACTACCTCTCTCCAGGTAGGAGTGATTGGTGGCTTCTAAGGCAGAGATTCACCAACTGGATGTGGGCCCTGGAGGAGTGGTCATGGGTCATTCCCAAGCAGCAAGCACCAGCTACTTCATTATCCCACATGGACTGCCGGAGGAGAAGCTATACCTTAGCTCAGGGGGTCAAACTGGCTTTGCTGCTCTTTCCGCAGGGGTCTTTTTCAGTGGATGGTTTTGGGGTTTGAAGCCTTTTATTTTTCTTTAGTAGAGTCTGGCTGTGTAGTCCAGGCTGGCCTCAAACTGGCAATCCTGCCTCCCAAGGATTGGAGCATCTTTGCAGTTCTAAGAGGAACGCTGAATCCCAGGTCCTTGACGTGAGCCATAGCTGTCCATCCTGAGAACTCCATGGCTTTGACAGCAAGGCTGTTTATTCTTCCTTACGGAAGGGAGGAGTGGGTCACTGCAAGCCCACCACGGGGCACTGTGTGGTAAGGTGTCTGTCCAGGCACAGCTGGACACATGCCAGGTAGAGTTCCAAGGCCTCTGATGTAGGCAAAGGGCTTGGGTCTCACATGACCTCCAGGTTATGTGCGCACACACAACTGAATGGTTGAAAAGAAAAATCTCATCTTTGGGAGGGGCCTCAACCTGCTAACAAGATGAAGGGCATGAGGCACCAGTTACATCAGCCTCTTGTTCCGAGGGACAAGCAAGGGACAGGGTGGTGTCCTGAGTGGTGGGGCTGGCCTGTGTGGGACAGTGGAATCTAAGTCCATTATGGAAACATTTAGAACTTGGAGGTGGGAGACCAGATTCCCATCACGAAGGTCCAGATATTACCCTCAGAAGCTTAGTCAGGATACAGAGAGACCACAGAAGAGGAATTTTTAAAATGGGCCCAGGCCTTGTATATGTAACTAGGGACACCTGCCACCATGTGTCACCAGGTGTGCAGAAAAGGAACTAAATGGCTGACCCAACACCAGCTCACCCTGACTGCCAGTCCCCTCAGAGAATCAATCATTCCAGGATCCATGATGGGTGCTGGTACCTGGAAGCTTTTGGGGGGATGAATACTCCCCAGATTCGAAGCTCCTTGGAAGTATGCCGCAAGCCCCTCTTACCCTCTGATGTAAGAAATCCAAGTGCAGACAAGCACCTGGGGCAGGGGACTTACGTGGCATTGAATATATATGGAGCCATCTAAACATTAAAAGAATGTCTAAGAATAGGCTGGAAGCCACCCTGGGGGCTGTTACCTAGCCTCACCATGGCTGACATGACTTGTTAGCAATCACTGTTTCCCACCGGCAGGCAGCAGAATCCCCACATTGCCCAGGCTTCTGTCGTAATCATCTGCTCTGCATTATTTATATAAATGAATGTTCGGATGAACCCCAGGTTCCTAGAAGATACTATTTCCATAGTTGAGAGGACCCTTCAGTGAGCTGAGTGGTTAATCCCTGGCTGGCCTCCCAGCAACGGCTGACCACAACAGCATTTCCACCATGGTGGTAACCGTTGGCGGCTGGAGAGGTAAAGGTATGGGGGATGTCCTGCCAGAAGAGAATATTAGGGTTCTTTACCAAGCTCTGACAGGTCGGCACTACCCTAGGGCTTGGTTCATGTGTGAAGAGGATGCCTCCCCATACCCCACTGCTACCCAGGCAAGTGGGCTATGGCTCATTTGCTTACAGCTCCTCAGATGGCAGGATCAGAAGAGGACATGCCATGGTGAGCCAGTAAAGCAGTGGCTACCAGACTAGGGGTGCAGTAAAAGTGCCCACCATACCCCCTCTAGGAGCAGCTCTGACCCTGGAAACTAAGCAGATGAAAACAGAGAACAGGTAGGGGAGACGCCCCACAGACTGACTGGGGGCACAGCCAGATATGGTTTAGGGAGGTAGGCTTCAGCCTCTTGGAAGAAGGGGCCTGAGGTGATGCCCGACAGGAGAAGCAGAGCACGAATGGACCAGGCGTGCTGTAGAGGCTCAGCTCGGAGGCCAGGCAGAAGGCCGACTTCCACCCTCCCGATCTCACCCCTGTATATCATGGCTTCTAGAGTTACACCCTAGAGTGGCATGGCTCCTCTGGTGGTGGCGATTCAAGGTGGCAGGGTGCTCCTGTGCACATGAGGCTACAAGACCCACTGTGAATCTGGCCCGAGGGCACTGGACCCATCGGTGGGCACAGGAGGCTGAAGATAGGCACCAAGTCACGAGACAAGGCGGGGTTCCTACCATCACCTCTGATGTCACTCTTTTGGAGCCAAGGGCAAGACCCCCCCCCCCCCCCCCGGCCACCGGATCCTCTCATCGGCCTCATTGGGGCAAGGTCCTGATCGTGATTGCCTGTGGTTCTTTGTCCCACCT
Organism: Grammomys surdaster; assembly: GCF_004785775.1. NCBI lineage: Eukaryota > Metazoa > Chordata > Mammalia > Rodentia > Muridae > Grammomys > Grammomys surdaster. The sequence goes on along the minus strand of NW_021604682.1, from coordinate 2,782,022 downwards.
CTGCCACAGAGTCGCAGACGGTCCCAGAGCCTCTGTCGCCAGACAGATTCAGGGAGGAAACAGTACCTGGCTCTCTTACTGGGCCCTCACATTGAGAGGCCGTGTGCTGGAGCTACTCTGGCCATGCTGTGCCTTCTAACTGACCCTCTTGATTGGCTTCCCAGGGCAGGTGTGCATATCCACTTTACCGGGATTCGATACTCACACAGAGCTAACACGCCCAGCATCAGGAATCCTTCTAGAGAACAGAAGGAAGTGACTAGCTCTGGGACTGCCTTCACTCCGAAGCCCCAAGTCTCCAAGAGCCTACAAGCCAAATGCACAGCCAATGCCACAGCAGGCTTCTCTGAATCCTACTGGGCAGGTCCCAGGGGATGGGACCATGGGGACAGATGTTATTTGAGGCACATCACCTCCCAGGATGACCAGTATAGCTCTGGGGTCCTCAAAAACTAGAGGAGGTCATCAGGAAACCTGAACTTGAAGCTACGGCAGAGCCTGGGCTGTGAGGATGAGCCTGGGATAAAGGAAAGTTCAGTGCTTCCCACATACCTGGTCCTACCACTTGTGCTGTCTGCTATCCTGTGAGCTAGGGCCTGGCTTCCCTGATCGCTTGAGTCACCAACAACACAACACTTAGTCAAGCAGGGTCCCCAGAGTGTGAGAGGCACCAGCGGGGAAGTGGTCCAGGCAGCTGGTGTGGAAAGGAAGCCATGGTGCACACAGACAGCTTAAGACAAACGGGAAGAAGCTGAGGCAGTCTCAGGGACGACAGTTACCACCTGTGGTCCTTTGGCCCTACCTACTGCTACCCTTAAAGGTCTCCAGCAACTGAGCTCCCCCCCTAAGCATTGTCCTAAGAGGACTGACTGACTCTTGGCCAGCAACTGCACTACTAACAGTACCTTTAGACAGCCATACCCTCCCTCTAAGCTGGGCTGATCTGGGCCCAAGAACCCCCTCTGCTATCAACACAAGTGACCCATCAGAGCTAAGGGAACCAGCACCCCTACTCTGTGCTTCCCTACCTCCACCCTCCTTACGGACCAGGGGAAGCCCTCTCATCTACCCCTAGACAGATCCCAGGATCCCTGCCAAGGCTCGCCGCTCCGAGACCTCCATCAAGCGTGAGAGGCATGGCCCATGCACTCAGGACATGCCCCGCAAGCCTGCTCAATGAATCGAGGAATATGTGCTAATAGCCATATCTGATACAGAATTTGGAGTCAGAAGCAAAAGCCCCAATTATGACATCATTTCTATGAGAAGTGACAGCTCCGTTCCTACTGTCATCTTTACACCGGCAGTTTCCAGGAATCCATTAGAGCTAATTATTCTCCCTGTAGAATGAAACATTCCTAGACCACCCCCCTCCCATCCCACTGATCTCACCCTAGGAACATCACATCCAGGTCTGGGGCTCAACTGCAAAAGGAAAGCGCCGGGTCTCATCGTGGACCGCTGAGCTCGGGGCCCTGCTTCCTGTTTCTCAGCAGAAAGGCCAATTTAGACCACGCCAAGGTCTTGCTGTTCAGAGGTTTTGCCATTCTGTATTGCTTGTATCAACTCTAAACACTGGATTTGCAAATCAGTCTCCCAGGTAGCTGGGTCTCATGATAATGACAGGTACCTCTGCCCGCCCTCCCCTCTCCTCACATCTGCTTCCTCCCCTAGCTGAGGCATTGCCAAAGCCCGTGCCTCAAAGAACACGGAGTCTGGTTTCCGAGAGACACCCTGGAACCCGGCCTCCAGGCCAGTCCTTTGCACAGGACTGCAAGCCCACAGCTCCTATGAGGGACCTGGGGCACATTCCCTACCTCTCCAAGCCTCAGTCTCCCCAGAAGGAGATGGGAAGGCGTGAAGTTTGCACAGGCAGAACCATCTGCTCGCAACTGTCATCACTGTCACTGTGTTCATTGGTGACACTGCTGACACCTCTGCCCACCTTGTCAGTGCCGGAGTCACTCACTGTCCAGTATCTCGGTTGGTGAGGATATAAAAACCTGTCTCCCGCATATCCAGGAACTTGGCTTGTTTGCTGTATCTCAGAGTGCCGGGCAGCCTCCGCCAGCAGTGATTCCAGGTGTGGACAGCTATACTTGTTTCAGAAATAAGATGTGTCCATGTCCTGGGAGGCAGGCGTGCTCCTTAAGACCCAGAGTCACTATACAAATTATGTGTCCTCAAAAAAAAAGAAGAGAGGGAAGGGACCAGGGGCCACACTCTTGTCATTTGGTCACAACTCTGTCCTAGGATGTCACCCTCATGCTATGTGCAAGCCCGCCTGCTTACTCAGCCACCGTGGCCACTGAGTGTGATTCCTTGAAGCCACTGAGAGGGGAAAGGGACACGGTGCAGTGAGAAGCAGCTGTTCCAGCTTATGGAGGCATGGGCCATGTCGAGTGGCAGAACTAAGGTTTCAGAGGGACCGTGTGAAACCGTGAGAAATAGTTGAAGAAATAGTTCCCAGGGAAGACTTGAGCTTCTGTGTGTGTGTGTGTGTGTGTGTGTGTGTGTAGAGGGCCAGGAGCTAGCGATGTTTGAAATACATCGGTGTAAGCATGGAGGGTCCTGCATCCCCAGGGTGCAAGCCAGCTAGCCTGGGCACTGCCTCAGCCCTCATGTCACGTATCGAGGCCATTGAGTATCATTGCCCAGAGGAAGGGTCCAAAAGAGGCAGGAAAGCCTTAGGTAGTCAGGGTGACTATTAGCTGGTCCTGGGGGGGAGATGGGGAGATGCTTATTTGACCTGAGTGAGAGGGGATTCCTGTCAGGAGCAGGATGCTATCTCAGGGGCTAGCACTAGGTGGGTAGTCTCGAAAATGAGTGCCCCTCCTGGTAGGGCTGTAGGCCTAAATATCCATATTCATTCTCCCTCCCCCTCCCCCCTCTCTTCCCTTTCTCTCCCCTCTCTCACTCTGAGACTAACAGCAACGCTTCCCTCCTCACAACCGCAGAGTCGAATGGCGGAGAGCCTGCGCCTCTTTGACTCCATCTGCAACAACAACTGGTTCATCAACACCTCGCTTATCCTCTTCCTGAACAAGAAGGACCTCCTGGCGGAGAAAATCCGGCGCATCCCGCTCAACGTCTGCTTCCCGGAGTACAAGGGCCAGAACACGTACGAGGAGGCGGCGGTCTACATCCAGCGTCAGTTCGAGGACCTAAACCGTAACAAGGAGACCAAGGAGATCTACTCCCACTTCACCTGTGCCACCGATACCAGTAACATCCAGTTTGTTTTTGACGCAGTGACTGATGTCATTATACAGAACAATCTCAAGTACATCGGCCTTTGCTGAGGAGCTGGGCACAGCCTGCTTGCCTGTGGTGAAACCCACGGGGTGTCATCACCCCACACCTCATGCTAGAGAGGCCCAACCCAGGGGCAGAAAACAGGGGGGCTTGAAGAGTGTGTCCCCACCCCACCCCCCGGCCTCTGCCTCCTAGGCCCCACGTCTCTGCAAACATAAATATATTTGGATAGATTGCTAGGTAGGTAGACACACAGACACACACACACACAGGGCACACATGCACGCACATCTGGAGACGGCAACGTTCTCCAGAGCGTCAAGGTTTCCTCAAGTTTTAAAAAGCTGCTGTCACAAGTTCATTCCAAGGCCGTCTTGCCCCTCCCCTATCCCCTTCACTCTGCCTTCCTGAGTTGGCCCCACTCTGCACGGGAGGGAGGGCCCACCTTAGACTGCTGGGGAGAAGCTACAGGGCTGGGGCCAGGTCCCGCCAGCTGTGCCCATTGCCTGGGTGAAGGCCAGCTCACCAACCGAGCTCTGGACTGGGGACTACCGCTGACTAGGATGGAGGCCCGGAGCAGGGACTGTGTACCTTCCCTGCTAGCCACACCCAACTCAGACACTCTGTGTCACATTCGTCCTGTACCCAGGACCGGCGGAAAGAAGTTGACTGCTCTAACCAGACCTCCAATTACTTGTGGCTTTTACAAAAACAGCTAAAAAGTATGCAGCAAAAATTAACACAGGATAATGAGTGTGACCGTTTATTTCAAACTAGGCCAGCTGGGTTTCTAGCTTTTCTTCTACTGGTCTGATGTTTTATAAATGGAAACCTGGTTTTTCTTCTCTGGCATCCTTCTTTTTTTTTTTTTAATTTTTATTTTTGGCCAAATATTATGTCTCACGGAGGGGGAAAAAAAAACTACAGACAATTTCAGATGTGATTAGATATTCTTTTTTTAAATGCGGATTTTCAAAACACATTTCATTTCAGGTGTCCCTTCTGTGTCTGGCTTGCTGAGTATAGAAGTTGTCACCTGGACGATTCTGTTCCTCGGCTCCAAAGAATTCTGGGGCAAAGGTCCCACGACAGCCTCATGGGACATGTGTACATAAGCCTCTGCAATGTTCTCTTGTCATTGGTGCCGTTTTTCTGCTTTGTTTTTATTTAAGAGAATAAATGTGATGTATTTAAAAGAAGGTCCTTTACCTAGGAGCGAATGAACAATAGCTAAATGTCTTGGTATTTAAAGTGTAAATTATCTATGGCTTTGCCAAATGAAGGAAGCGGGGTAGGCAAGAGATGGCACTCCCCGGTCCCTACACACTCCACGCCTGACATAGGCAGGGGGCTGCTCAGACTCCAGTGAAGGCACAGCTTGATATGCGGCCTGAAGGAGGGAGGCCTGGCTGGGACTGTGCACTCCGGGCCTTCTAGCCCCAGGGCCCACAGACACTGGTCCTGAAAGAGCCTCGGCTGTGTGTAAACACAAAGCCCTGGTACCAAGGGGATGGCACCACTGAATCCCTTGCCAAATCTCTCTCAACCCTGTATTTGGTACCCGTGTGTGTCCAAGGTCTATGTACAGAACCGCAGCCCAGGAGCTAAAGATGTACAGAGAGGGAGAAGAGCCGGTGACCCATATAAAACTCGAAGGTTGTCTACTTTAAGAAATAAAATACCCTGAACCGGAGCCAAACTCTGTCCCCGTGTGCTGTATGTGGCTCGTGTGTGGCTGAGCTCGGTGCCGTCTAGAGAAGCAGCTAGAGACGCCTTCCACCGTGAGGCCCCTCCCCCTCCCTTCATGTCTACATGCATGCACAGGTAAAGTCATTTGGGGTTGAACGTCAAGCAAGGATAAACTTAAAAGCTACAAAAGAGAAGAGAGATCTGCCAGGCCCCTGTGGTCTCCAGTGATAGAAAGTGGCAGGTGATGACGTCACTGACCCCTTCTGCTGCACCCAAGGCCCCACCCAGCACTGGCCCAGCTTGTAATCTTATTGGGACTCCTTTACCCCACAGATAACTGGACAAGGGACTCCTTCAGGTGCAGCCAGACGCCGTACAATTACAAAAATAAAACGTGTCTCTGCCAATGACCCAAGGCGACCACCTTACAGTCCCGGAAATTCAGGAAGGAGTCTAAGATCAAGGCCAGGAATCAAGTGGTGAAGGGATTCTCTCAAGTCAGGGAAACGCACTGTTCTTTGTGAGGAACCCAGGAGCAGGGTGACTGGATCCCACCCTTGCACTGCACCAGAATGAGGCAGGATACCCACAGAGAGCAGAGAGTGACCCTGAAACCACTCTTTCTCTCCAAGGAGAACTCCAGACAGCCCTGTGGGGCAGCAGACAGCCCCACAAAGGTGCTCAAATACAGACACACAGACCTGGGTCTCTGGTCCAGGTTCTACCCTCCCACCCATGTGGGCATCCCTCTCACGTGTTCCCAAGTCACCAATGGCAAGAACGCAAGGGAGGGGGCGGGGCTTTTGTTGAAGGCGATAAAAATGTTCAGCTGTAAGTCACTGAGACTAACTCTGTGCTTTTAATTCCAACTGTGAGCATCTTTAACCTAAAAATACACCACTGACGGGAAAATAGAAAGATTCTGCCTCCCTTGGTGTGTGCAGGGATGGAGAGGAGGCCTGACCCCAGAGCCCCATGGACATCTTTTCTCATGATGCCTTCCAGCCCCTGCATTAGTTCCTTGTCCGGTCGCTGCAGTGAAAATACCCAATAAAGGCAGTTTAAGGAAGGAAGGGTTTTGTTTTGGCTCACAGTCTGATGTCGCAGGCCATCATGCCGAGGAAGCCACAGAGGTAAGAGCAGCTGATCGCCATCGCATTCGTGGTCTGGGATGTCAGTGCTCGCTCGCTCCTGTTCAGAACCCAGTGTGCGACATGGTGCTGCTCAGAGTCAAGGTGTGTTGTCCCTCTCCAATTTACCTAAATCTTTCTCAGGGCTTGTCCAGTGGGTAGGCTAACCCATACAGACCCTTAGGGAGCATGCTCAGACCATACCGACCCTCAATGAGCATGCCCAGACCGTACAGCCCCTTAGTGAGCATGCTCAGATCCTTATCTCCCAGGAGATCCTGGATTCTGTCAAGTTAGCAATCGAGATCAACCATCATCTCCTCCCCGGACGCCCGTTTTGGGTACCATGCTGAGTTCGCTGCCTGTGTAGCTCACCTGTGACAGTCCTTCCTCCCTTCCCTCTTGCTCTCCACCCTCACACTCCTCAATATGTCCGTCCCTCAGGATCAGACTTAAATCCATCTCAGCCTGTCTACATGGTTTAATCCCTCTCTCACTCACCTCTATACACTTGCCCACTCCCAGAGCAGCGTAGGCAAATTCCACTAATTCGAGTCCATAAAATATAGCAGGTTCCACTGATTCATTCGCAAGGTACCGTCTGACCCATCTCCTTCCCACTAAGGGCACAGGCTGACCTAAGAGGCTCAGGAGAGGCCTACAGGGTGAATACTGATAGCCAGCTTGAGCAGGGAAACTGGTAATAGGCTTCCCAAAGGAAATTAAGTGAGAAGCTGGTGACAGGAACGGCTGACGGGGCTCGCCCACCCTCTGCTGGTACTATCTAGCCTCCCTCCCAAGACACACCGCCATCGGGGATCACCACCTTCCTCAGTGGCTTGTACGATCACTGATGCAGGGCATCCTCCATGGTTACAATGATGCTGGCGGGCTTCAACAGCTATGCTCGGCAGCGCACTCCTAAGAAGCTGTGACCGTTGATTCTGCTTTACAAAAGGGGAAGCAAAAGGGCGTGGGAAGATGGCTCAGTTGGTAGGGTGCTTGCGGCTCAAGCGTGAGGATCAGGGTTCGGTTCCCAGCGTTGGTGTGAAAAGCTGGGCATCGTGGTGTGGGTTCGTGATCCCAGTGCTGGAGAGGTGGGAAAGGCCAATCCATGGTGCTTATTGGCCAGTCAGCCTTGCCTACATTTCAGTAAAATACCCTGCCCTGGCCCCCACCAAAAAAAAAAAAAAAGGACAACCCCCAAGGACTAACATTCAAGGTTATCTGTTGCCTACACCACACATACACACACACACTCGCCTATGTGCACACACTCCAAAAATGCCAGAGACCCTAACGGGGACAAACAGTATGGCAAATGACTTGGCTAGTCGACAGCAAGAAAGGATTGTGTGTAGTCTGTCTGGGCCCTAGATAATACGAGACAGCCAGGACAAATGGGCAGAGAGTATGCCCAGATGGTACAGGGACAAATGTCATGGTGGGGGGAGAGGGCGGCACTACACCATGAGAAGGATAAGCAGCCTCCAGAGGCTGGGTGGCACCCTGAGGGACTCATCTCACCAATAGAGTCCTAACAAGGAGCCTCAGGACAGGGGTAGTTCCCACATCAGCTGCCAGCCAGCATAGCCTTGAGTCTTTCCCCAGAGGGACCAGTCCCTGTGGTAATTCCGTTTGTAATAGGCTATTTTGAACCCCCAGAGATACTATGCAAACCTAATGGAAAAGAACTGGTTAAGTCTGCTTTGCCGAAGAGAAACAGTGAGGAGAATAAATTCTGGGACCCTGGTCAGTCCCAACAGGGCCTGGACAGGAAAAGGCTCTATTCCATTGGAGGTACCTGGGGTAAGAGCGGAGAGAAAGGGGATACCCAGAAACTATGTTAGTGGGGAAATAAATAGGTCCTTTGTTGTCAGACATTATCCTAAAGGTCAGGGACAAGGGCAATTTGGACTGTCGGGCTAAGGACATATGTTGTTTTAAAACCAAAAATTCCTGCCATTCAGTTTTGCCAATGAAGACTCAGGAGCCAGATGCTGGGGCGGAGGCCTGCTAGTTCAGAGAGGCAGAGGAAGCACCCAGCTGACCTTCCTACTCTACTGAAGTCCCAGAAGGAGAAAAGCTTCTTCCTCTCCGTAACTGTCTTAAATGTCCTTCAACTCCAAAGAAGCTCTTTCTCTCTCCTGGGTTTAAGTATTTTCACTCTCTGTCAACCGGCTGCTTGCTCGGCCTCTTGACCTCTCGTTGACTTTATTTGGCTCTTGTTTACAGCAAGCTCTTGGATGAAAGGTGTGTGCTAGGTCTGAGCCACACAACTACCTGTTTACAGGAAACAGAAAGCTCTTGGGTTAAAGGGGTATGCTCGGGCTGATTTTCCAGTTCACAGTCTTGGGGGTCCGAAATGTGATTAAATATTCTGCAACAGATGCAGGTGTAGTGTCAGACGCAAGAGAAGGTTGCCTGCCTGAGACTGAGGTGTCCACAGAAGGGAAATTTTCTCCATCAGTCCGTCACTTCAGGGAATGGCCAGACCCTACAGGTTCATTCCCCTGTGAAAACAGCTGCCTAGATCCCACTCAAGCCCACTCAAGCCCAGACTCCAGGACAGCCCCTCTGCCACCCCCCCCCCCGGAGCATCTCAACCTGGCCAGATTCAAAATCACATGCAAACATCTTCCGCTGCACCCCCCTCCCACTGAGATCTAGACATGGTGCAGTCGGGGAGTGGTTTCCACAGGTGGAGGCTGTACTCCATCAGTGGCTGTTTGTTCTGACTTCTGGTTAGTCAGGGCCTGACCCTAGTCCAGGCATCCCACATCAGGGTCAGAGACAGCACGTTATAGTACCACCACTACATCTGGGCCAGAGTCTGAGAGCCAGGCACAACAGGAGGGAGCTACATGAAAAATGGACCAGGCCAAACTCACTCAGATACCCAGCCAATGCCTGACGCAGAAGATGATCCTGGGTGGACACTCAAGGCCACTAGTTTCTAGGGAATGTGACCTGGCAGCTCCTTGTGGCATTTACCTAGTCTATTTTGGTTTCTCCTCTCAGAACAGGGCAACAACCCCTTAGGACATGAGACAGGCACAGGCCCTAGTCCTGGTGCGCCCCCTGCTGGTTATTGTGGCAACAGGTCAGACCTGGGTAGCACAAGGATTCAGAACACCGGCGATGCCATGGGAGAGGTTTGAAAAACAAAACAAAAAAACTTCTAATGCTGCCATTGACAGGAAACCCCATAATATATGCTGCAAGCTAGCAGTTCAGGCTTCAGCCAACTAGCTACTGCCCAAAGTCACATACTGATAAGAGGGACCTTGAAGAGGAAATACATGCCCCACCCAAAGCCCAGCTAGGACACTGTGTGAGCACCGGAGCTTTCAGAATCCTCCCTGGTAGTATTGATTGGCAGCGAGGTCTAGAAGGAAGCCGGGCAAAGCTCCATTGGGGGGTACGACCTTTGCCAGCTGAACGGGAAAAGTAAAGTTGCCTGTTTCCTAGGAGACTAGGCAGAATGCCTTGGGGAACTCAGGATAGGTGGAACTGTTTTCTCTAGCGATCCCTACCTCATGGGGGAAACACAAAGGAAAGGCTGGTGAGACCAACTTCAAAGTGAAGACCTTTAGGGCCCACTGAATAAATAAAGAGAAGCTTACCCATCTCAGTAACTTTTCCTATCGCTGTGATAAAATACTCTTGACAAAAGCAGTCTCGAGAAGGAAGGGTTTATTTGGTCACGGACCCCAGAGTAGTCCGTTATAAGGGAAGTCACGGGAGAAGGGGTTTGAGGCAGTTGCCACGTTCGTGCTCTCGCTCAGTTAGAAAGCAGAGAGTGAACAACACGTGTATCCCACGTACTTTCTCCTCTTCGGGATCCCAGTCCAGCAGCCCAGGGCTCGATACCACACACAGTGAGTGGGTCTTCCGGCCCTAAAGAACATACCCAAGATAGTCCCTCACACGCATGCCCAGAGCTCATCTTCTAGGTGATTCTAGAGCTCAAGTTGACAATTGGGTAGAAAAGGAGCTTATTGGAAAAGTAGATCTCAGCTCCCCCAGAGGCACTGCGCGGAGAGGAGCTTGAGGTAATGCCAAGCAGAGAGATGTTTGTTCTCATTGGTCATGCCCGTGGGCAACACCGTACAACGGTGCTCTTCCAAAGCATACCATTGGGTTAGCTGACAGGATGGCACTGGCTGGGGTGAGGCAGGCTCGGAAGCAGTTCTGATATCCTGCAAAGGTGAAGCAGGCGTGCATCTGAGGTGTGGTGGCTTGAATATGCTTGGCCCGTGAGAAGTGGCACCATGAGGAGGTGTGTCCTTGTTGGAGTGGGTGTGGCCTTGTTGGAGTAAGTGAGACAGTGTAGGGGTGGGATTTGAGATCCTATGCTCGAGGTCCGCCCAGTGCGGCACAGAGTGCCCCCTCCTGGCTGCCTGGGGAAGACAGTCTCCTGCTGCCTTCTGATCAAAATACAGAACTCTCAGCTCTTTCTCCAGCACCATGTCTGACTTGATGCCGCCATGCTCCCACCATGATGATAATGGACTGAACCTCTGAAACTGTAAGCCAGCCCCAATTAGATGTTGTCCTTTATAAGAGTTGCTTTGGTCATGGTGTCTCTTCCTAGTGATAAAGCCCTAACTAAGACATGAGGCCAGCATCTCCTACACTAGCAGACTCTAGGGGCATCCCTCTTGTGTACAAGACACGTCTGTGCAGAGATGCCTACTACTGTTTCCCTGTGCAGCCCAGAAGTGGAAACAGCCAACATGGAGACATGTCATAATACATTCAAATAGAATATGACACAACGTGAGTACATCTCAAAATTTATAGCATTAGGGCCAGTGAGATGGCTCAGCAGGTAAAAGCGCTGCAGGGTTGCCACACAATCCTGGCTACCTAAATTCTATCCCTGGAATCCATGTTATTTTTTTAAAAAAGTGGATGCAGTAGCAGGCATCTGTAATCCAAGCATTCCTAAGGCAAAAATGGAAGAGGAAACCAGAATTACCCAGAAGTCCATGGGCCAGCTCGCCCAGAGTATGCAAGACAGCAGCATGAACCAGATCTTACCTTAAGCAAGTCAGAAGGCAAGAACCAACTCCCCAAAGTTCAAAAGTTGCCCTCTGCCCGCCACACATAAGTCATCGCACACACAAACACAAACACACACACACATACACACCCCAACATCATCCTCATCATCCTCATCACCATCATCAACTGTGGTGCTTTGTGGAGATATACATCACAAATATAATAATTTTTAAATGTATACTATTACTTCTTGGGGTATTTTTAAGCTGCCAAGGGATACATGCAGCAAGATCCACTTAACACAGATTTAAAATATGCAAAACAACAGTATACATTTTTATATACTGTATATGAAGTAAAAAAAAATCTATGTACATGTTGCAGGGTTATAGTCACCAAATTGTTAGTGTATCAGGGGAGACCAAGAGGAAGGGTACTGTGTGGGAAGAGATCCAGGGAGTACTTGAACTGTATCTATGCCTTAAGTGGGTACGTACAATCAGATGTCCCTTGGCAGCAGAATAGACGAACTCTAAAGCTCACTTAATGCAAATCTGAGCCTTCAAAATTCACTTTTGATTCAGAAATGAAGCACTAAATGAAAGCATGTAAAATCTTTGAGATAGTATAAACTGGATATTCACATTCTCAGAAAGCTTGAAGAGTCATAGACTAAACTGGGAATGTACGGTCCATGGTGGAGTTATGGGTCGGCACATCGGAAAGCCTTGGTTCAATACCAGTATCCCCAAAAAGAAAAAGTACCAAACAACCCAGCACATGACCTCAGAAGGGGTCACCCTGAGGAAGAAGAACCCAGACTGGGGCCTGTGGAAAGGCTTGGCGTGTTGGGAACAGGCTACAGGGCTTCTTCTTTGTGTTTATTTATTAGAAGTTAACCAAATATTGACTTATTTACATATTTAGAGGCAGACCATAGGATAGAACTTGGAGTCTTTATCCTACTTTTGAGCTACGTTCCCAACTTTGCAAAAACACATCATCACTTGGGAGGCAGGGGCAGGGGGATCTCTGAGTTTGAGGCCAGCCTGGTCTACAGAGAGAGTTCTGAGACAGCCAGGGATATACAGGGAAACCCTGTCTCAGGGGAAACACCCCCACAAAAAATATTTTTTTTCTTATATCTTAACAAAAAGGTAACTTTGTTGTTGTTGTTGCTGCTGCTGCTGCTGCTACAGATTTGAAAGAAAATCTTACTCTGATATCCAGGCTGATTCTCCTCTCTGCTCAGCCTCTGGCGTACCTGGGGGTACAGCCTGCACCCGTGTCCAAGACTGTGATCTACCGCCCAGCACAAACTGACCAGAAGTGGACCAATTTTCTACCAGATCCCATGTGCGATGCAACCCTACCTTCAGGCAACTGTGCCAGATGCTTGTATGCCTGATGCAGGTTCTCCCGGCAGAGGGTCTGGTGATCACTCAGCAGGAGCGACAGGGCTAGGATGATGTCATGATTTAAGAAGCCAACTCTAAAGAAGGAAGGTGGGTTTAGACATAAGAAGACCGTTTCAGTTTCCTTCTCTTAAGATATATTTATTCTATGTGTATGAGTGTTTTGCTTGCATGTGTGTGTGTGTGTGTGTGTGTGTGTGTATGTGTGTGTGTGTGCATGTGTCATGTACAGATGACGCCCAAAGAAGTCAGAAGAGAGCATTGGATCCCCTGGAACCGGAACCACCATGTGGCTGCTGAGGTCCTCTGCAAGAGCCACAAGTATTCGTTTGAAACTACTGGGCAAATCTCTCCAGACACAATTTCAATTCTTTCAATAGCCAAATATTGTTCTATTGTGTAAACACAGCAGAGTTTCATTATCCACTCGTTGGTTTATGGGGGTGTAGGTTGTTTCTGCTTCCTGGCCATTGTGAATAAGGCAGCAAAGAACACAAATGGTCAGTTATTTCTACGGTAGGATACAGAGTCCTTTGAGTATGTGCCCAAGAGTAGTTTAGAGCTGGACCCTGTGATAGATCTATCTCTAGCCTTCCGGGGAACTGCCACACTGATTTCCGTGGTGGCTGCACCCAGTTTGCACTCCTACCAGCTGTGAACAAGTGTTTCTCTCTCCTTACATCCACACTAACACTCATCATCGTTTTTATTTTCTCTCTTAGCCATCATGATGGGAGTAAGTTGAAATCCCAAGGTAATTTTAATATGCATTTCCCGACAGCCATGGATCCTGAAAGTGTTTTAAAATGCTTCTCGGTTATTTCTGTTTCATCTTTTGAGAACTCTCTGATTAGTTCTGGGCCTCCTTTTTTAACCTGGGTTGTCCTCTTGAGGTTTGGTTGTTTCTTGTTTGGTTGGTTTTTGTTTTGTTTTGTTTTGTTTTGTTTTGTTTTGTTTTGTTTTGTTTTGTTTTGTTTTGTTTGAGTTCTCTGTATAGTCTAGCTATGACTGGTGTAGCTCGTAAATAATTTTTCCCAATTCGTCGACCACTTCTTCACTTGAATGGTGGTTTTCTTGGCAGTATAGCTTTGTAGCTTCATGAAGTCCCATTTATTAATTATTGGTCTGACTGTCAGTGAGCTCAAGTAAATTCCTTTCTATCAGATTCAAGGTACCAGGTCTTTCGTTGATGCCCCTTGAACCATTTGGAGTTGGGCTTTGTGTGGTGTGAGAGATAAGGTTATAGTTCCATTCACCTTCATGTAGCTATCTAATTTGACTAGCAACATTAGTAGCAAATTGAAGATGATGATGGTTATATCTTTTCTCCAATGTGTATTTTAAGGCCTTTTTTTTTTTTTTTTTTGGTCAAAAACTCAGATGACTCTAAAAGCCTGTGTTTATACATGGGTTCTCGATTCTATCTGTCAGCCAATGTGTCTGTTTTTATGCCCATGCAATATGGTTTTTATTACTATAGCCCTACAATATAATCTCTGGAGAAGACCGAACAGGATCAGGTCAGTGGGCCTGCTGGGATCCATACTATCTCAGGCTGAGGCCAGCGAGATCTGCCACATTTAGAAGTCCTGGAGGTCATAAACGCACAGCACTGGGTTTCGTGAAGTGGGAAAAAAAATCTCGATTCTCCCACTTTTGAGCAGTGTCTCTGGATCCCTGTGGCCTTGACTCTTTACACCACTCTGAACTCCAGACCTGCCCCATAGGAAATGACACAAGGAACCTGTAACCCACCTTGCCTGCACTGTGGGGCTAAGCTCGCCGCCTTTCTACAGACTTCTGGGGAGACATTGCACTGGCCCAGCACCGCGAGGCCCCTCTCAGCTCTTCATTCTCTTGTCTTCTCCCAACTGACTTCCGAGTTTGCTGGCAGCCAGCTGCTTCCCTCCAGACCCATGGCTGCTGCCTTCTATGCTTGTCGTAATACCACGTAAGTTAATTAAATGTTAGGTAAGCCAATTAGAGAAAGGATTGTTTTTATTTCCTCTTGAAGCATCTTTGAATGCTTTGTAAAAACTCAAATGGGTTGCTTGAAAAATGTGAGAAATTTTATATATATATATATATGTGGACTGTTTCAATAGTGTCATCCTGATCTGGGTGTGCTTTCAAGGAATACACTGCAAATCAAACTAGTGGTATAAGAAGAAAAGACAATAGAAAACACCTCCTGATGAACCCGTATCCTAGAAAAGGCCTGGATAAGGATCTCTGAGTTCGAGGCCAGCCTGGTCTACAGAGAGAGATCCAAGACAGCCTAGGCTACCCAGAGAAGAGAAACCCTGTCTCAAAAAAAAAAAATTATCTCACATAAGAATTGGCAAGTGTCTTCTCATTTGTGTTTTGAGTTGAAGGAGCAATTTAAAGGAACTACGTTGTTTCTTTAATTCTCTGGTTGTGAACCATGTCTTTTAAGTTTAGACAATGGCATCTGGAATGGAATCTTCTGAGGTCACACTTGTCAGGGTGGGTTCAGGAATAACGGCACGTAAAAAAAAAAAAAAAAAAAAAGACACACGCCTGGCCAGTTACAATGTTTCGGCATTGGTCAGAGCTTAATCTTGCTGTATGATTTGCACTGTTCTGGAAAAGGGAAATCACAGTAGGACACGCCCATGCAGAGCTGCTGCGTTTCCTATGTCCACCCCCTACACACACACACACACACACACACACACACACACACACACACACACA
>NW_021604682.1:2758345-2766795 GCF_004785775.1 Grammomys surdaster | reverse complement strand
ACACACACACACACACACACACACACACACACACACACACACACACACAGTAATCCACTCCACATCAGGCATGCTTTGAAACGTGCTAGTGTGTTTCTCAATCCCAATACTTCGGGGCTCTGACAGGAGGATCACTTGTACCCCGGAGTTCAGGGTTAGCCTTCTAGATTCGGCAAGATGGAGGGAAGGAGGAATGATGGGAGGGATGGAGGCTGGGGATAGAGCTCACTGGTAAAGCATGAAAGGGTATTTAGGAAGAGGAAGACGAGTGCAAAGGGAAGAGATAAGGAGACAAGACCAGGTAACAGAATCGGTGGGAATAAGAAAGCCCGGGGTCTACCTGCTTGGAAATGTCATGATAGAATCCATGATTTCCAATGAATATTGGATGATGATTTAAAAAATATAAAGATAAAAACACCTGGAGAGAAAAACTGAAAATAAGTGAGTGGTGTGACTGTGCGCCCGCAAAGGATCAAGAGTTAGATCGCCACGGGGCTTCCTGTCCGCAGGGGCGCAGTGTGGATTAAGGAGGTGCCAAAATGTCATGTTTAGAGAGCCATCCTCATCCAGCCTCTTCGTCACTCCCGTGATGGGCCGGTGAAAGAGGCTCAACACGGGAGGTTTCTGGCAGTCACTTGGGGCTTGGTGAGCCACCGGCCATAGTAGTGATGTTACCACTGAGGGCTGCAGATGTAGCTTAGTTCTAGAGTCGCTTAGCATATGCAAAGCCCTGAATTTCAATGCTTGTCATCACTAAAAGGAAGGGGGGGGAGAAAAGGGTGTGGCATACACTTGGTAGGGGGTGCTCACCACTGAACTTGGGAGTAATATTTAGAACCAATGATATTTGCTTGGGACCTTTTACCTTCTTTATCTATTATAGTCTACAGGGGAAAGGCTAAGTTTAGCATCCTACACTGAGCACACACTTGTGGTGGGAGACAACTTTAAGATGTATTTTGGCTCAGTTTCATGGCAGGAAATCAGCAAATCAGGAGGGAGAAGCTGACACCAGCTGGAACCCTGGGCTTGGCTGTGACCCATAAGAACCCATGCCGACAGCTCTATGTGTTGACAGCTAGGACCCATGTCCAGAGGTTCGACAGCCTCCCCCAAGCATTAGGGCTTCTTAATGCCCAAGCAAAACCCAGCCTTGGGAGCACAGGGGAGTCAAGTGGCTCTCCAGTTTCCAACTCCAAAACAAAATGGTCTCCCTCTCCCCAAGGTTATCTTAGACCAGCAGGTCTCTCAGCCTGTGGGTCGCAGCCACAGGAAAACTCCTATCTCTGATGGTGCAAACATTGGGAAACACATTTCCGATGGCCTTAGGAATCCTCAGCCACAAATTTATTTCCGTTGCTTCTTCAGAACTGTCATGTTGCTACTGAGTGGTGCCTCCATTCCTAAGACCATCGGAAATATGTGGTTTTCAATGGTCGAGACCCACGGGTTGAGAACTGCTGTTTTAGACAAAGTGGGATCAAGAGATCTGGCTAGGTTGCAAAGCAGGAAAGGCTGTCCCACCAGCATCAGGACAGAGCCCACATCCCTACTTCACTGCTCTGACCACAGCATTGACCTACCTTCTTGAATTAAGGCTCAGACTGACTCTGTGTACCCCACTACACATGTCCCCCGCACCCCCATAGCTCCTGATCACCGTCCAGCTGAAGCAGGTACAGAGAGGTCGCTAAAGGATCAGAACTTTCTGCTTTCAAACGTGAGAAGCCCAGAGCCAGGGGCTAACATAAAGATCAGTCTAGAACAGAACCAGAGTACAGCTTGGAGGTAGGGCACCTGCGTAGCATGCATGAAACCCTGGATTTAATCCCCAACACCAAGAGAAAGGTCTGGAAGAGAATCCTGCTCAGCCACCACAGCAACAACCAAATTGCCCTACAGAGAGAATTGTCATCCACAAATAGAGGCGCCACCAGAGATGAGTACTCTCGGTAAAAGAGCGCTCGGGGTCACTCAAGGACGTCTACCCCGGGATGGACTAGTACAATTTCTAGCCGTGACATTGGTTTTCATCACTGGTTGCCCACCTGCCTATGTTATGGGTGGCCATGATGTACAGCACCTCGGTGGTCTTTATCCGTACCAGGTTATCGTCATCCTTCAGCAGATCCTTCAGGCTCTCCAGGCAGCCTGTGGGGGACAGGAAAACGTTTGAACATCTGCCAGCCCAAAGAAAATCAGCTAGAAGTCAACACATGACCCCGTGTTTGGTTAACAGGAAAGTACTAAAGGTCTGTGCTTTGGCTTTGCGGGAATCGGGTCAATGGCACAGCATTTGTTAGTAGAAGGGGCTTACACCCACAGATAATCTCATTTAAGCCTCCTCGTAATTCTTCCATCCCCACCGCTGGTATTTATTTATTTATTCATTCATTTGTTCATTTATTTATTTATTGAGACAGCGTCTTACTATATAGCTCTGGCCATTCTGGAGCTCACTATGTAGATCAGGCTGCCAGCCTCAAACTCACAGAAATCCACCTTCCTCTGCCTCCTGGGTATTGATAATAAAGACATGTGCCACTCCACCCAGCCTTGTGTGTCCCTCAGGCCTGCCTCCCCACCCCCCCAGAGCTGAGGACCAAACCCAGGGCCTTTTGCCTGCTAGGCAAGCACTCTACCACTGAACTCAATCCCCAACCTTTCCTTTTTTTTCTTTCTTTCTTTTTTTTTTCTATTAGTTCCTCCTCTTGTTAAGTCAGCCCTGGGGTTAAAAGAAAAAAAATGTCCTTGACATTTCTTTGATCTCAGGAGAGACATGAGGTCAGATTGGAAACCTGTCGAATGCATGCCTCTCTTGCTGAGGGCTCTGAAGTCAATTCTCAGCACCTACACGAAGCAGCTCACAGCCACATATGACTGCAGCTCTGGGGATCAGATGCCCTCTTCTGATCTCCACAAGCACTCATATTCACAAGCACCTACCTGTAGCAGTATAACCCCACACACACATTTTACAATAAACTCGGTAATTTGGGAGGAGCTAATGTGGGAGGAGTAAGGAGAGGAAGAGGAGAAGGAAGAGGAGGAGCTGGCGGAGGAGGAGAGAGACAGATTGGCAGAGCGGTCTCCCACACTGGCATCTCGTGGGTGTCAGGGCCATTTGCTCCTGGCCCACCTGAGCCAGCGGCCTGAGCCGAGCAGCAGTGGGAACACACCACCACTCGTGACCTCATGCCTTGCCTAGTCGGGAACATGGTGGCCTCGTGACAACAATCAAGATTGGGTGCCACTGGTTTAAATATTATCATTAACACCTACCCACCTACAGACACATAGGCATAATGAAAAAGAAAAAAAAAAAGATATATTCCACGAACTAGTTACCATGCCTTTGATTTAGTTAGATTTAGGGATGTCAGATTTAGCATATAAAGAGATCCGGCTTAAATTTTTAAAGATTTACTTTATATTATTTAAAATTATATCTAGGTGTGTGTGCAAATGCACATGGAAGACAGAGACCTCGGGTCTCTGGAACTGGTGTTGCAGATGGTTGTGTGCTCTCTGATGTCGGAGCTGGGATCTGAACTCAGGTCCTCTGTCAAAAATAGCAAGTACTGCTGAGCACTGAGCCATCTCTCCAGCCTCTCCTATTTAACGTATAGGTTAGGCAACCTTTGACTCACACCCCTCTCCTGAACACTTGAGTTTGAGACTGAGAATGTTCCCTCTCTTGGGGGGTTAGCGCTGCACTTGGGGGGCACTGCTGGCCTGAAATCCACCTTCATAAGTAGCAGCTCTTACTACTGACGCCGTCTGATGTCTGAGCTACACCAGGCCCCTCCCCCTGGCCCTCCCTCCACACTCGGCGTGATTACCGTGGGGGTGTGAGGCTCTCACCTATGTTGATGGCCTCGTAGACATACTCAGGATCATGCATGAGGTCACACAGAGCCACTACGGCTTTCTGCCTGGTCAGGAGATCGTCTGATTGGAGCTCCTCATTCAGCTTTCGCAAGGCCCAACAGCCATATGCAATGGCGGCTTTTGTAGGGTCAATGTCAGGAGGCATATACATGGAGATCCGGGCATGAGCCATCTTTGCACAGCTGCCAAAGGACTTTGGAAATGAAACTCTGTAGAAACTGCTAAAAAAAAAAAAAAAAAAGAACAACAACAACAACAAACCTGTCATTATTACTATTATCATGTAAAAGCTTATCCATCTCAGCCTCAAAACTAACTGTCTGTGAAGACAAAACAGGATGGTGGTAACTTTCATCTGGATTTACTGAGAAGGAAACAGAGGCTGACCGGATTTCTCAAGGTCACAGCGCAGGTGTGGCCCAATGACAGAAGAAACTTCTGGGGGGGGGGGGGGTGCTTGGTAGATTGGTTCCTTAGTCACAGGCACCAAAACGTGGGGAGGGGCCGAGAAGGGGAGTCGGGAAGGGGATAGGCCAATCAAGTAAAAACCAACATGTTTTCTCCGTTGGTTCTCCTGCTTAGCTGGCGACAGCAATAATTAGTATCCATCTAACTGGTAGGCACTAACTCAACAGCTTAGGAAATAGATTTTGGCTAGTGAGTTGGTAAAGCTAGAAGTTATTCAAATAGAAGTCTTGCTCCTTTGCCTCAGGAACAATGCTTAGGACATCTTCTCAAGAAGAGATTAAGGTTAAAGAATGATTTCTTAACCCCCACATATACTCTTTGGACGGCCATAGGCAATGTGGCTTTAGGGTTAACGATGAGATATACTCTTGGGCCACGAGTAACCCTTAACAAGTCATTCCGTCTGCCACGTGTATCTTTTCTGTGGCTGAAGAGTTAGGCAGTAAGTATTTCCTTCCTGCCCCTTCCTGCCCTTCCAACATTGTCGTATAACTGATACTCATGAGCCTGGCTGGCCAGAACTTGAAATATATTGATTGTGGTTATTATCCTGATCACTATTGCAGGAGCAGGCTGGACTCAACTCTGAAGTTAAAAAAAAAAAAAAAAAAAAGCCAGACTCTAACGCAGACCACTAGCCAAACGAGGAGGAAAAGGGCCAGACTGGGAAGGTAACAGCCATCTCCACTCCAAGGAAACTTAGTCTCTGGGACATGGGCTGCCCTCCTGTAAAGGATACACACTACAGGAATCTTGCCACCAGTGGGAAAGGCCAGACCCAGGGTGTGAGGGCACCAGCTCTGTGTGAATGGAACTGGGTGGGTCAGGAAGCCCCCCACGCCCTGTGCCAGGCACCTACCAGCTGCAGCTGCCTCACTTGCCTTAGTGCTTGAAGTCTCCTGGTATCTGCCAGCCAGAGCGCTTGGCCCATTACCAGGCGACCTGGTTGCTAGGAGACTACCAGCGTCTGCAACTTCCTGGTCAATACCCCGGGGAGCCAAGGAGCTTGCGCAAAAAAGACTAAGACTAAGCCCAGCAGAGAATGAAAAAAAAAAAAAAACCAACATTATTTTACAATGTTACTACATAGAACAAAGACAAGTCTCCTTGGTAGTACAGATTAGGTGTGACCTTTGTATGCTTTGGGTCATCCGAGTTAAGAAGATGTAACTTTATACATTTTAAGGCTAAGAATCCCAAGGAAACTCAGTTGTTTCCCCTCAGTCACAAAGACCTGATCCCAGAACTGCCTGGTCAGGGCCCATATTTCTGCAAGCTGACCACCCAGTACATACTGGCTGGAGTGGTTTTCTAGGCCCCCAACAACACCCGCTTAACATCTGCCCCCCCCCCCAAGGCTGTCTCCTAACCTGAGTCTGGGTTGTGGTACATGCCTTTATTACCAGCTACATGGGAGGTAGACACATACAGTATAGCAAGAGTCCATTACACTTTCTCTACACATAGCCAGGCCTCACCTAAGTCCCCTCCCATATAGATACAACATACCAAAACCCTGCCTAGTGTACTATACACGATATAGCAAGCCCTGCCTAACTTCCCTGACATGTACACATGCACCATATGGAGACTCTACATAAACGAGTGCGTGCGCATACACACACAAAGACCTTGCACAAACTTAAACACATATTTAACAAGAGCCTGTCTGGCCTCCCCCATAAACACAACTCAGTAAGACCCAACCTAATGCGCCCTTAACATAGCAAGACCTTGCCTGTGTCTGCTCCGTTTATCGCCTCTCCGTGCCAGGCATATGCCAAGAAGCTTTCGGTAAATGCAAAACGGATGGTTTATGGGTTCGAATTAAGAGTTACAATTTAAAAGCATTTTTCTACAGTTTGCACATTACCAAATGTATTAGCTACTTTTTTCCTCCACGCGACAGAATGCCTGGGAGAAGCTTTTAGTTTGGCTTAGAATTTCAGGAGGTCTGACCTATGGGTGCTTGGCAGAATACGACAGTGGGGAAATATGAACCGGAGGTAAAGAGGAGAGGGGTGGGGATAGCATCTCTCTAAGGACTTGCCCCGCCCCCCGTGACCTGACTCCTCCCACAGTCTGAAGCTTCCACCAGCTGGGGAAGCAAGTATTCAAAACAGGAGGAGCCTTTGGAGGACATTTTCTATTCAGTTCACAAAACCCAGAAAAACCCTATAGTTTCGCTTGTCCTTAGTCGGGTCAAAGGTCACCATGAGAGAGGTCAACCCCTCACACCACACTTGGGCGCATTAGACAGTTTTCTTGTTCGTATGACGAAAAAAAACATACAAAAGGGAAACTGAGGGGAGAAGGATTTATTTCAGGTCACATATTGAGGGTTCAGTCCATCACGGTGGGCAAGGTAGGGCAGCGGAAATGACCCTGAGCTCTGAGACTTCACCTTCCGGGAACTGGAAGGAACTAGGAGCTGGTGCCCGGCTGGTGCTCCATTTATATGCAGGGTAAGTAATTCTCAGTTAAAGCTCTCTGGAAACATCCTTACAGACACCCGCAGAGGTGTCCACCTTAGGGTAACTCTAAATCCTGTCAACAGTGACGCTCGACTATGGCATACTTAAATAATAGTTTCCCACTGTTTTGCTGTAGAGAAACACCTTTGGATATTGGTTACGGTGTTGAGTGTTTAAGATTCCTTTTCAGGGGTCTGAAGTCTACTTCTGATGAAGACTGCTCATTGGAGTCTAGAGATGTCTGATGGGTGATTTGGAAGGGATGAAAAGACGGGGCAGCCTTAAGATTCAGATGAAATTCTCTATCCCTGCATGAGGATTGACTGTTTTTTTTTTAATCTTTTTTTTTTTTTTTTTTGAGCTGGTCTGCCTTCCTAATCTTTCAGTAGCTTATATAACTTAATCACCCAGGGTCCTGTAGTTACCACCCCCACCTGATGTCCTTAAGTATACGAAGACACTAGGTACAAGGTACACACCCATTATTCTGTCACCCATTATTCTGGGGGAGGGAGGCAACAGGATCGGGAGTTCAAGGCCACTATCATGGAAATTTGGGATCAGACTAGACTCCTTGAGGGCTTTTGAAAAGACTACAGGTGAGCTCTGCCAGCAAGGTGACCACCACCTGTGTCTAACCCACCCTGACAAACCTCCAGAGGCCTATTTCTCATTTTGTTCCAGGAGAAAACCTAGTCTTGTCCCATCTCCACTCCTTAGCCATAGGCCCATTAAAGCCTTGCCTGCCAACCCTGCACACACCCAGGTCTCCCCTCTATTACGTCTGTGCTAAAAGAACCCAAGTCTCTAGTCATTACCCTCACCAGAAACCCCAAACTTATCAGACCCATTTAATAGCTGAGTAACTTGAGGTTTGGAGACAGAGGGCCCTTTAAGCCTGAGGCCTTAGAAGTGAAACCACTTGCCAGGCAGCAGTGGCTCAAGCCTTTAATCATAGCACTCCGGAGGCTGAGACAGGCAGATCTCCGAATCTCTAAGTTCAAGGCCAGCCTGGTCTACAGAGTGAGTTCCAGGACAGCCAGGAACCTTCTCTAGATAGATAGATAGATAGATAGATAGATAGATAGATAGATAGATAGATAGATAGAAGATAGATGGATAGATAGATATCAGTGAGTAAGAGCTGTTACTGTCTTACTGCTCTTCTGAAGATCCTGAGTTAAATTCCCAGCACCCACATGACAGCTTACTATCTGATGATGCCGTCTTCTGGTGTGCATATGTACATGCGGACAAAAGTACCCATGTACATAAAGTACAGAAAGAAATCAAATCACTTACCAAAGGTATCAAGCAAAGGCATAAGGGTATTTCCGGTTGCATTGAAGACGACTAAAATAGATTAAAATAGATCCTGCAAGGATGCAATACTACACTGAGAAATCTACCTGCTGAGGTCCTTCAGAGGACTGAGTTCTGAAGGGTCTCTCTAGTCCAGACTGCCCTAGTTTTTATTTTAAGCTGTGAATACCCCTGGGCTGGAGGTCAGAAAATCTGGGTTCGGTTCTATTTCTAACTCTCTAGGCAAATCTTTCTGAATAAGGCTTTTAGTTTTCTTGTCAGAGAGAGAGAGAGAGAGAGAGAGAGAGAGAG
>NW_021604682.1:2746963-2753345 GCF_004785775.1 Grammomys surdaster | reverse complement strand
AGAGAGAGAGAGAGAGAGAGAGAGAGAGAGAGAGAGAGGAGAGAGAGAGAGAGAGAACGAACCAGAGAGAACCAGAGAACCAGAGAACCAGAGAACCAGAGTTGGGAAGCCTGAACTTTTCAATTTCAGTAAGAGTTCTGGTAAGAGTTCTAGAGCCTCTGGAACACATCCGTCCCCCACACCTTGCTTTTCAACAGAAACTAGCTCGAAGGAGCCTAGTAACTTGAGTCGCTTTTTAAACATCCATTAACTGAGGAAATTAATTTTTCAGCCTGCGCTCCAGAAAGCCAGGCACATGATTTCCAAACAGCATTAAATTCAAACGGATGCAATAAGGCAGCTGGTAGGCGTGAGGCGTGTCCTTCCCTTGCAGCCGGGAAGATGCCTGGCTTCAAAACCATAACAAAACTCCTTTTCCGGGGACTGTCACGACCCGGCCCACCAAGGTAGCCAGAGTGAACCTTGAGCCAACCCCACGCACCGGGCCCGCCTGCTCATCAACGCCTTGGTTGTCATGGTGAGCCCGGGCGCTCCAGTGGAGTCCGGAAGTCTCTGAGCAAGCAGTGCGGAGCTCTAGGTCCCGGGAGGCTCTCGTTGCTATGGTGATGACTCCGCGCGGGGCTCGGTGCCAGCCGTATCCACGGACTGGAGGAGGGTCCAGACCCCGCCCCCGACGTCGGGATTCGGGAGCTGCGAGCCAATCCCGCGAGGCCGCTGTTGCTGTGGTGATTTGCAGCGGCCAGCGCGCCGGAACCTGGTCTTTGCAGCTTTGGTGAGTCCACTCACCCTCCCGGCTGCGGACGCCTCCCAGAGGTTAAGGTCCTGAGGCTGTCGAGCCCCCTGCCCTCCTCCTACCTCCCAACCTGAGCGTGGCCTGCAGGCCCTGGTCTTCCTCACAGAGCGGCCATCCTGAGCCAGGCCTCTGCGGGAACCGGGTCAAAAGAGGACAGCCGGCTTAGAGTGGTGGTGGGGTGGGGTAGATTCTAGGTGGTGTAAGACTCTCAGGGAAAATGGCTGGAACCTAAAGTCACTCAGAGGCTCCATCTTATAACAGACTAAGGGCAGGGAGGGGTCCCTACTCTATTTCCATGATCTGAACTGTGATCCAGAACCAGGATTGGGTTTGTTTGGTTGGTTTGCTTTTTGGATTGTTTTGTTTTTTGTTTTTGTTTTTGTTTTGCATACCTCCCACATGCCAAGGAAGTGAGTTCAGAGAAGGAGCCCCTCTTCCTAGGCATGGGGTCAAGGAGATCTCACCTCCTGACTCTGGGATAGATGGCTTATGGGCTGCCCTTCCTCCACTGTGCTACCCACAGACTGAACTCATATTGCTGAGGGGGATGGAGACCCAGAGGTGTGAACTCACAGGTGCATTTTGAGAACTTGTATGGCTTTCTGAGTCTTGTTAAAAGACAAATATAACAATTTGTTTTTGTCATAATTGGCTCTGTGAATCTAGACTTGGGTGACGTTTCATCCTGTTAAATAAATTGAGTGTTGTCATGTTTTGGTTGGTTCCATTTGGGTGTCTTTGCATGACGAGTGTTCACTATGTCACCCAAGGGTTCTGGAACTCATCATCCCCCTGCCTCTGCTTCCCAAGGGCTGCGTGCATAGACCCGTGTCACTACCACACGTGACTAGGAGATGGATTTTATAGACAGAAAAAGAAAAGAGAGTAAAAAACAGTAAAAAGCAAATTGATTTTTTTCAAAGTTACTTGATCGGAGGGATAATTCATGCCGGCTTAGGTTGACTGGTCCCCTTGACTTCTGTTCGGAATTCTGTTTGATCACGTGACACCTAGCACACTCTGTTCTAGTTTAATCTGCTGGGCCATAATGCAAAAACTACCTCATAAATGTTTTATGTGATACTCTTTACCCCACCTGATTGAGTCTACAGAACACTGGAAGAATGAGGTCCTTTTGGACCCCTTTGGGGCCCCCTGTGAGCCAGGACCGCATCATCACCAGCTTCCCAAAGGTACAGTCATTAGAACACCTTTGTTGTTGTTTTTGTTCTGTTTTGTTTGGGTCTGGATAGCTTTGATAGAAGGTCTCTATTATCCCAGAAGAACCTGGAATTCACTATGTATTCCAGATGAGCCTTAAAGTTCCAATCCTCCTGCCTCCGTCTCTGAAACGCTGGGATGACAGGAATGTGCCACTGTTCCCAGCCCTTTCTTGTCTTCATTGCTGATGGGACACCTCAGCCATAGTCAGCTTGGCTAACATGCCTTCATGCCCAGAAGTCAAGCAAGCGAGCTGCAGAGGTTGATCTAATTTCTAAGAAGCTAAGAGACTAGGTGTTGAGTTCCTCTAAAATATAAAAGAGATCACACAGGTGTAGTGGCACACACCTGTAGTCCCAGCACTTGGGAGGTAGAGACAGGAGGATTGTGAGTTTGAGGTCAGCCTAGACTATGTAACAAGATTTGTCTTTAAAAAAAATGTCCTACTTTCTGATCCCCAAATCTAGGGTTTTCTCCATTGTTAATCTGCCTTCGTTTTTTTGCTAAAAACTCCAATCTGTTTTACAGACTGATATTAATTGCAATGGAGAATGCCAAATAACATTTATGGGGGGAGTGGGACAGAGGAACAGTATTTACCCATATTACAGGTACCCTTGCCCATTAGGTGGCCACATCTAGGAATCTGAACTGTGTATGTCCTGGCATGAGTGGAGAGTGTGTGAAAGGTCAGGCATTGTAGCTGTTAGTGTGAGCAGAAAGTCATGTTCAACATCAGTTTCCATAGGGAGGCCGGTAGTGACATTGTTCCTAGATACAGATAGGAGGGACAAGGCACCTCTTCCTAGTCCTAAGGAGGTCCTAAGGAGGACCAAACCAACTGTTACGTAAAATGCAAAGAATGGAGAGATGTGTGGTCAAGTGTGTGTATCACGCTCCCATGTACGTAAGAAAAGAGGTGGGTTACAGCATAGCCTTATGCTGGAACACTTGATAAAATTCCTGGAATCACCAAGAAATAGGGGGCAGGAAGGTAAGGAAATGTCTGTTTGTTAGTTCGTGCAGAAAATATTTCTGAAAGGTAACATGGAGATCCTGTTGTCCTTTGATAGCCACTAGAAAATGAAAAATTAGTTTTTTCCAAGGGAGTCTCACTGGGAAACAAACCATCCTGAAGAATAGGCCCCATGCCTATTAGTAGATAGCCAACAGAAAACTAAATAGCATCTTTGGAGGTTCTTTGTCTCATAATGCTAGGTCTGGGCCTCTTCCTCCTCTTCTTCCTCTTCTTCTTCCTCCTCCTCTTCTTCCTCCTCTTCCTCTTCCTCCTCTTCTTCCTTCTCTTCCTCCTCTTCCTCCTCCTTCTTCTTCTAGCATGTAAGTCTTTGAATACATATATACATACATATATGTATATATATATATATACATACACACACATATATATATATATATATGTTAAAGACTTCTGGTTGGGGTTTCTTTGGGATTTCGGTGTATGTGAACATGTGCGCATCTGATTCTATATGCATTTCACGTGCTTTTTCTTTGGCTCTTTGTCTTATTTGGCTGTTTTATCATACTCTGATTTGTTTGGGTTTTGTTTTGGTGGTTTGGTTCAGTTTGGAGACTGGGTTTCTCTGTGTAGCCCTGGCTTGCCTGGAACTCACTCTGTAGACCAGGCTAGCCTTGAACTCCAGAGATCCACCTCTCTCCCTCTGCCTCCGGAGTGCTGGGATTGAAGGCGTGTGCCACCACTGATCAGCTGACTTGTTTGTTATTTTTTTTGGAGTCTGTGACAAAGCTGGTAGAGGAAGGCCCGGGCTGTTGACTGTGGGTGTCCCCATCTTCGGCCTTTGCTTCGTCTCCTTTCTTCCCCTTTCTTTCTCTTTCCCTCCAACGTCCTCCACACACTGACAGAGAAAGCCTTTGTGCCTCAGATATTGCAGAGTTCCCCGGGCTTTTTTTTTTTACGGTGAACTCGGGCCATTGCTCTTCCAATGGAGTGTGACCATGGTAACCAGGGATGATACAGAGTGGCATCTCAATGAGCCGAAGAGAAAGGAAGTATAATCAGAAAAAAAACAACCAGGCCCAGACTCATGGGACAAAAGACACTATTCACAGAGTAAGACATTGAGGCTCAGAGAGACATGGAAAACTGTTTGACCTCCATACACTTAGCCTTGGTAAAACTAAGATTTGACCCAGCCCTAGAGAGACTGCCCAGGGGACTCCGTCCAATATTCACAGAAGGTGGGATTCCTGTGGCTACAGGTGGCCATATCTGTCCTGCATCCCAGAACCATGTCAGGCCCGAGGACTTACTAACCAGGTCAGGCTAGGTCTATCTGATGCTTCCCAACACAGGTTGTTCTCTTTATTATTCTGTGCCCCTCTATTTCCGTGTCTGAGAAACTTCCTACCCTACACCCCACGGCATTACC
Source organism: Grammomys surdaster (assembly GCF_004785775.1). Lineage (NCBI taxonomy): Eukaryota > Metazoa > Chordata > Mammalia > Rodentia > Muridae > Grammomys > Grammomys surdaster. Next base: position 2,748,923 of record NW_021604682.1, on the reverse strand, counting down.
AGGAACAAGGAACACTAAAGAGACCTCAGGCCTCAAGCTGCAGGAGAGAAGGAGGGTTGGGAAGTAGGTCTCACCACTCTGATGCCCAGTTTGTGTTACCAAGATGCAGCACTGCAGGACGGTCTGCTTGCCCATCTCCATGTCTGTCTGTCTTCCTGTAGTGGTACACACCGGATGCCTGCCTGCAGCTCAAAGAGCACTTCCATAGCAAAGTCAACGCAGCCTGCCAGCACAGGAACACAGGCACTGCTGGGTAAGCCTGTGGTACGAGGGTGTGGAAGCCGAAGGAAGAATAGAAGCACAAAGGTACATTGTCTCAGTTAGGGTGTTACTGCTGTGAACAGATACCGTGACCAAAGCAACTCTTATAAAGGACAACATTTCATTGGGGCTGGCTTACAGGTTCAGAGAGGTTCAGTCCATTATCATCAAGGCGGGAACATGGCAGCATACAGGCAGGCATGGTGCAGAAGGAGCTGAGAGTTCTACATCTTCATCTGAAAGCTGCTAGTGGAAGATTCACTTCCAGACAACTAGCACCAGGGCCTTAAAGCCCACGCTCACAGGGACACACTTACTCCAACAAGGCCACACCTACTCCAACAGGGCTATGCTTTTTTTTTTAAGCACATGACTTCTATTCATTGTACTTTTTAGCCACAAGATTTTTTTTTAAGCCTAGAATATACAGTTGCTATGCGATGTTTTTATTTTATTTATTTATTTGATCTATTTATGTTTTTATTAATCCTTCCATTTGTTTACATCTCAAATGATAATCCCACTTCCCGGTTACCCCTCCACAAACCTCCCGTCCCACAGCTGCCCTCTCCCCTCTCCCCTTTGCCTCTGTGAGGGTGCTCCCCCACCCACCCACTCTCTCCCACCCCACCACTCCCGCATCCCCCTATGCTGGGGCATCAAACCTCCTGTGGAGACAGGACCAAAGGCCTCCCCTCCCATTGATGTCAGACAAGGCCATTCTCTGCTACCAGGGATCTGGAGCCAGGGATCTCTCCCTGTACACTCCTTGGTTGGTGGTCTAGTCCCACACAGGTGCGCATCCCAGAGGGTGCGTGGAAGTTTAGAGGTAGGATAGATACCTCACAAAGGTGTCTCCTGCATGTGAGCCCCTTCGGTGCAGCACCTCTCACCAGTTTGGCCTCATCTGATGTTGGTTTTCATAGTACCTCCCATGTTCTCCTCCCTGCCCCCCTCATTCTGTGGCTCACCCTCTCCCCACCTCGTGCCCATTGCTAATTCTCAGGACAATGACTTTGGCCAAATGGCATCAAAGGTATATGGCCTAGGGGCGGCAGGATTCCCAGAATGATAGTAAGTTCTCCCACACCCCAGCACCTGAGAGTGGCTTTTGGGGTAAGCATCCGTACATCTAGGGTTGAAGGGTGACTCAGTTAGTTCAGGGAAGCAAACTTAGATATGCTGAAGACACTCGTGATACCACTCTCCAGGCTGACGCAGACATATTTCCTCCAGGCTCAGACTCTCCAAGGTGGTGGTAGTTGGCGATCTCTATGTGGGAAAGACTAGCCTCATTCACAGGTAAGCCCTGCTCCCTCCCCCACTTCTGTCAGGCAATCCCCACCTTCCAGCACCAAGCTGTAGTACCATTGCCTGGGAGTCCCAGATAACATGGAACTTAGGGAATGTAACACAACCTAAGCCTGGGAAACAGATTGAAGGGTGTGGGGCTGGAGAAATGGCTCCAGGGTACTACTCAGGCACAACACTAGGGTTGGAGTCCCAGCACCCACACTGTGTGGCTCGAAAGTACTTGTAATTCCTGCCCTAGGAGGTCTGACTCCTTTGACCACCACAGGCACCTATACTACACACACATAGAGGAAAGGAAGGGAGGGAGGGAGGGGGGGTGAGCGGGGGGGGAGGCGAGTCTGTGCCACATAGAGAGCGGGAACTACCACCACCTTGGAGAGTCTGA
>NW_021604682.1:2746600-2746863 GCF_004785775.1 Grammomys surdaster | reverse complement strand
AAAGGAGGGAGATTAGGAGCTCAGGAGATCGACTCACTTGTTAAAATGCCTGCCTCGTAAATCCCCAAACCTGAATTTAATCCCCAGGACCCATGAAAAAGCCAGATGTGGCATGCCTGTAATCCCAACACTGGGAAAACAGAGATGGGAGGACCCTCAGGGCTCACTGTGCAGCCAGGCTAGCCAAGTCAGTGAGAGATCTGGTGGAGAGCAATTACACACACACACACACACACACACACACACACACACACACACACACA
>NW_021604682.1:2719321-2746590 GCF_004785775.1 Grammomys surdaster | reverse complement strand
ACACACACACACACACACACACACACACACACACACACACACACACACACCAGTATGGTGACTGACAGACAGATGGTGAAGCACCTTAGATACTTAGCATTCATCACACTGGTCCCCACGCTTCCAGCGCGGTCCTCCCTGGGAAGGAATCCTCCTTTCCTCTCACTATTTGCAGTATGGGGCTGTTTACTTTTTGAGTGGATGCAGCTTCCCCTCCCCCACATCACTGCCATTGGCTGCCCTGTTGCTAAGGTTTGGATAAGAATTTCTCAAATGTCAGAGGCTTGTAGTCTCCAGCCCATGGAACTTCCTGTAGGGTGGCAGAACGTTTAAGAGGTAGAGCACTTTCACAGAGGGACTGACTTTGCACCTTGCAGGCGGGTCGTTCGGTCATTGGGGTGTACACAGGAAGGGAACAGTAAGCCACCCCCATTCCCTTCTTTGGCTTCTTGGCCATGAGAGATGCTCTCTTGCTACATCATGGTGACAGCATATCACCGATCGAAAGAATATCCCTGGCTTCTAAAACTACGGGCCCAGACCACCTTCTCCTCATGGGTCGCCGTGGTCTCCAGAGTGTGTTACGGGTGATGGAAATCTGATAAACGCACTGTGTATTCATGGCCTCGGTGCATTGTGTATTCATGGCCTCGGCGCACCGTTGCTTTCCTTGCTGTTTTTGAGACAGGCTAGCATCTGTTAGCCCCTGGAACTCCCTATGTAGACCAGGCCCACCTCAGAATCACAGAGATCTACCTGCCTCTGCTTCCCTGGCGCTGGGATCAAAGGCACGCACCACCACCACACCAAGCCGGCATCATATGAGCATTCCCTAGTGGGGAATCATGTTTCCTAGAGATGTTCACTCTTGCGAGCGGCTCTACGCATTTCTGTGCAGGGACCTCTGCTGATTTCCTCATCTCATCTCCCGCAGGTTGTGCAAGAATGTTTTCGACCGTGATTACAAGGCCACCATCGGCGTAGACTTTGAAATCGAGCGCTTTGAGATCGCAGGGGTTCCCTACAGCCTCCAGATGTAAGTCTCCGCTATGGTGGTTTGGAGAGCTCCCCATTAGGGAAAGCTCTCAGCTGGATCTCTTCCCTCTGTGCCCCGTGAGTGCTCAGCAAGGATATGTCTGGTCAAGCCCGGTTCTGCGTGGTTATAAGAAGCTAGGCTTCATGGTCTATGGGTCCCTAGATTCTCTTTGCGTCCTCACAGTTGCTTGGTGTTGGTCATGAGATCTGGGAATGATCTTCTCCATTCTCCACCCCAAAAGCATCTTCCTGAGGTTCAGCCTTCCTCCCCAGCTGGACCACCTGTGATCCCACAAGCAGCAGACTGGTGCAAGCCTCTGACAGTTTTTGGTTGGTTATTTCTTTTTCCTGAGCTCTGAGCCTCTATTTTCCCCTATAAAATAGGGCAAAGTCAGTCCCTATGAACCAGCGTTGGGTGAATAGGGCTCTGCTGGAGGCCTAACCCTGCCCTTGTCCAGCTCTCCGTCCCCCTACAACTTCCCTCTGTATATGTGTCCATCTGTCCATCTCATCCTTCCCCCCCTTAGTCTGCCTTCTCTAATAACCTCGTGCCTTTGGCTGTCTCTCAATGGTGCACTACTTTCTGCCCCACATCCCGCCCCGTTCACACTCCCTCAGTCAGTGCAAGACCTTCCCAGGGTTCACCTTTTACCTTGGTGAAAGTGCTCTATGCTTTACACCTCATTCTCCCCATTCCCCAGAGGATCTTGCTGTCCTACCCAGCTCCCAGACCCCTGTGCTCTCAGGTGAGGCCCCTCCCTCCTCCCTGCAGTTTTTTTTTTTTTTTCTTTTTTCGAGACAGGATTTCTCTGTGTAGCTCTGGCTGTCCTGGAACTCACTCTGTAGACCAGGCTGGCCTCGAACTCAGAAATCCGCCTGCCTCTGCCTCCCAAGTGCTGGGATTAAAGGCATGCGCCACCACCGCCCAGCCTCCCTGCAGTCTTATTTGGCAATCTCTGTGCTCTTCTTGCCTACGGTGGTGTTCACCAAGCCTTTCTCTTAGTCCCCTTCCCTGCCTTACAATCTGGCTTTGGTCTTTATTCCTCTGTGTCCTGCCTAGGCTGAGTCCACAGCTCCTGTGTCCGTTCCCATCTCCACAGAGACAGTGACCTAGTGTAGCCCTGGGGCCAGAGGATAACACATCCTGTCCAGGGGTGAGCACAGAGTCAGTTCAGAGTAAAAGATGCTATGAAAACCCAGGGCTTCGTGACTGAGACTTCTGAGAAGCTGAAAGGAGCGAAGGTCTGGTCCAGAGGGAGCAGCCAGATGGAGCTATACAGAGCAACCGGGCTTCTACTGTGTCCAGGCAGTATCTATATAAAATGGGCACTGCCTTGCCCCAGACTCGTAGGCTCTTATAAGGCCATTGCCAGCCAACCATCTTGGCTTACTTGTGCCCACTCACCACTCCCCATCGAGTGGCTTCTTCAGACATTGGGGAAAAAGGAATGAATTGATGAAAGAGTAAGCCCAGAAGCCTTCACTGTGCTGAATTTCAGAGAAATAGACTCAGATCACAGACATCCTATCTTTGGGTTATCTTTCTAGTTCACTGAGAAAAACAAAATGTTCATCTGTTGACTTTTTTTTTAAAGATTTATTTATTTACTTGATGTATATAAGTAGGTGTCTTCAGAGACACCAGAAGAGGGCAGCAGATTTGATGGACAAGTATCTGCACATACACCTGCGTGCCAGAAGAGGGCATCGGATCCCATTACAGATGGTTGTGAGCCACCATGTGGTTGCTGGGAATTGAACTCAGGACCTCTAGAAGAGCAGTCAGTGCTCCTAACCACTGAGACATCTCTCCAGCCCATCTGTTGACTTTAAAAGGTGACCATTTGTAGACTGGGTCTCAGGGACCTCCCTACAGATTGACAACCCATCGTAAGCCCATCCAGGCAGTTCCCGGCTGTCACCTCCCCTCTTCCATCTTATGCTATGGCAGACACGATCAATCTGTTACTCCATTCCTTTCCCAGGGATCCACGGCTCAGCCTCTATTCCCTTCTCAACAAATTGTTTCAGAAAGCCAGAGCTAACTAGTCTGTTGGCCAAGGGATGTGGCCTGTGTGTCCCTGTTAGCCCCGTTCCCCACCCCAGTCGCAAGTACGCTGAGGGCCTGTCCTGGAACCCCAGCATTGTCCTGCTATAGAACATACGGTCCTTATAATGTCACAGTCAGGAAGGACTGAGCTACAAGAAAGCAATTTGCAACGTTACACCTTCTCCCCTACTGGCGCTGCAATCCGATCAGAGGAAAGGACCTAGGAGGGTTTGGCGGGAGCTGGAGGCGGGGACAACTGGGACAACCAGGCACTTGCTGTTGTTCACCTGTGGCTGGCATGTTGGTGTAGGTCCTGAGGCCTTCCCGTGGTCTCACTGTTGCCATTGCCTTAGAACACAGTGACTGCCTAACCCGCCCCCACTGTCTTCCTGTCTCCCCCTATTCCCCTCGCAGCTGGGACACAGCCGGGCAGGAGAAGTTCAAGTGTATCGCATCTGCCTACTACCGCGGTGCCCAGGGTGAGCAGCGAATGACGCCGGAGATCTCAACCTATGTCACCTGCACAAACCCTACTCCTCTGTCCTCCAGGAGTCACTTGGAGAGCCCTGCAGCCAGCACTTAGCAATGAAGAAGCCACCCAGGACTCTAGAACCTGGCTGTCTTAAGAAAGTTGCGCCCTTAGGGAGTATCTGAAGTGTTAGGCGCAGGCTGCCGTAGGCCCCAGTTTACAGCTCAGAAAAGAGCATTCTTGTTTAAGGGTCCCAGAAAAAGACAGATGACTTCATATTTCCAGGTGACAATGAACAGAGGCTTTTCCTGTCTTCGCCAGAGAGCGGCGACAGGTGGGCCCAGCAGGATTGGCAGGTCCTGTATAGGTGCTTCAGTGCCTACTGCCAATGTAGCCAGGGGCAGCTGGGGGCCGAGCAGGGCCCAAAGTCAGCAGAGATGGCAATGCGAAGTCCCCAGGAAGGAGACAGAGATAGAAACTAGTAGGAGGTGGACAGCCATCCCAAATCAGGCTCACAGTATAGTCATGGTTCTGTCTTCTTGGTGTAAGAATCACTGCGGTTTCATCCCAGCTTAAAGAAGGGGGAACAGGAAATGAGTCGTGGGGCGGAGCCTCCAGCATGTCGGAGTACACTGTGGCTTCTTCTAGCCATCACCCCTCCTAACCTTTCTTCCTGAGGGGCCTCTGCTTCCCTGGAGTGTGAGGTGCCTGGCACGCCTTCATAAACTACTCACCATGCCTGCCACCGGTACAATTATGGTCAGCCAAAGCACAAAGGAGGCCTTTGTCCAGCCTGCTCTTACTCATAGTAGGGCAGCAGAGAGCAGACCTCTGCCTGGACCATCCTGCTGTGGCCTTCCCCTTGGGAACCCAGGGTAGACTGTGTGATGAGAGAGCCGGCCACAGAGATACCTCACAGGCCCCTGCCCACGTTGCTCTACAGAAGCGGTTTCCGTTAACTGGTTGTTACAAATCCCCATCCTCAGTGAAAAGTCTACCCAGGGTCAGGCCCTCGACTAACAGCTTTTCAAAACAGTATCCCTCCTGACAGCCAGGGGTATTCTCACTGATGTACAGACAAGGAAGCAGGCTGTCCACAGTCACAGCCCTCACCAAGCCCACTGGGCCTCAAGTTGCAGAGGATCTCTTGCTAGAGTCTAATGTTTCCGAACTTTCTCTGTTACACCCCCTCTCCCCCAGCTAGGCTGCTAGGTACAGATCTGGAGGGTTTGGAGGGGTCTGGTTGGAAGGGTAGGTCCAATGGGCGACCCCAGGGTGACTCCTCCCCAGTCTTCACAGTGGGCCCACCCCAGTAGTTCCTCATGATCTTGGAAGTTACCTAGGGGAGCCTTTCCCCCCAGCACACCTGTTGCTGATTGGCTGTTGGCTTTCCCTGTGTGTCCAGTGATCATCACAGCCTTTGACCTCACCGATGTGCAGACTCTGGAGCATACCAGGCAAGTAACCCCTCACGAAGCTACCTGGAAGGGTTCCCAAACCCCAGTCTCCAGGCTGTACCCAGAATGCCGGATACTTACTAGCCAGTTCCCCACTCATCTCTGAAGACGTATCCTCACTCACTGCTGGGGGGCTTAAGCTGACAGGCCGCAGTTGGCTTTCATATCCTATTGCCACCATATTGGAAATCTTAATTTTGCACAAGGGCCCCTCCGTTCCCTTTTACATTGGTCCCTGATAATTTTCTACCTAGTCCTCCCCGACAGAAATTTTTCACTCTGTGTATTGGGCAGAGTTGTGGGCAACATAACCAATTTCAGAGGGCCATCATCTGCCAGCAATAATCCACCTAATGGACCAAAGCCCCTCCTCCTTCTGTTTGCCTGGGCCATTCACATCAGAGTCCTCCAGGCCGTATAAACGAGACAGGAAAGGTTTTTCCAACGGATAACAACAGGAGTCACCTAGGTCTCACAATAAGAGTCTTATTGGATGTGTGCCTTCTCTCTGGGTGTCTTATTGAAACCTCTCCCAAACAGGTGCCTTAGTATTTCCAGCTCCTTCTGGTCCCACTGAGGGTCCCTGACTCCAGCACCAGCATCCCACTAGGTCAGCATAGGTCAGGGCACCTTTCCTGTTCCTCCTGGCTAAGCACAAGCCTCTTGTCTCCACTCTGTGCATTCCAGGCAGTGGCTGGAGGATGTCCTGAGGGAGAATGAGGCAGGCTCTTGCTTTATCTTCCTCGTGGGGACCAAGAAGGATCTCCTGGTAAGCAGAACGAAACTGGAGGCCCAACTCTGACTGGCTATCCAGAAAATTCCCATGTTTGCAGCCCACTTGAAGGGCACTGAATGATTCCCCTCATGCCTTGTGTTGGACTTTCAAGACTATGGGTTATGGGACTGAAGAGGGTTCTCCCCCAAGAGGCAGGGATTGCTCACTTCTCTGGGGGAGCATACAGTGTCAGCTCTGGGCAAGCAGCATCCCTGCCCTGGGATACCCCACCACAACCCACTTGCTTGGGGTGAAGTGAAAAGCAGGGGTAAGGAGAGGAGGCCACCCTAGGAACCCCCCTGCAAGGAGGGCTGTTTCTTCCAGTCAGGGGCAGCATGCGAGCAAGCCGAAGCAGAGGCTGTGCATCTGGCCAATGAGATGCAGGCAGAGTACTGGTCTGTGTCGGCCAAGACGGGTGAGTAGCGTACCCCACATGCATCTATTACCGAAAGGTTGCTGGGTGCGGGAGTACAAAAGGCAAAGCTGGAAATCCAAGCTCCAGGAGACCAAGTGAAAGGCACACAGAGCCTGGCACATGGGAGATTCCTACAAGGCTGTAGGAACTCGGAAATGGGGCCAGTAGTCCTCGCCTCAGGTGCAGAGACAGCGTGCATCCAGCCATGGGCTGGGTATGAATTGAAGCTAGAGGTGGCACCACCAGTCCACCACAAATAGCTGAAAGTGCCGGTGCCTGGAGCCCTCTGCTGTTCCTCCCCCACTGTCTACACTAGAGCACCCACCCCTCCTTGACCACAGGAACAGCAGGTTCACTGAGATCCCACGGTGGGGCAAGTAGGGTGCTGCTGCACACTTCCACAGATCAGTAGTTACACACGGGCAACGGTCGTGTTGGCTGCTGAGACCTGGGGGGGAGGGTATACACAGATTCCATGAAAGGGCCGACAGCATGTGGGTGGCACCCAGAGTCATACAAGGGTCAAGGAGCAACTGATCGAGAGGGCGGGTGCTAAGAAAGGAAGGCTCAGAGCTTTAAGGCAGTAGCCTGGGGTAAGGGTAGGGTAGCAGGGTAGGGGTGGGGGCCAGAACCCACTGGGAAGCCAGGTTGCCACCCAGAACTCTGTGGGCTGATTGGTCATGGGTGGACTCGTAGCTGTGACTACCAGGGGTTCTCTGGAAGCATGATGGCCGCCGGCCTTAGTCCATAATGCATCTGAGGGCAACTTGAGTCATAGCCATCTTGTGGGCCCCCAGGAGAGAACGTGAAGGCATTCTTCAGCCGTGTTGCCGCCCTAGCCTTTGAACAGTCTGTACTTCAGGACCTAGAGAAGAGGCCCAGCAGCCAGTCCCAGGTCGGAGATGGAGATGGAGACCTAATACGTGCGTACAGGGAGGGCTGGGTGGGGCTGAAGAGCAGGATAGGGACCAGAGGGCCACACCCACCATCCTTAATTTGCCACTTTTGCTGTCTTTGTGGGACCTTTGGGCTGTTTAGCCGTATCTTGGGCCTACAGCTTCTATGACCTTCACCTACCAACTCAGGCACCTGCCCCGGCCCCCCTTCTCTCCACACAGGCTCCTTTGGGGCCAGGCTTAAGTTCCTGTTCTTCAGATGTGCCTTGCCTCCAGCTTACCTGAATGCCACAATCCTGAGTGTCCCCTGGGTCTTTCCCACACCAGGTTATCTAGGCCTCAGAGGACAGGCCCAGGGGACCAAGCTGAGGGTTCCAGGTATCAGGGTGGAATAGTCCTTACCTAATGTCAGCTGTCGGATGCACGGTCGATGACATCTTTGTCTGTCTTTGCAGGAATAGAGGTACCCAAGACCCAGGAGAGCAAGAGGCCCCCTGGCCTGGGCTGCTGTTAACTGAGGCCAGAATCAGAGCCATCTACACCCGTTGTATGTACAGGGTGACATGGAGCCCAAGATCTACAGAGGATAGACCTTCAAGCTGGAGAAGCCCTGTCTCTTCAGAGCCCAGCCATTTCTCTTTAGCCAGTGGCTGATGAAGACCCATACTGCCCGGCTGGTTGATGGGCACCAGGGTGAGCCTTCTCTATAGGGTCTTCAGATGCTCACTGTCTTCTTAAAAGGCTTCAAGACTGCAAACTCGGGACACCTCAGGGCTAGCCCACATCCCTTACCCAATCATACCAATAGCTGCGGAGCCCTTTCCTACAGATCCTCAGGGATCTCTGAACCCTCATCAACATGTTCCAAACACCGGGACTTGCTGGAATAGGCGAGTGAAACTAACCTGCCACGCCACACAGAGCTCTCTCTCATCAAGAAGACATTGAGTCCTAGGCCTTCAGCCTCAGACCTAGCTCTCCCAGGACTCTGGGGCTCCATCCACTGTTAAACACAATGGACAAAGTCCATTTGGCCCCCTGGCAGAGTCCCGCCCCCATCTCTGAGATTCCCAATGGTTCTGCCCTGAGTATTAGTGGGTGAGAAGGTAGACCTTTGGCTCATCACTGTGACCATCCTGAGGGATGGCGATTGCATGGGTGACCTTTGGATCCTCACGAGAGGAGTCACTGTGACCATCCAGAGAGATGACAATGCATGGTGTCCCTCTGGCAACTCATTCCACATTCCCTGAGCCTGATACTGTCCTGTGTTTTCACCTATGCCCATCCCTGCTAGCCTACCATGTGTCTGTCCAACTGGCCTGTGTGTCTCATGGGACTTAGGCATTGGGCCACATATCTCTGGAGGACTTGGGACATCCAGAATCTAGCATGCCTAATCCCTTTCCGCACATCAGCAGGGACACCGCATCCTACATGAGTCCAGGGTTACCCCTGACCCGCCACCGTATTCCTATAGCTCTGGGTCCAGACCCACACACCCCTGTCTTTCTCCTGCCATAAGAGGGTGGGCACACTCAGCATTCTTAGCTGCTGTACCCCCAAGACAGGGTCTCCTGTAGTTCATGCCGGCTTCCAACTCTCTATGTAGCTGAGGCTTACGCTGGGTTTTATTTACCCTCCATTCCAAATACTGGAATTAGAGAAATGTACCACCATACCCAGCAGCGCCTACCTCTCAGGATGGTAAACATCTGTAGGCAGCCATGTTGGTCCATGCCCTTTTCTAAGTGCCTGGTATACCACACCTCTCCATGACTGTTCATTGACTCAGCAGTGGCCAACCGTCCGAGAGCACCGACCTATCTTCCTGTTCGATAGCAACGTTCCTTAGCCTTAGTTCAGTGAGCCTCTCCCTCCCCACTGGCCACCCCATTTGAAACAGTGTGTCACCATGCATACTAGGCTGGACTTGAGCTCGCACCAGCCCCCTGCCTCCATCTCCTAAGTGCCGGGGTTACAGACACAAAGCTCACACTTGGCTCCAGGCCTTTTATTCTAAAAAGTATATAAAACATCTCTTTAAAGGATTTAATGTTTGGTATTAAACAAGGTGGTGGTAGAGCATAAAAATGAAAATACTTCTGCCCTGAAGTTGGTGGTACTCTTTGAAGTGAACACGGTTAACAGTTGATAAAAATTCCTTTCCCAGCCCGCCCTGTGTGCAAACCCCCATGTTGGCTTGTTTCTCCAGAGTGTTCTTTGGTTTTTTTGGTTTTTGGTTTTGGTTTTGGTTTTTTTGGATATTTTATTTACATTTCCGATGTTATCCCCTTACTCCATTTCTCCCCGCCCAGGAACCCCCTATCCTAGACCCCTTCCTTCTGCTTCTATGAGGATGTGTCCTCACCCACCCCCCAACTCCCACCTCCCCACCCTCGAATTCCCCCACACTGGGGCGTCCAGACTTCATGGGACTGAGGATCTCCTCTCCCACCTATGCCTGACAAGGCCATCCTCCCCTACATATACAGCTGGAGTCATGGGTCCCTCCCTGTGTGCTCCCAGGCTGGTTCTATATGCTCCCAGGCTGGTTCTCCAGAGCGTCCTTGGACTGTGCACACTGATGGGCCACCTGCCCAGTCATCTGCCCTGGTCCCTCCCTGTGGACCATGCCAGGACTTCCCATACTTAGCAAAACATGCAGTTTCCTCAGTCCAGATAGGCCAAGGCTCATTTGCGTTTCTTATCTACTGGCCCAGCCAGTGTGTCTGCTGTTGTTAGCTTTCCCCTGTGGTGCTTTAGAATTTCCACAGAGGATCTTGGTGGGCTCTCCTCTGGACTGTAGCCCTTACCCTGCTCCACGAAGACACGGCCTCTTAGGGACAGGCTGCATTGTTGTTGCATTAGGGAGGGTTAGGGTTTAGTGGACATAGCATAATGCTTCATGGAGTGGAAGGAGATGGCAATGGTCGCCTGACACCTCTCTTCCTCCTAGGTCCTAGGTTGGGGACCGGAAGGGGATGATACTGTGTCCTCCTGTCATGAGCTCTGGATCTGGAAGAAACTCTGCTTTTCATACCCCCACATCCCTGTAGATCACCTGTTATTAAACTCTCCTTGTGTCACCCGTCATAGCGTGATAGCATGTGTCCCTACTCACAGTGACGGTCTCTCCAATCTCAGTATTTGGCCCAGGAGGATACATTCCAAGCTTACCAAGAAAAGTTGAGAGATTCAGGTGTTTCTCCATCAGCCAAAAGTGCTGTCTTAATATGTCTGTGTGATAAAACCCAGACATACCACAGGCTAAGTTGTAAGCAGTCAGTTGATTTATGATTCTGGCGATGTCAACGTCCAAGAGAAAGGGATTGACATCTGGCAAGATCTCTGTGCCATATCCTGACATAGTATACTGACCAGGGCGCAGAGAGGTAAAGAGGGGGACCAGGTTTGTTTTTGTAACAAACCCAGTCTTATGATAACAGTGTGTCCAAGAGCCCCACACACATCCCCCTGCCTCGGAACAACTATTGCACTTGGAATTGCCTTTCAATACAAATTTGAAGGAGACATTCAGGCCTCAGTAAGTAGGCTAGAGGTGTCGCTAGGTGGTACAGTGCTTGCTGACCACAGGTTCCATCTTCATCCCCGAAAAGCAAACCAGAGGGGCTGGAGAAATGGCCTAGTTGTTAAAAGCACTTACTGCTCTCGCAGAAGACCCAGGTTCAGTTCCCAGCACCCATGTGGTGGCTCACAACCACACATAACTCTAGTTCCAGGGAATCTGATTCCCTTCCTAATTCCTTGGGTTCCTGTACACTCAATTATATATTCATAAAAATAAATCTTTAGAAATGTTTGTAAAAAAAAAAAAAGACCTAGCAAATCCATCACTTCCATGTCCCCTCCCCCCCCCCCACCCCTGGCCATTGGTGTTAGAGACATTATTCTCAGACATTTTAGCATTTGCCTGTGGGTTTCTATCAAGGCCCTAGGCTGTCTGTGGGTCTGGGCCTGCAGGACTAGGTAAGCAGCTTCTAACAGCCAAGGTCTGGTGAGTGATCATGTTCAAGTACTTCAGAGGTGTGGACTTTCTTTTCCCAGAATCCCTCCCTGCTTCCTAGTCACTCCTTTGTTTGTCTCCTGCTGGAGACAACTATGTCCTGTCTGCCCTTTAACAGAGGAGCTAAAAAGCCCGGACACATCTGAGCCACTCCCCACTCTAACCCGTTTGGCTTTAGGTCTGGTCCCAGTAGAATCAGGGCCCGGGATCCAGTAGCCTTACCCTTCAGGCTGTTACGTGTTTGCTTCAGACAAGTATTTGGAGCAGACTCTCACCTAAAACCTAAAAATGCCCAAGACCCGAAAAGGGATTTATTTGCATGATCCCTCACCCACCCCTGCTTGGAGTACCCCACTAACCCTTACCCCAGCATAGCCTGTTCCTTGTGTCAGCATGGTGCTGGACAATCCTCTCCTAGTCATGCAGAAGTAGTGAGTCAAACTCCACAGTGACTGGACCAGGTACTTCATGCTCAGCCACTTGTTTTCTGGTTGCTTGCTTCTACCTTCCTGGTTCTGTTATGAGCCGCGGTGGACCAGAGGGGGTTTTATTTTCCTTGAAGAATCCAGGATGTCTTAAGCCAGCATTGTGGTCGACTAGGATCTAGGTAGCTGAACAGAGAGGTAGACAGGATTGGTTACATCTCTCCCCCTCCTCCCCTCTCCCTTCCCCTTCTCCCCTTCCTTCAACCTCCTCCCACTCCATGCTCTGTGTGTGTGTGTGTGTGTGTGTGTGTGTGTGTGTGTGTGTGTGTGTAAAAGGCAGACTGATCCATTATGTGATCTAGGTCAGCTTCAAACTAAAAACACGTCCCGTCTCTGCCTCCCACGTGCTGGGATTAGGGTATGGAGCATCACTAATGATTTCAGGAGTTTCTACAGCCTGCTTCCAGAATTCTTTCAGTTTTTTTTTTAAACCTTCTAAAAATTGAGGATTTCCTTTTTTTTTTTCTTTTTTTTTTCTTGGATGTTTTATTTACATTTCATATGTTATCCCCATCCCCCACTCCCGCCCAGGAATCCCCTATCCCATCACCCCTCCTCCTGCTTCTCTTCGGATGTGCCCCTATCTACCCCCCCACTCCCACCTCCCCACCCTCAAATTCCCACCCACTGGGGCGTCCAGCTTTCATGAGACCAAGGATCTCTTCTCCCACCTATGCCCGATAGGGCCATCCTCCCTTACATATACAGATCCCTCCCTAAGTGCTCCCAGGTTGGTGGTTTAGACCCTGGGAGCTCTGGTTGGTTGGTATTGTTGCTCTCCTCATGGGGCCACAAACCCTTTCAGCTCCTACAGTCTTCTCTCTAACTCCTCCATTGGGAACACCATGATCAGTTCATTTCTTTCAGTTATTAATCCCCAAATCCACACCACACTCACTGAGTAGTAAGGCCCCACAAAAACTGTAGGCTGGGGACAAGAAACAGGCCCTGTCCACCCATAAGTTCAAGGCCCCGTGAGACTGTGGCATGTTGAAAAAGAATTCTAGGTCAAGAGTGGACCATAAAGAGAATATAGCAACAGGGGGGCATGACAGTTGGGGCTGAGACTTTTCAGAAGAATTACCCAACTTAGAGGGAGCCTCTCCTCTTCGGAACAGGAAGTGAATCTGGATGGGCCCTGGGCCTGGCTTCAGATGCAGCCCTGAGACAGGCCCCTCCAGAGGCCCCTGGGGCTCCTCTGCCATCTGCTGTGGCCTCACGACTCACTTCCCATATGTCAGGCTTTCCCCTGAGAGGAGCTGATGGGCAGGCAGAAAGTACAGCCCTCATACTGCCTCCTCCATCCAGGCACGGTGCATGGCCTTTGTTCCCTCCCTGGAGTCCAATGCATCAATGGCCTTCAGAGCCACCAGCTACCTGAGTCTATGCCCCAGATGGATGCGGCTTCCTGGGCTGTTGTGGGCTAGCTTTTTACTCAGCCTGCCTACCCCTGCCCTCCTGGAACACATAAGAAGGGGTTAGATATCTGGAAAGCAAAGCAGACCTAGGGCTTCTCACCTTACCAGGAGAGGCATCTCCGATCTATAGGTATTCTGGGCCTGTGATGACCTAGACCACTTTGCTGGGATTCCTTCACTAACAGGTTCATTGAACCCTGCCCCTCCTCTCCTGGTAAAGGCTGCAGACACCAGAAGGGTTATACCAGCATGGCTTCAGAAGCTTCATGAATAATTGATCCTGCAAGAGGTGGGTGCGGCTGCTTCGAATAAGAATCCTGCGCATGCGCAGTCATCTGGAACCCGGGCCAGCAGCTTCCAGAGAAGACCCGCTGCCTACTTGGCGAGGCTGCCCTACCGAGATCCCTGCGGCCTACTATAGGCCAGGGATTTGTACGCTCGCAGGAGGTCTACCAGCCATGCACTGTTCAGCACAGCATGAGCAAACAGCCAGAGCTAGAGAATTGATACTGTTGCTTCTATCTCCCTGAAGATAGAAGATCACATGACGGATAACAGATGGGTAACACAGCCACATGCCACTTAAAAGACAGAGAGCCTTCTCCGGCCTCCAGCAGGGTTTGGAGATAGGGAAGATGATTGGGTAGAGTAGGAACAAAAAAAAAAGTTTTCTTTTTTTCTTCACTGTATCCAAAGTTCACTCGAGGGCAGTAGTTCCCGCCCTTTCTAATGCTGCGACCCTTGAATACAGTTCCTCATGCTGTGGTGATCTCCCAACCATAAAAGTATTTTCATTGCTACGCCGTACCTGTGATTGTGCTGCCGTTATGAATCGTAATGTATAACATTGGATACGCAGGATGTATTTTCATGGTTACAAATGGACTCACAGGGGTCCCAGCCCACAGGTTGAGAACCACCGCTCTAGGGCCTTGACTATGCTAGTAAGCCCTCGACCACTGAACTCAGTCTGCCCGTCTGCCTGGGTTTAATTCCCAGCACGAAATAAACCAAGCATGGTGATGCATACCTATGTAGAACCATAGACGAGCAGTGGGTACCTGAAGCCTCACATAGGTTTATCTGCCTGTCCTTGCAGTCAGATCCCCATGACTGATCTTTCTCCCTAATTTCCCACACCTGACCCATCTTACAAGGCCTTTGAGCACCACTCCTAAAATGGACCAGCAAACTACCACCCTTTCCAGGTCACCTTACTTCTAACCTAGTCGAGGTCAACAGCTTCTCCTACATGGACAGCTGCCACAGACCCCTTCTTACTGTCACCCTGTCTAACTGTCCCACCAAGACATATCAAGTAGGTCCCTTCTGCTTACTGTGTGAACTACCGACCTGGTAGCGGCTGGGAGTACTTAAGTATAAATCCATTAAAGTTCAATTAAACATTCTGCTCTCTGATACATTGAAGCCACGTTTTGGTGCCTGGATCTGCCTGGAGAAAGTGGTAGGTACACAGAGAGTAAGACACTGAGTGTGGCGGGAAGTTCTGGACCACGCAGGTTAAGACCCATTTGGTGACTTGCCTTGCCTTTAAAATGAAGCTTAAGTCTCTTAGGGATATAGAAGGCACTGGCCCACCCATGATCTCACCCCCTGCTCCCCACACCGACTTCATCCCCTAACGTAGCTGTTCCTCAAATACTTACATTCTCGAAGCCTCTTTCTTGTTCTCTATCTCTTCTGCTGTAGCCCTAGCCTACTGTCACCTATCCAGGCTAGCCTTTCCCCAATGTTTGCCTCATTCTCTGCTGACTCAACTCTGCCTGCCTTCTCTCTCAGTCTGTCTCTTGTGTCCCCCCCTCTTACACACACACACACACACACACACACACACACATCTCTGAGAGCTGTGCTTCTTCTGGGCCATACATATAATATATCCGAATTTGACCACTACTTGCTGACACATAATCTGAATGTTTGCAGAGTTAAGATCTGGAGGAAACAAACACTGGAAGAATGAGGAGGTAGATCGTAGCATGGATGCATGGATGAACCTTATGTCTCTTCTCACTCTGTCCTGCAGCGAAAGACAGATGATGAGAAAGCTCTATAGGAAGAGAAAGAGAGGAAGGGAGGGGGAGAGATGCTCAGTGCATTAAAGGACCAGACGGTTAGTGTTAACCAGGGTGGTCCTGAAGATGAGTGGCTATCCTTGGGCCCAGAAAAGGCTATCTGACAGGGCAAGAAAACCACTATCTGGATGTACTCAATGAACATTTTGCTATGTCCAGAGAACAGAACCTGCAAAACCCAACGGACAGCTTCTGAATTTTTTAAAAAGCAAATTTATTTATTTATAAAATATGAAAAGCTAGCACGCTGCTACATAAACACAGCCCCAGCTGCTCAGGAGGCTACAGCAAGAAGTGGATCACTTGAGTCCAGAAGTATAGGGCCTCGCCTCAAAATAAACGAATGGTTGAGTAATTAGAAAATATTTACAGTAGAGGGAGAGGGAGTGTGGCTCCATGGGAAAGCGGGATGCCTAGCACGTTCCAAGGTCCCGCGTTCCCACTCCTAGCACCCCACGCAGCAAAAACCCTACACAAACATTCAAAGTAGAGAGCTGAGTTGTGATCTGTGAACCAGAGAGTTACCATAGGGATGGATGACGTCACCCTCCCCCACCAAAGGACTCCTTGCCGGTCCACACATTAATGATTCTATGAGCTCTACCAAGCCTACTGAGAACTTAAGGTCCCAGTCAACAAGAAAAAAAAATTTAGTCTTTAGTCTTTGGAAGATATTCTCTCTCTCTCTCTCTCTCTCTCTCTCTCTCTCTCCAGATGGCCAGGAAAGAAGGTTCCAGAGGTCTGTGTTCTTCTCATTTTGCCTGCCTGGCTCAATTATTGAATGAGTCCATCAGATCATTATGGGCGGCAGCGAGTATTGATTGTGACCCTGTGAGGTCATGGCTTTTTTTCCCTGCTCTCTCTCTGACTCTCTCTCCTCTCTCTCTCCTCCCTGTGCATCTCTCTCTCCTGGTCTGTCTATGTGTCTCTCTGTCTGTCTGTCTTATCTGAGTTTCTCTGTTGGTCTCTCTGTCCCCCTCCCCCTCCCTTTTCCTTTTTTTTTTTGTACTGATAGGAATTAATCCATGGACTTGTCTTATCAAATAAGACTCTACCATTGAGTCACGCCCCTCCCAGAGACGATCAGACTTTTTAACGCTCATTTTAAGTTGAGTCTACGGAGGAAGAAAATGTCGTTTACTATTGCGTTTCTGGGATGCCTGCTCTTTTGTTTTGTTTTGTTTTGTTTTGTTTTGTTTTGTTTTGTTTTGTTTCACTAGCCCAAAAGTCAGGTCACCAGCAAAAACGATTTCTTCCCAGTAATTGCGTTGTTTACTGCCTGCCTGGACAAGAGACTGGTGAGGTAGGCGGGGAAGGAGGGAACAAGAGATTAAAGAGGTCTACAGAGGGCAGCAGCGAGCTGCACAGCGCTCACAGCGCCTGAGCCGGGCTCCAAAGGCTCGCTGCAGCCCTACCTACCTACATGAGCACAAACTGAACTCTACTGGGAACAGACAACAGGCGACAGATGAAAGCGAGTTCCAGGGAGGGGAAGAGAATCCTGGTCTAAGTCAGGGAGCCCCTGCTAATCTGGCTGCTGGTGCTGGGCTCTATTTCTCTAGAAAAGCATGGTAACAGTTTGCAACCAAGGAAATAATAGTTTCGTGGAAGCAGGTGTTCTGGTTTTATCTCAGACCTCGGGGAAACTGAGGCACGGAGCTGGGAGAAGCCGTCAAAACTCAAGCTGTTCTTCAGCTGCCAAATCCCGTTGCCTTTCACCTCACCCTGCAGGCTGGCCTGGGTTTTTGTATTCAGGAGAGTTCCTGCCTCTAGAGAGCTTCTCTGCTAAGTGCCTGAGCTCCCTAAGCTTCGTTGGGAATCATTATAGATTTCCTGTCTTCCACCCAGCTCTGTGGCTAAGAAGGAGGTGTGTGATCCCTTCACAGAAAGAAAGAGACCCCAAGATGCTACACTGGCCTCCAGGGGTCAAAAGTTAGGAAGGGAGATACGTTGAAAGAGCGGAGGGGGAGAAATTCCTAAGTTATCAGTGTAAGGAGTCCAGTGACAACTGAGTGGCCATTGCTAAACTTCATCACCCACCTCAGATCTCCAGCACTAGAGGCTCGCTGGCTGGCACACAAGCTATTGACATGTACCGGTGACCTGCCCTGGTTGATTTCTCAATAGTTTGGGCCCTGCTGGGTGTTCCCTGGTGAGGTCAGCACCGAGGTTGGTGGGTGCAGAAAAGAGGAAGCAGGCGTTTCTGTTCGAGGCATGAAGAACTAGCCAGAGGCTCGCTCGGAATCACCCGGTCTGGGGCGCCTATGTGTCTGTCCAGAAGGGGATCAGACCAGTTAGCAGCCATCCCACCCCCTCCTCGGTCGGATTCAAGGACCCAATGCTCTTCGCGCGGCGCGGCCCCTTTAAGAGGCGCGTCCAGCCCCGTCAGCCGCTCCGCGGCCACCGCCCCCCGGTCCTCCCCTTCCTGCAGCGCTGAGTGCGGGCCGGGGCGGGAGTGCGGCGAGAGCTGGCCGTGCCGATCGGAGCGCCAGCCCGGAAAGCTGCGGGGCGGCGTGGGCACCGGAGGCGAGGAGCCCGCAGGGGCTGCGGTCGTGGGCCCGCGGCTGGCCCGCTCTGCGGAAGACGGCTCCCGCCGCCGCGCGCGCCGCGGAGCCCCGCACACAATAGCGGCGTGCGCAACCCAGCGCCCTTCCCCCGCCCGCGCGCGTCCCCCTCCCCTGCCGCCGCCGCCGTCGCCGCCGAGCCTCCCGCCTCACCTGCGGTCCCCGGGGGGCGGGCATTGTTCGCCGCCGCAGCCGCGGGGCCATGGGAGCCACCGGGCTCCCCGGGCCGGGCCCGGTGAGAACACCGCGCCGCCGCCGCTGAGCCGGGCTCCGGGCGCGCAGCTCCGCGGCGCAGGTGAGCCGGCCGCGCCATGGTGGACTCGGTGGGCTTCGCCGAGGCGTGGAGGGCGCAGTTCCCGGACTCGGAGCCGCCGCGCATGGAGCTGCGTTCGGTGGGTGACATCGAGCAGGAGCTGGAGCGCTGCAAGGCCTCCATTAGGCGTTTGGAGCAGGAGGTGAACCAGGAGCGCTTCCGCATGATCTACCTGCAGACGTTGCTGGCCAAGGAGAAGAAGAGCTACGATCGGCAGCGCTGGGGTTTCCGCCGAGCCGCGCAGCCCCCGGACGGCGCCGCCGAACCCCGAGCGTCCGCCCCGCGCCCGCCGCCCGCGCCCGCCGACGGCGCAGACCCGGCGCCCGTCGAGGAGTCCGAGGCGCGGCCGGACGGAGAGGGGTCACCGAGTAAGGGACGGTCGGTGTCCGCCCGCACCAGGCCAGCGGCTGCTGCGCCGGCGGACCGGGACGACCGAGGCCCCCCCACCAGCGTGGCGGCGCTCAGATCCAACTTCGAGAAGATCCGCAAGGGACCTGCCCAGCCCGGCTCTACCGACGCCGAGAAGCCCTTCTACGTGAACGTCGAGTTCCACCACGAGCGCGGCCTGGTGAAGGTCAACGACAAAGAGGTGTCCGACCGAATCAGTTCCCTGGGAAGCCAGGCCATGCAAATGGAGCGCAAGAAGTCCCAGCAGAGCGCCGGTCAGGGCTTGGGAGAAGCACCCAGACCCCATTACCGTGGGCGCTCCTCGGAGAGCAGCTGCGGCCTCGACGGGGACTATGAGGATGCAGAGTTGAATCCCCGCTTCCTGAAGGACAACCTAATCAATGCCAACGGCGGCAACAGGCCCCCTTGGCCGCCCCTGGAGTACCAACCCTACCAGAGCATCTACGTCGGAGGTATGATGGTGGAAGGGGAGGGCAAGAGCCCCCTCCTGCGAAGCCAGAGCACTTCGGAGCAAGAGAAGCGCCTCACCTGGCCCCGCAGGTCCTACTCGCCTCGGAGTTTTGAGGACAGCGGAGGTGGCTACACCCCGGACTGCAGCTCCAATGAGAACCTCACCTCCAGCGAGGAGGACTTTTCCTCTGGCCAGTCCAGCCGCGTGTCACCAAGCCCCACCACCTACCGTATGTTCCGGGATAAGAGCCGCTCACCCTCGCAGAATTCGCAGCAGTCCTTTGACAGCAGCAGCCCCCCGACGCCACAGTGCCAGAAGCGGCACCGGCAGTGCCAGGTTGTGGTGTCTGAGGCTACCATCGTGGGTGTCCGCAAGACCGGACAGATCTGGCCCAGTGATGGGGACAGCACCTTTCAGGGGGAAGCAGGTGAGTGCCTTGTGTGGGCATACATACTTGGACCTGTTCTGGACTCTTGAAGTAGATTGGCATGGGAGAAATGGGTACTTTTTGGCGTGATTTCCAAATGCTTTTGTGTTTCTTTGGCCCTGCGCCTGAACTGACTCCACCCCCTTCTTCCTGAAGGCGAATGGATGGGGGTGGGGGACTAGCAGGGAATGGGTTGGTGGCATGCTGTCTTGGTTCTAGATCCAGAGCAGGTGGGTTTTGCGGAAACATTGGGAGAGAGATGGCCATGTGCTCTTCTCCATGCTGGACAACAAAGTCTGTCATCCCTGCCACCGGGATTAGCTCCTTTGAGTGGGGTGTGATCTGTGCTGGTTCTGTGTAACCTGCCACCTGGTTGTTCTGGTCTTGGAGTGGTAATATGACACCGTTAGGGGAACCCAAGATGTGCTAGCTGCCTCGGGGACTTAGTTGTGTCAGATTCACTTGGTAGCGTGTGAGAGCAGGTGAAGAGAATCAGGAATCAGAAGGTGAGTTCTCACTCACTGGGCCACTGAGAAATCAAGAGATTTGAAGATTTTAAGTGGGGGTAAATCCCACACCCTCCTGATCCATTTGGCTTGGATAGGTTTCACTCTTCGTTACTCACTCCTAGGCCACTGAGTTTTGTCCGTGTGTCTTTCTTTTTCTTATGGTGCTGGGGCTCCAACCCAGTGCCATGCAAGTTCGAGGCATGCATACACCACGGAGTTACATCTCCAGTCCCCACCTTTTCGGGTCTTCCAGCGCACGCTCTTGCCGCCTCATTTTCTCAAGGGTGAGCACTCAACAGGTTCTTGTTTGAGGCTCCCAGTCCATGGTCTGACTCTAGCGCTAAGATAAACACTAACGTCTTGGCTGCACACAGGCACCGTGGGATATGTGGGGCAATGGGACGAGGTTATGATTTCAAGATCTAGGCTGAATTTTCAGTCGGAGTAAGGTGGGAAGGGTGATGGGCAGGCATAGGATTTGGGGGTGGACAGCTGTCAGGAATCTCTTAGAGTCTTTGCCTCTGTTGAGCTGATCTGGTCTTTTGCCTCACTGATTTTTTTTTTCTTTTTTCTCCTCTTGCTGATGGAGTTGCACGTGCTTCATTTGTCAGAATCCTCTTGAAAAAAAAAAAAAAACCCAAGGCTATTTTTGGCTCTGTTAAGCTGCCTTTCTATGCCCAGCACCCTGTCCTGTTCAGCAACCTCCAGTCGCTCATTTTCCGTCTGGATTGATGCAGTGTGTAGCTGGACCTACCTGCCTGTACCCTGGTCCAGATGCTTTCCCTGTCTCTGGAGGAGGGATGAGAAGCTGTGGGAGTCAGACATTTGCTTTGGAGGCACATGAACCAGCTCCTCTCAGGTCTGGAGGACTGCCCAGTGGTTACCGGGCACCAGCCATGTCCAGCCAGCTGTTTGCGAGGTGAACTCATTTGAGCTGGCTTTTGGTGCTATGGTGACTGGGGACATTTATTCATAAGGAACACGAGAGGCTACCACAGAGACCTACAGTCTGATTATTCTCTTGCTGGTAGGGAGTTCTGAGTTTCCAGAAAGTGGAGCCTAGCCTTTCCTATACCTACCATAGAAATGGCCATGCTACCCTCCACATGATCAAACGTACTGCCAGTCTGAGAAGGTAAAACCAGGGAGGAGAAAGAGGTATGTCCTGGGAGGAATATAGGTTAGCTTCTCAGCAAACGGCTTAGAAGGTAGGTAATTCCACATTTTAGAACTTTCTGGTTCTCTCTGACTATCCTGAAGCCCCACATTCTCTCTTATATTTTTCTTTTAAAGATTCTTTTGTGCTTTTTTGAGATTAGGGCCTTCCTGTGAAGGTCTTTCTAGCCTAAAATTTGTCATGTGGACCAATGCTGTTCCCCAGTTTGTAGTGAGCTAATGCTTCCCAAGTGCTGGGGTTACTGACAGGCACCACCACCCCTGTCTCCCTCAGACTTCTCTCTCTCTCTCTCTCTCTCTCTCTCTCTCTCTCTCTTCCTCCTTTTTTTTGAGTGGGGAGCGGGATGTTTGGGGGGCGAGCGGATTCTTACTGTGTTGGCTTCCCTGGAATTAGCTTTGTAGACCATACTAGCCTCTCAGTCACAAAAATCCACACGTTTCCTCCCAAGTGCTGAGATTAAAAGCCTGCATGGAAAGAGTCCTCAGATGTTTTCAACGACTGAGATTGAACAGCATAATCTTAAGAGTCAAAAACTGAGGCGCATAATACCTTTTTAAAAAAATGTACATTGGTGGTTTGACTGCATGCCTGTCTGTGTGGGGGTGTCAGATCCCCTGGAACAGGAGCTGTGATGTGCCATGTGGGTGCTGGGAATCGAACCCGGGTCCTCTGGAAGAGCAGCCAGTGCTCTTAACCGCTGAGCCATTATATCTCGGGCCATTTCTGTAATAGTTAAACTTTTCAGCACACTCCGAGGTTTACAGCAAAAATGACTGGGAATGATAGAGATTACCCATCTCTCCTGTGCTTCCAAGCCACCTCCTCTGTTATCAGCATCTCCCACTAAAAGGAGACTATCCGTGACCTTTCATAAACCAACATGGACACATCCTCATCACCCACAGTGTGTACTTTATATTAAGATGCTCTGTTAGCGTTGTGCACTGTATGTTTAGTTCTTTGGGGGCTTCACGGGCCCAGGCGTTGTAGCCCAAAGAACATTGAAACCGTGCTGAACATTCTCTGTCTTGTATGGGAGGGGCAAGGGTCCCTCAGCCGTCCGTCTCTGTTGGGGTTGCGTACTGATGTTCTTAGACAGCTGTGGGCCTACTGACCTGAAAGGAGCAATAAGGAAAATGTAATAAGGGGGTGGAGGTCACCCTAACGTTCTGTTGTGGTTCTTGTAACTTTCCACTCCCTGGAGATAGGTTGTGAGGGACCTCAAGGGAAGGAGCTGGAAACATCACAAAATGTTCTGTGCTGGGCACCACGACAAGGTGCTTCATGCAAGATCCGACCTGAGCTCTTTCATCAGCTTGTGGTGGCCTGTCCATCTACAGATAAGCATGCAACCAAGATGTAGCGGAGCTGAACCCCCGGGGTGTGTGAACACAGAGCTCCAGGCTTGTGGTGCTAGGCTCCGCCTCTTCCTGAGACTCTTGGTGCTAGGCTCCACCTCTTCCTGGTGCTCAGTCCTTCCTCCCGAAAATCCTAACCCTTCCCTCCTTCCTGTGTAGGCAACAGAGAACGAGAAATGACCTTTGCCGTCTGGAAGCTTAGCCGTTAAGAGAAGAGGGGATGCATGTGTAGACAGGAGTGAGATCGGGGATGCTCGCAGCTTACTTGGTGTGTTAGCAGTAGTCAACTACCAAAGATGTGAAGTACTGTTTGTCTACTAAATGACCGGGGGTCTCAAGTCCACCTTCCCTGACTCTGGAGTTTGTATGTGTTCGTGAGGGGATAGTTTTGAGACAGGGTCTTACTATATGGCTTATGTTGGCTTCGAACTCCTGATCCACCTCCCTCTACCTTTCAAGGTCAAGGATTATAGATTTGTTTTTAAACAAAAATATACAAAATAGAAAGTGTATCATTTAATTTAGGGGAGCTGAGGTAGGGACTGTACGTTTGTGGCCAACCTGAGTTACATAAGAAAGAGCTTATCTCAAATTCTTTTAAATCTTTCTTTTTTTTTTTTTTTTTTTTAAAGAAATAGAAATAGAAAGCATTTATCAAAGGGAAAGCAATGCCAAGAATGGAGGTGGGTTAGTGAGCCAAGGGAAAGCATGTGCCCAGAGCAGGAATCTTCGTTAGTTTGAGACCTAGTCTTACTGTGTAGCCCTGGCTGGATATATCCAGTAAAGACCAGGCTGGCAGTGGTGGCGCAGGCCTTTAATCCCAGCACTTGGGAGGCAGAGGCAGGTGGATTTCTGAGTTCAAGGCCAGCCTGGTCTACAGAGTGAGTTCCAGGACAGGCTGGGCTATAAGAGAAACCCTGTCTCGAAAAACAAAAACAAAACAAAACAAAAAGACCAGGCTGGCTTCCACCTCAAGAGATCTGCCTGCTTTTGCCTCCCAGGTGCTGGATTAAGGTGTGTACCCCCAGAAAAGAAGGTTTTTAAGGTCATTGTAAACACAAAATATTTACTTTCTTAATGTGTTCTGACCAGTTTTAAGCATGTAGTTCTGTGACACTGAGTACATTCATATTGTAAATCCTGTCCCTGTTGACACCACAGTGTGTCCCAGTGTATGACAACCCCACTTTCTGTTTCTATGATGTTGAAGGTTCTAGGTGACTTGAATTGGTACGGTCACATACTGTCTTTTCATGACTTGACTTATTTTTCTTAAGTGAAATGTTCTAGGCGTTTACCCACCTTATAGCATAGATTCAAGTTGTTTATCTGTCTATTATCTATCGATTTATCATTTATTTTTATATTTGATTTAAGGTCTTACCATGGTGCCCAGGCTAGCCTTAAACTCCTCATTCATTCATTCATTCATTCAGTGTCTATCATTTATCTATCATATATATGCATATGATATGTATATACATATCATGTATATATGTATGTATTTGATTTAAGGTCTTACCATGTTGCTTAGGCTAGCCCTGAACTCTTGAACTCAAGCAGTCATATTGCAAGTAGCTGGTACTATTGATGTATGCCACCATGCCAGATCTTTCCCTTCTTTAGATCTTGGGGATATGTAATTCAAATCTCTACCAGCCTTGTTCCCCATAACCTGTTATAGATGTGCCCCTTGGGGGTATTTGTTTCGTTTCTTCTGGGGTTCCAGCCCAGGGCTTTTGGTGCGGAACCCTTGCTCTCCTGCCAAGCTGCTTCTAGCCCCAACTCTCGGTGTGTTGTCTCTTTATCCTTTGGATTCTTGTATCGGTGCCAGAGTGACCCCTGCGTTGTCTTTCTCTGGAGTGATTGACTGGATGAAAACTAACAGGTTTGAGTGAGTAACTGTGGAACCTAGGTGTACACGCTGGCCTTTAGTTGGCTTACTCATGCCCTGTTTAGACCAGAGCCCACCGCTGCCTCTCAGTTGAGTGCAGGCTTCCTTCCACTGAGCAAAGGTAGCCCGGGGTGAGCCAACAGGTAAACAGTGTACACAACTTTGTATACACACTCTCTTGGCTCTGGCAGGCTGAGGTGTTTGGGGGAGGAAATGAAGTATTCTGAGACTTTGCATTAAAGGAACAGAGAGAGCTGTTGAGTTGTGTGGGACAGGGGAGCAAGCCTACCTTGTGATTCTCTTTTGATTAATCTCTTGTTGTTGGCTTTAGACGCCGTGTCTTCTCATTGGTTGAGAGTCCTATGGCTAGGAAGGGGGGTGTGTGTGTCTGTGTCTGTCTGTGTCTGTCTGTGTCTGTCTGTGTCTGTCTGTGTCTGTCTGTGTCTGTTACGTCTACCGGAACAAGGAGTCCAGGTAGCCAGGTATCTGCTGAACCCACTTGGGAAAGGATCAAGCAGTGTTGGAAGGCCCAGGCTGCAACTTCCTCCTGTGGGTTGCGAGGGCTGTGTCCAGAGCGAGCTAGTAGGTATCTGGGAAGTGTTCTCAGGTTGTTAAGTAGCAGGTCCAAGTGTTGGCTAAGGCTGGTGTTTGTCTGAAGGCTTGGAATGAATAGCGTACTAATTATAAAGCCCCTGGGAGTTTTTCATCCTGGCTGAAACACAGTGGCTTCAAGGAGGTGTGTTTTCCCTTGAGAAATGTAGCAATTTTGGTTGGAATATGTTATCCCAACGTGCTTATTATTTTTAGTGTAAAATACACATGATAAAATGTGCGATTTCAATCTTTGAAGAGAAGTCAGAAGTCAAACCCAGGACATTGTGTGTGTGCTAGGTAATAAATCTGTCACTGAGCGGGTCCTTACTCTGTCCAGTGGCCTGGCGTACGACCATCACCAGTGCTCAAATCTCAGGTGGAGGTCTGGGACTGATCCAGGGCTATGCTAAGCACAGGTGTTAACCCTGAGCCAGACCTCCATTTATTTATTTTTATATATGTGAGTACGCTGTAGCTGTCTTCAGACACACACCAGAAGAGTGTTTCAGATCCCATTACAGATAGTTGTGAGCCACCATGTGGTTGCTGGGAATTGAACTCAGGACCTCTGGAAGAGCGGTAGATGCTCTTAACCGCTGAGCCATCTCTCCAGCCCCAATCCTAGCTTTTCAACTGTTTCATTTGCGAAACAGAAATTGTATCCATTTAAGTAACTCCTTACTCTCCTCCTTACCTCCAGTTCCTGGCAGCCAGGATTCCACCTTTAGTCCCTGGGGATTTGCTTATCCTAGGTATCTTACGTAAATGGAAACCTATACTATTTGTCCGGTGACTAGTGTGCTTAATTTAAGTGTGGATTTAAAATCCCCCGGGGCAGCAGTCTCACCTTTAACTCCCTAGCCGCTGGACCTTAGCAGGTGTGTGTCCTAAAGAAAACACACCTGTTGATGACGGGAGTCTCCTCTTTCCCTGGCTTTCCCACCCACAGAACTGAAGTGGCCCAGTGTCTTAGCCATCACTATTATGTAACAAAATACCCCGGACTGGGGTAGACAAAAGCAACAGAAATACGTTTTTCCCCACACTGCTGGAGGCTGATATAAAGAAGGCTGGAAGAGAAGTCTCTCTGAGGCCCATTGCCTTGGTGTGGTGTGTAGTCGCCACCTGTTAAATGCCTTTCTCACAGTACATCCTGGCAACTCCGGATGTCCCAATTTCTTTCTTCGAAAGACAGTTGGCCAGTTAGGATTAAGACCACTGAAATGACCCAGTAGTTTACTACTTTTTTTTTTTTTTTTAAGTTTTGGAGATTATAATTACATCATTTTCTCCCCTTACCTTCCTGCGTCCACACTCAGTCTTTTCTTTTTTTCTTTAATTTGTGTATGTGTGTATTCCTGAATGCATATAACCTGTGTATAGTGTTACTTGTGTGTGTTTTCAGGGATGACTATTTGGTATTGGATAATCGATTGGCGGGCTCTTTGTTGGGGAAGACTGTTTGTCTTGCTCTTAGCAGTCCTTATTTGTCTGTGGTTCTCTGTCTAGAGGTGAGATGAGAGGTGATCTCCCCAAAATCTCCAAGGTGGACATGTTTATGGTTGCTGTCCCTGTTCAGTGTTTAAGTAGCCCTGTTTGTGAGACTTTATGGGTATAACTTCCGATGCTTCTAGGAAACAGTCTCACAGCAAACCTCTTGTTCTTGTGGTTCTTAGAATCTGTCCACTTTTTCTTCCGCCGACGTTCTCTTTTTTTTTTGGTTTATCGAGACAGAGTTTCTCTGTGTAGCCCGGGCTGTCCTGGAACTCACTCTGTAGACCAGGCTGGCCTCGAACTCAGAAATTTGCCTGCTTCTGGTCTGGCCTCGAACTCAGAAATTCGCCTGCCTCTGCCTCTCAAGTGCTGGGATTAAAGGCGTGCGCCACCCCTGCCCGGCTACGCCGATGACGTTCTCTTAACCTCAGATGTAGGAGTTGTGTTGCAGGTGTATCAGTTGGGACTGAGCTCCATAAGTCGGTATTTTGATCGGTAACGGTTATCTGTAATGGTTTCTATGTAGCTGTTCTAAAATGAACTTTCCTTGTTGAAGGACGGGGGTGGGGGGGCTAGATTCTGGAGAAGAACTGATTAACTGATTTCTTTAAAGTCACGGTGTGAGGAGGAACTGAGAGCCAGGACTTCATACGGAATTTGTGAGGTACATGGTTGGAGTCTGCAGAGGAAAAAAAAATTGTCATGGCAAAGAGAAATGGTCCTCAGACTGGTTTTCAATAGCTCGGTTGTAGGACGAAGTTGAATAAAAGTGTGCAGGCCAGGGGATTAGTTCACTCCGTAGAGTGCTTGCCTAGCGTGCGGGAGGCCTTGGGTTCAATCTCCATCACATAAACAAGGCTTGTCAGTGATGTCAGGACTTAGGAAGTGGAGGTGGGTGGTAAGGAATTCAAGGTCACCCATGACTATCTAGCAAGTTTGAGATAAGCCTGGAGAGAG
>NW_021604682.1:2703709-2719221 GCF_004785775.1 Grammomys surdaster | reverse complement strand
TTGGGAGAGGGAGAGGGAGAGGGAGAGGGAGAGGGAGAGGGAGAGGGAGAGGGAGAGGGAGAGGGAGAGGGAGAGGGAGAATATGAATGAATATGCTTTGTATAGTATTAGCCAGTGGGTGGTACAAGTCATTGAGTCATTAGTCATTGCTAAGTCCAGGCACCAGGAGAGCCACAAGCTAATGCTTCATGAGCCCCCGCATCCTTGTTCACTTAGTAAGTGTTCACCAGACCAGTCATTGCTGAAGTCCTGTCCACTGATCTATAGTTTTCTTTCCTTTTCCCTTCTCCTTCTGTCTTTTTGTTTATTTTATTTTCTGAGACAGACTCTTACTTTGTAGCCTAAGCTGGTCAGTGCTTTTCTACTTACTGGTTTATTATTAGTTACAGTAACTCTACCATAACCTCTCACACGTCTGAGGACCCAGTGAGCCTCACCGAGCCTCCTGTCTCTGCCTCCCTAGCACCGGGTTTGCAAGCAGGGGTCACCAAGCTCACTCTCTGACGCCGGTGCTGGGGAATGAGCCAAAGTCCTAAGGATCACACAGCAAGTATTTAACTGACTAAGCCACCTCCTCAGCCCCCTAAAATTATCATTAGCACGGCCTTTTCCATACTTCCAAGTTTATCCTGATTCATACTTCTTCCAAGGCAGCCAGTCTCCCTATTCGATAACTGAAGGGTATTTATTGGACGTCAGGTGCATACCTGGCTGTGTCCTCCGAGAAATTCTCTTGCTCTTCTTCACGAATTTGGTGCAAGACTTTTTGCCTTCATGGACTTATCCTTTTAAAACCAACCAACAAAAGAACAAACCTTTCGTAATAGCAAAGCGTCTTTTTTTTTCCTCTGCGTATTTTTTTAACCGTGGGTTAGCCATTATTTCCTGCTCATCCTGCAGACCGGAGCCTTAAGACAAAGGCAGAACATGGCCTACTTCTCTGTCCTGTAGAATTCTCTGTCATACTCTGGCTCCTCAAGTAGCGTTTGTGAAAATGGAGAAGTTTCAGAGCCTAGGTTGGTCTTTTTGTGTCTTGGGCCCCATGAGCTCGACAAAAACCAAAATGAGATTCCATCTTCTATTTTTAGATTAAAATTTAAATAAGTGTTTTGCCTTGTGTGTGTACCACTTACGTGCCTGGTACCTGCAGAGGCCCGAAGTCCTTCGCTCCCTATAACTGGAGTTGCAGATTATTTTGAGCTACCATGAGTGTGTTGGGGATTAAACCTGAGTTCTCTGGGAGAACAGTAAGTGCCCTTAACCCCTCAGCCATCTCTCCAGACGTGAGACTCCATCTTTAAGGTCTTGATTAAGTGTTCAAACCCACTTAATCCCATCTAATAAATAACAGTCGGTTTTCTGGGGTCCAATGATTCAGGTTCCTTTAGGAATGACACTGTATAACTTTGAAGACAATCTGGCCAGTTACGATTCCTTCTCTGTTGACCACTGTGCCACGCTTGCTCAGATAGAGAACATTCTGGGTCCTGCTAACCTTGTGTCTTGGATTCTGACTCTTGCCACTGTGACCCGAGGGTTTATGGTACCCAAGAGAAGAGCAGCTAGCCACTGCGTAAAGGTACCCGCCTGTGCAGGAGCTAGAAGACACAGATGCTTTTTGCATAGTAAATATGATTTCTTTGGAGGCTGTTTCATGGGCCCTTAGAAGATCCTTGTGGAGTGGCTGGAGCCAGATCATTAGCGTAATTATGTGCTGTGCACTGGTTGGGTCTGAGGGTGAGTGAGACATACAGAGATGCTTAGAATACAGCCTAGTTAAGATCCAGGCATTTGTGAAGGACCTAAGCGGTACTATTAGTCAATCACATGACACAGGGTGGCTCCTACAGTGTAAAGCATCTTGATCAGTTGTCTGTCCAGAGATAGCACCCCCTCCCCCCCGACTCCCACGAGTCTTTTTAATCTGATAGGAAAACAGTGGTTGGTGTAAACCTATTGCTACCATGGAAACATCTGGTCCCAGCTTTCAGGAAGACTTGAAAGCAGCAGCCACTTTAGAGATGTCATTTCTCTTCTCTTATTTTACAGATTTCTAGGAAAGATATCTCTTCCCTTCCTATTCCTGCTCTCCCCCCCCCCTTCTCCTCTCTCTTTTCTTTGTAGTTCAGTATCAAACTTAGGGCCCCAGGATGCTAAACAATAGCTCTTCTTCTGAGGTCCATTCTGATTCCCAGGTGATGAATAGCATTTGGTGGTTAAGGATGAACCCCTATGGATGAGATTAGTGCCCTTTTGAAAGAGATCTCAGAGAACCCCGTTATTCCTTCTGCCACATGAAGACGAAGCAGGAGGCTATTATCTAAAGCATGATGAAGTAGATCCTTAGTAGGCATGATCTCCAGTGGAATTCCAGTGTCCAAAATGGTGAGAAGTAATTTTTCATTGTCTTCAAATAAGCCCTCTAGTAGACAGTATCATTATGAAAACCTGACTGAACGATGTATGCTTTCCAGTCCAGTAAGCTTTGCCTGCTTCGTAAATCCTAAATCTAAGCGAAATATGTCATTTGGGGTCAGGCCTCAGACATATCAGACAA
Source organism: Grammomys surdaster (assembly GCF_004785775.1). Classification (NCBI taxonomy): domain Eukaryota; kingdom Metazoa; phylum Chordata; class Mammalia; order Rodentia; family Muridae; genus Grammomys; species Grammomys surdaster. The sequence continues at coordinate 2,716,664 of NW_021604682.1, read as the reverse complement.
GAGGACTAAGGCCCATTACTAAGATCAGCTGAGTCCAGTACAGAATGAGCCTTCTGGGACAGGGGGCCTTTGTCCTCTTAGATAGGATCAGCCTTCTTGTGTTCCTGAACCACTTGGCCTTGTGACTTCTGGGGCCTTGTAAGCTAAGGTTTGGTATAAAAAAAAGGCAAGCTACTCCCTCCCCCCCACCAGGACCCACTTCTGCCAGTCTGTGGAGGGAAAGCTTAGAGCCGCTTTAGAGAGATGATTATGGAGTTTTTAAATTAATTTATTAATATTTTATTTAAGTGTGCGCGGGTGTGTATCTGTTTACGTGGGTATGTGTGTATAGTATGTGATGTGTGTGCATGCATGTATGCATGCATGTGTATGTGTGTGCGTGTGTGTGTGTATGTCTGTGGTGTGTGTGTGCATGATGTATGCATGTGTATATGTGTATGTATATGTGTGTGTGAAGATGTGTGTGCAGTATGTGTATGCATGCCTCTGTGTGTGTGTGTGTGTGTGTATGTCTGTGGTGTGTGTGTGCACAATGTATACATGTGTATATGTGTATGTATATGTGTGAAGATGTGTGTGCAGTATGTGCATATGTGCCTGTGTGTGTGTGTGTGTATGTGTGTTAGAAGACAGCTCTATACAGTCATTCTCTTTCATTACCTTGTAGGAACAGGATCCAGGGATCAAACTGGGGTCAGTTGTCATAATTAGCGTCAGCTGTCAAACTTGACACAAACCTAGAGTCGCCTGGGGAGAGAGAGATCCCTCCACTGAAGAATTACCTCCATCAGATTGGCCTGTGGTCAGATCTGAGGCATTTTCTTCATTGCTATTTGATGTAAGAGGGGTCCAGCACACCGTGGGCACCGTCATCCCTAGGCAGGGTAAGCCTGAGCTGTATCAGAACGGCAGCTGCACAAGCAGGAGAACAAGCTTGTGAGCGAGCAGCCCTCCTCCATGGTTTCTGCTTCAAGCCCCTGCCTTGAGTCCCGTGGTGGATGAAGGACTGTCACCTATAAGGTGAAGTGGACTTTGTTTCCGGTCACGGTGTCCATCATAGGAACAGAAATCAGACCAGAACGGGATCTGCATGCAAGTACCTCTGCCTGCTGAGCCGTCATCTTCCACCTCAACCATGAGGCTTTTAGGGAAGAAGTCAATACTGTCATATCTGTAGACTACCTTCTGTTAGCAAGCAACCAGGGGCTCGGAGAAGTTAGGGTGCCAATGCTTTAGCATAGCCAGGTATGGTCTGTATAGGATACTGCTGTAAATGTAGCTGGCGGTCAGGGAAAGCCCGGATTTTCTGTAGTTTCTGTGGTGTTACAGAAGATGTTCATGTTGGAACTTGGGAGCACTTGGGCCAGCTGAGCCCCTGTGAGGAAAAGAGCATCTTTGGCTTCTAGCACTGTACAATTGCCATCAACCATGGTCCTCTAGCCCCTCCTGGCCTTCATTTTTTTAGGAGACTGAGGTAGTTGGACCATCTGCAAATCTGAAGGCTTTGTTTCTTTGGTGTTTTGTTTTTTTGCTTTGTTTTGTTCTGTTTTGGTTTTGGTTTGTTTTCCTCCCTACCCTTCAAGAAGCCTTCTGTTTTGAAGCCTAAAGAAGGAGAGAACCTGGTGCTGGAGAGACGACTCAGCAGTTAAGAGCTGCTCTTCTAGAGGTCCTGAGTTCAATTCCCAGCAACCACATGGTGGCTCACAACCATCCGATGCCCTCTTTTAGTGTGTCTGAAGGCAGCTATAGTATACTCATATGTATAAAATAAACAAATACATCTTTAAAAAGGAAAGAAAAAATTAGAGATCCATCCTTGTTTGGTGCTAGAATTAGGTAACATGGGTTTGACTTGTCTTTCTCTGAGTCTTGCATTCCCTTGTTCTCTGTAGGCATGGTTCTGCTCTTTGCTGGGTGTGTCGTTGTTCTGCGCACCCCCCCACCCCCCCACCCCACAGCTTTATTGAGATGTAATTTACTCATTGAAAGGATGTAGTTCGATGATTTTGGGGTCACAGTCACATGATCTAAGCTGAGGACACTTTGATTAGCTCAAAAGGAAACCTTAAGTTGGGACTCCACTGTGTACTCCAGTGTCTGGCAGCCTCTCGGATTCCAGGATGTTTACCACCACACTTGTCTCAGAGCTTTCTATCTGTGTAAATTTGCTTTTCTTGCTTTTCGTGGACGTTTGAGAGCAGAATTATAGCACTCGTGGCTTCGTGTGTCTACCTTCTTCTACTTACCGATTCTATATTCAAGGTGTGTCATATTCTAACAGGACCAGAACTGCGTTCTCTCATGCGGCCCATTAAGATTCCAGAGGCCTGTTTTTGTAAACAGGTAGTCAGGCTCTTTCCAGATCCCAGCTATGCTGTGTAGAGCCCTCGAGGCGCTTACATTGGCTCACAGGCAGACTCAGTCAGTGTCCCAGGAGGACTGGGAGTGGAAGTTGTGGTAGGAAAGGTGGAGGCACCTCTCCCTCGTGGCTTTGGGAAGAAGCCCTGGTCCACCAGTTGCTGGAACCCTGTGGAGGCTGAGTTTGTTTAGGTCATGAAGGAAGGGGCTCAGCCTTTAGCTGGGTGTCTTCAAGAATCCTCAGTGGCTTGTGTAGAACCTGCTGATTCTGGGTAGTTCCTTTCCACCCAGTCTATGGGATTCTGCCCATCTCCCTCCCCCACCCTCCTCTCTTCTTGTGTTTACCGATGGAACTCAGAGCTCCAGCCGTGCTCCCCAGCTAAGCACTGCTGTTGGTCCCCTTTAGCTGTAGTAAAATATCTGACAGAACAGCAGCAAGTCTCACTCTGCATGGCATCGGGTGACTTGTAACACAGCTACACAACGAATGCTTATTTCTCTCAGTTCTAGGCTGGTGGTTCCAGATCACGGGACCAGCACAGTTAGGGTCTTGGTAAAGAACCCTTGCTTGGGGCTGGTGAGATGGCTCAGAGGATGATAACATGCTTGCTGTGCAATCCTGATGGCTTGTATTTGATCCCTAGAACCCACGGAGAGGTGGAAGGAGAGAGCTGACGCTGCAGAGTTGTCCTCTGACCTCAATGTGTATACGCCATAGCACCTACCCTTCCTGAACATCGTATACAGCAATAACAAATACAGATTCTTTTTAAGCCTGCCTGGTTGATATCTGGTGGTCTTCTCCTTATGACCTCATGGGACAGAGAGTGAAAGTATCTCTCAAGCCTCTCTTTATAGAAAGCTATACTAATCCTACCTCTGATCACCTCCCAAAGACCTCACCTCCTGATGCTATCACTTTGGGGATGAAGATCCTAACTACGGATTTGGGGAGACACAGGCCAAGATAGATACATTTACACGATTGTGGCTGTCACCACCACCCATCTCTAGAACGCTCGCGTCGTCCCACACTGGAACACTACTGTCGTTAAACAGCAGCTCCCAGCCCTTCCCTCCAGGATAGCAGCCACCATCCCATCCCACTGTTGGTCTCTGTGAGCTTGATGTCTAAGCACATCACATAAGTGCAGTCATACCGGGTTGGCTTTCTGTGTCTGGCTTATCACTGTTGTACCTTGTGACCTTAGGGGTTCCTCTTTAGCCTTTTCTTGCCTTGCCCAGCTGGGCACTGGGCAGCACATTCTGAAGAGGCTAGGATGTCTGAGAAGGGCCGGCTGTGTTTTGGATAAGCCGTTGCATTTTGCAGGAATCTCCCTGGGGATGCGGGCTGTGGATACGAACTTCACATGAACAAATGCTATACAGTTTTAGGAGAAAGGACTTATTGTATTAGTTTCCCATTACTACAGTATACCTGACACAGGCTACTTATTTATGTAGATGGGGAGGGGGGGTTTCTTTCTGGTCCATGGTTCTTAGAGGCTCAGGTCTAAGATCGGATGTCTCACGGGTTTGGTGAAGGTCATGTGTCATGGCAAAAACGTGAATCAGAGTATGTGTCTGGACTATTTTAACCATGTTCCAAGTAAGAAAGTGAGAATCTCATGTCTTGACCCAGGAATCAGGAGAGAGAGAGGCTAAGGTCCCACAGTGTACTTCAAAGGCATTTCCTAAATGACCTAAGGACTTCTCACTAAGCTCCCCTTTCAGACATCCCAGCTCTTCCAAATACCGCAGCCCTAGGACCTTTAGAATATAAGACCATATTGAGAGCATTTAGTGTAGGACTCCAAACTCTGTGGACTGAAGTGCTCCCCAGGGGTCGCATAGGTGGGTGGGCCGGCTGTGCCTGTGTCCACCTCCTAATCTGCTCAGACCAGTTTGCTTGCTCAGCACATTCAAAGCAGTGTTCATTCATGTGCAAACATTAGACCGCAGAGTGGAAATCAACCCAGCATTAAACTTCGCCTTTTAGGAACACGTTTAAAAGGTTGCCTTCACTAGGGTTTCGAGGTCTGGATTTGTTCCATGAAACTAAGTTCACGGATACTTTATGGATACTTTAGTAACAAGAGTAGTTAAACCTCCCTGGAAGTTGAAAGCTCCCGTCAAGAGCCCCACCCAGTTCCCTAGCCACGCCCCCTCAATCCACATGGTCCGTTTTCTCTTATTGTATTAAAGTACACATACCATACATTTGACTATCTTTATCCTTTCTATCATTCAGTTCTGTAGTGTTAAGTCTTAGGTGTTTGTTTGTTTGTTAAAGATGTAACATCAGGGGGAAACATTGATCTGGTCCCCAGTAAAGGTTTGTTAACCCCTGATGTACATCCTGGGATGTAGCAAGATGGTTTGGATTCAGTCCTTTTTTGGATGTGAGGAGCTTACAGGCTAGATAGAAGCAGGATCAGACAGGTTCCTAAATAGACTTTATCACGAGGTAGATTTGAAGCTCTAAGCGAGGCATCATAGTTTATAATGAAGGAAGAGTGTGGAGAGGAAAATGTTCTAGGCATAAAGTTTCACGTGACAGCCCTTCTGAGGAGCCGGCCACTTACTAGTGGACAGACAGCAGTCAAATACTGTGGCTTTTCGGGACGCTAATCCATGGGTCTGATATACATGGGGTTGCTTACGGGGCATTAACAAGGCCTCCCTTGGGCCCTGGTGTTTGAGAGTTGAGATTGGGAGACCAAAAGGAAGAAGGTGGTAGAGAGATCAGAAAGTGCGTTCAAGAGGGTGTCAGCCATGCACCGTCATAGTGGCGGGCCCCAATAGGCAGCGAGGTGAAGGATGGCCCTGGTGTGGATCCCTGCAGCTCGTGCCTGAGGTTGATCAAGTGCAGTGGATGGAGTGAACTAGGTTGGGTGATCCTGGCCTTGGAGGGGTCAAGATTGGTGTCTGTAGATGGTGGGCTTGTGGAACCTCTCGTGGGGACACCTTGTTGGTTGCCAGCTTGTCATAGGGCTGTCCCTGGAACAGCTGCAAGGTACTGTTAGAACTTAGCCTAAATAAATATAAGTTGTGATTGTTAGCATAAGCCTGGTTTTCTCTCCTTGGTATTTATTCAGTGGTCACATGGTATGGGTCGCTGTGGCATGCCCTTGGTACAAAAGCGAGGGAGGACCTAGAAAGGGTGTCAGAGGATCCCAGAGAGAGGCTCGAATGGGAGAGGCTCTAGAAGGAAGTCTCTGAGGAAGCATGGGAGACTTGGTCTGGATGCTGTGTCCTGCCTTCACCGGCCCTTAGTCCTGTGGTTTATTTATCCTGCTGAGCCTGTCCATTCAGGGTCTAGAAACTCTGTCAAGGAAGTCTGGCATGGTTAATGGACTGAGTCTTGGTCGGCAGCTGTCTGGAGGGACACCTGGTCCTGACCACTCAGGAAGTAGGGGTCTTTATGTAGAAGCATTTGTTGCTTTTCTGAGCTGGGCGGTTAGGTCCCCAGAACATTGGCAGGGCCCAGTTCCTGCTTCTGTGAGTAGAAACCATTGGAGTTGGTAGTTGGAGTACAGCAGTTAGAAGATGGTCACCACAACCAAAGCACAGTCCCTACTTGCCCCACCCCCAAGTGCAGGGGACAGACCTGAGGTGAAGGAGGATGTTAGTCTCCTTTTCTTTCTCTCTTCCTACAAAGTCCTGAACTCTTTCAAAGGCATTCCTACGGAGAGCCACCTCCACGCCTCCATCCCTAGCCCAGGTCCAAGTAGCTGCTCTGCCACTCATACCTGGACCAGTGTTCCTGCCTCCAAAGCACAGACTAGGATAGGTGACTATGGGCTGCTCTTCTCTCTGGCTCTGGCCTTTCCTTTCCTGAACATTTTCTTTGAAGCTGAAGGGGTGTGAGGGGCAGGCTTCTTAAAGGATACATTTGGAGAAGGGCTAGGGATGAGGGAATGGTCATTTGATCAGGTCCTCTACAGATCACCTTGGTGACACAGGATATTTTGGAGCTTGATTCTTACTGGCCGTTCATAGAAGTGTCCAGGTCCTGGGAGGTCAGAATCTTCTACTGGCTTGGTGCTGAGTAGCATAAAGAATAGAGTAGCAATGAGAGGTATGGACATTTAGCCTGAGAGAGAACTAAGACATTAGATGCCTATGCTGGCTGTCCCTGTAGGGAAGAAAGTCTCCAGGGTTTTTCAGTCTCTGTCTCCCTTCCCTTGTGCCCCCTAACACCCACACATAGAGTGTGGTCATCTGTCCCCAAAGTGGTTGACTGCTGGTGGCTGTAAGTCTTTATGCCACAGTTTAGCTAGGTTCACTTGCCCAGTTGACTTCTGCCTAGGCTGAAGGCAGAGTGCAGGCCAACATCCTCATCTAAGGATGTGATCTCCCAAGCTCAGTCAAGATGTTGCCAGGACTCAGTTACTAGGAGTTACAGGACCGAGGCCTTAGTTTTCTTGCTGGGCTGGGGGTTGCTTTAGAAGGCTTCATGAGCAGTTTCATACAGGACTGTTTTTTGTTGTTGTTGTTGTTGTTGTTGTTTCCTTTTCCCAACGAGCCTGAGTGTTTGGAAATGTTCTCTTGAGTGGTTTTACTTCATAGCCAGTGTTTCAGAATCATTTCTATCTCTGGGAATCTAGACACCATGGACATCTTTAAAAAGGTGGGCATGCCAGGTAGTGGTGGTGGTGGTGGTGCACACCTTTAATCCTAGCACTTGGAATTTGAGTCTAACCTGGTCTACAGAGCAAGTTCCAGGACAGCCAGGGGTGGGCACCTAGAAGAGGAAGTAGATTTACTATTTTTATTTTGATCTGATATGGTGGCACATGCTAGTTTCAGTACCTGGGAGGCAGATGCAGAAAACTCAGGAGTTCAAATCCAGTCTAGGCTACTGTCTCAAAAGAATTGGGGTAGGGCTGGGAGAATATCACTGCCTTTGAGACAATATTAGCAGAAGATATTGGCAAGAAGACGCTTCTCTGTTGAGTTGAATGATGCTCTGTCCTGTGCACATAGCAATATGTTATTAGGAGTCTTTTTCCACTATGGCCCTTTAGTTGGATAATTGTAGTGGTTAGTAATAGGGTTTCCTACCACTGGGGCCATGAGCTATCTAGGCCCAGGTTCTTGGCCAGTTTAGCAATGCCTGAATGGCTTCCATCTCATGAGGTGAGCCTTAAATTAAAAAAATCAAAAATGAAAAAACAAGGTATTGGTTACTCCCATAATGTTTATGCCACTATTGTGCCATCTTGTAGGAAGGTCTCCGTTAGGTCACAGGGTCTGTAGACAGGTTACTTTTCTCCTCTGGTATAACATGTAAAATACCTCCCAATACCTTGAGTGCTAGTCAGTAGGGGTGAAGTGTCTAGTTGGCCACCAGCTTGATTTTTCCAAGTTTGATGTTATACGTGAGTGATGTCCTCAGCTATAGGACTTTATAAGGTTACGGAGGGTAGCTTGTGATGTCTGGGGGGGGGGAGGGGCGGCTAGGGAATCTATGAGAGCCCTCTTGCCAACGATCCAATAAGATGTAACCCATACCTGGTACTGAACGGTTTACTTGGTGGCGTAAGATACCTCGTTAGGATGTTGTCTCCTCCTTTATGTTGTGACTCCATTTACATTCCTCTCATATTTCTATATATTTTAGGAAGCTTCTACAGCAGTGGGTTTCCATATGGCTCGTATGTTTGCTTTTTCTAGACAGGGTCTCACTATATAGCTCTGGATGTCCTGGAACTCACTATGGAGATTAGGCTGTCACAGTGATCTGCCTGCCTTTGCCTCCTGAGTGCTGGAACTAAAGGCATGTGCCACTATGCCCGGCTCCGTAAGACTTCCCAAAAGACCTTTATTGTTAGTCATCCCTCTTCGTAGTTCCTCCTTTATCCCGCCCTCCCCTCCCCTCCCCACTTAATCCTGTTCTGGTTTCTCCCTTATATAACAATATACTCTTATTTTTCCTTCCTTAGAAGATCCTCTCCTCTCCCTCCATCCCTTACCAGCTACCTAACCCCTGTGGTTCTTCAGAGTTAAATGCCCATAGCTAACGATTCAAACCTAATATCTCTATATAAGAGGAAACAGGCAATATGAGTCTCTTGGGGTCTGAGTTACCTCGCTCAGGACGATTGCTTCTAACTCCACCCATTTACCTGTCAATCTCAAACTTTTCCCAATAGCTGAATAATGCTCTATTGCATAACTGTACTAGGTTTTCATTGTCTGTCCATCAGTTGATGGACAGCTACATTGTTTCCAGTTTCTGGCTATTCCAAATAGAGCAGCAGTGAGCATGGACACAAATGTCCTTCTAGTAAGACGTTAACTCCAAATGTATCAGGGATCTCAACTCAAGATCAGATACACTGAATCTGATAGATGAGAAAATGGAGACTAACCCTGAACTCACTGGCACAGGAAAAGGAAAAGACTTTCTGAACAGGACACCAATGACACAGGCACTAAGACCAACGACTAGTAAATGGGACCTCATGAAGCTAAAAAGCAAAGGATACCATAATTTGAAACAAAGTGGCAGTCTACAGAACGGGAAGAAAACAATCTTCCCAATTGTACATCTGGTAGAAGGTTAGTATCTAGGATAATATAAAGAACTAAAAACATGAACATCAAGAAAACAACCCAAATTGAAGAAAAACGGGGTCTAGAACTAAATAGAGAGTTCTCAAAAGATAAAAGGCAACGCCCGAGAAACACGTAAAGGAATGTCCAACATCCTCAGCCGTCAGGGAAATGCAAATCAAACCTGCTCTGGGATTCCATCTTACCCCTGACAGAACTGCCAAGATCAATAAAACAGATGACAGCATCTGCCGGTGAGGATGTGCGGAAGATGGAACACTTATTCATGGCTGGTGGGAGTGCAGGCGTGTACAGCCACTAAAGGAGATCAGCGTGGAGTTCCTTAAAAAGCTGAAAATTGAGCCACACAAGACCCACATGTAGCACTCTTGGACACATACCCAAAGGATCTTTTGCCTGTCACATTCTATTGAAGCGATTCCATCCAGTCATGAGAGAGCCCAGCTGGATGAGGCTTGGACCTCTGAAAGTCCAGTGTTGTGATATGGGAATTTCTTTTTTTCTCAAAGAAGTAAGATGTAAGGTTAAGGAGGGTAAATTGTCCTAGGCTGGACCCTACCATAACTGGATTCTCAGATTAGCCACACTTTAGGGTTCCTGAGATAGGCTAGGCCCGTGAGTTCTATTTGTAATGTGTGCTCCCTGAAGCCATGACATACAGTTCTCTGTCGGAGGAATAATCTTTAGTAGGGAGAGAGTTCCCTTGGTTAGCATGTTTGTGGTTTCTGCTCTGGGCTTGATGGTAGCTGGATCTGAAAAAGCAGCTTTTTAAAGGTACGTTGGGCAGTGGATCCTTTCTAATTGGTAGGGTTCTTCATTGTGGCCTGAAGAGGTTCTGCTTGGCTCTAATCAGAGCTCTCGGGGAGTCGAATGTCATTGGAGAAAAGTGACTATAAAGAGAAACGTCTATGATAGAGTAGGGCTGCAGTCAGCTACCAAAGGATGAGGATGCTGTTGGGTTGCCAGGGCAACCCCTCCCAACCTTTTGCAGGAGGACTCGTATCTACCTAGCAGACTGTGCTATTAGCCTGTGTTCAATTAGCCTGGGGACAGGTATATATATAGCAAAGGCCAGGCTTGGGAGGAAGGCTACCTGGGACAATGGCTTAGAAAAGAGAGATGGACGCATTTTCTACACTGACCAATTGTTCCTCCCATGGTAGGTGTATCAGTCAGGGTTCTCTCGTGTCACAGAACTTATGGAATGTCTCTATACATTAAAGAAATTTATTGTGGTGACTTACAGTCTTTAGTCCAGCTAGCCAACAACGGGCAGCTGTGATGGGGAAGTCCAAGATTCTAGTAGTTGCTCAGTCCCACGAGGCTAGTTGTTTCAGCTAGTCTTCTGTAGAAGTAAGTTCCAACAGATGTGCTGACAAGTCAGTGCAAGCAGCTGAAGAAGAGTGAATCCTCTAGCAGAAGGTGTGGCCCAGATTAAAGGTGTGTACCACTATGCTTGGATCCGGGACTTGCTTGCCTCAGGCTGACTTTGAACTCAGAGATCTCCTTGCATCAGTCTCCTGAGATTCAAGGCATGTACTACCTTGCCTAGGCCTAAACTTTTCATTTTCATGGCCACCGTGCCTCAAGATCTCCATGCCAAGATCCAGGTCAGAAACTTGTGTCTTCCAGCCTCAAGATCTGGATCACAGGTGTGCCCTCCAATTCTAGATTGTAGTTCATTTCAGATAGAGTCAAGTTGACGCCCAGGGATAGCCATTACAGCAGGAGTCCACCTTACTGTTTGATCATCGCTGTGCCGAGAGCCAGCAGTTGAGAAATTTAGCCAATTTGAACTGATGGTTTGTAGACCTGAGGCTCATTTGTTTTCCTCTCTGTTGCCCACCTTAGTAGTGACGTTAGCTGTTGTCCTGACCAGTCATTTACACTCCATGGGTCTCTGACTTCTCATCTGCAAACAAAGAAGCTAAACAATAGCATGTTCGAGATCCAGTTGGTTTTATGATTACAAATACAACTAGGTTTCTCGGAGTTTCTAGCAAATCACAGGGACTCCCCAGTTGGCAGCTGTCTTTCGCTAGTCTTTCTGCAAGACCCCATTTTTGCCTAGGTTGATGCAGTATTTTAGTCAGGGACCCATGACAGGCTAGGGAGTGAACTAGACAGGATAGGCAGATCTAATGGGAACCGGATTGTTCTTTGCTGCCTGGTCATCTTTCACCCCTGCCCACTGACCATACAGATATGACCTGGAACAGGTAATGCCAAAAAGCAAAGCCCAGGGAGCTGGAAGCCAAGCTACCGATGTGGGAGTGGGGAGAGAACATTGTGGGGGCTGTTTGCTTGGGTGGTAGCTAATGGTGTCTGGTCAGGCAGCAGACTGACACCTGTCGTTTGCTCCGAGCACTAGATGGCACGTGCTTGTGTTAAAGCCAACGCAGAGATAACTGACCTGTGTGTCTGGCCAGTCTGTTTGTGCACAGTAGGCACTTTGAGCCTATATACCTTTGCCACGGGTGCCTTGCTGCCACACAGTCTATTCACCTAGTACAAGTCCCACCTGGGGTTGAAACGCGACTGTGCTTCCTATACCGGAAATTCCCTGTCTGTTTCCTGTTACACTTTCAAGAGGATTCTTTGCCAGGTGGAGGAACAGTGTCTTATGTCTGAGCTGACCATGCTTGGGGACAGGCTGGGTGGTGTGGAGGGCAAGAGGACAGGGCAGAGGCAGAACTTCGTGTTCCTGTTTGGCATGGATGTCTCGGTGGAAGCCTGCATTTTCCTTTAGAATATTCCACTTGGTGAGCTTGGCTTGGAGTACGTTTTGACCCTCCCCGTTCCATCTGGCTATCTTGTAGACCCCTCCCTTTACTTGAATTTTGTGCTTGGGTTTGGTTTTGTGTCTTAGGATCTAAGCTTGCTGTGTTCCTGCAGGGAGATAGTGTCTAAAGAGAGGCAGGGCAGAGAAGCACAAGACGCTTCCACACAGAGCCTGGACTTGAACTGGAATGTTCTTCCAGTCGCTCCTCTTTGCTGTACAGTATTGGGATTGGCTGACCTTTTCTTAAAGAACCAAGACAACTAATTTAGTTCTTGGGTCTGAGAGATAAGCTTTAGATCACTCCGTAGGTGCTTATAAAGCCACACGGAATGTAATGATTTCAAAATACGAGCACCATTCTTAGGTCTTGGGCAGCCCAAAGACAGGCACAGTGGTTGGTTGGCCTGTGAGTTAGAGCTTCCAACCCCATTGTTTTGTAGCTTCCTAATTGTTGATGACTATGAAATAGGTGACAGTATAGTGTGTAGGTGTCCCTATCTGTTCAGGAGCTTGCATGTGTTTCCCCCGTGGGACCCGAGAGGCAGATAAGGTTGATTTCCTGTCCAATGGGGTCTCTTCCCACAAGGAAGTGGCTAGGCATGATAAGCCGGGAGGGGAGACAGTTTCATGGTTCCACCTCCTTCCCTTCCTTGTCTTGCTGCTTCTTGGAGCCAACATTCATCTCCTGAAACAAGTCTGGTTGTGAGTCACGGAAGATGAATAAGGAGGGGCACGGATGTTGCCGATAAATGTGCTATGGATTGTCGTGTTCTTACTAGTTTGAAATTCTTCATAAAACAAGTTTAGAAAATAGTCAGTTATTAAAGATATGAAAAAAAACCCCTCTGCATTGAAAGCACGAGTTTTGAAAAAGAAGTAATGATGTTTGAGCCAATTTGCATCCATCCAACAATCCGTTTATCCATTCCCTACCTATTATCATCATCCGTCATCCATCCATCCATCCATCCATCCATCATCCATCCATCCATCCATCCATCAATCATCCATTCATCATCTATCTATAATCCATCCATCCATCATCCATCATCCATCCATCCATCCATCCATCATCTATCCATCACATCTATCATCCATCCATCCATCATCCATCCATCATCCATCCATCATCCATCCATCCATCCATCCATCAATCATCCATCCATCATCCATCCATCCATCATCCATCCATCATCCATCCATCATCCATCCATCATCCATCCATCCATCCAT
>NW_021604682.1:2701142-2703609 GCF_004785775.1 Grammomys surdaster | reverse complement strand
CATCCATCCATCATCCAGCCATCCATCATCTATCCATCACATCTATCATCTATCCATCCATCATCCATCCATCTCTGTCCATCTATCCATCCATTATCTATCCATCTGTCTGTCCATCCATGACATCCATCATCTATTAATTCATCTATCCATCCATCCATCTTCTGTCCATTTATCCTTCTATCATCTGTGTCCATCCATCTTCTACCCATTATCTATCCAACTATTTGTCCATTCATATGTCCATCCACTATCTGTTCATCTGTCATCTACCCATCATCTAACCATCTATCCATCTTTCCATCATCTATCTATCCATCTATCTTCTGTCCATCCATCCATCATCTATTCATCTATTATCTATCCATCTATCTGTCCATCCAACCATCATCTGTCCATCTATCCACCATCTATCATCCACCCATCATCTTTCCATTATCCATTCATCCATCCATCCATCTGTCCATCCATTGTCTATTCATCCAAGGTTATCCTTTGGACCTTGCCAACCCAAGTGGATTGTAAGAAGAGTCATGTAGGTTATGAAGTTCTGTCTGTGCAAGGGTACAGACACACACACATAAAAATATAACAGAGTTTTTGTTTGGTTGGTTGGCTTGATTTGGTTGAGGTTTTGGTTGGTGATGTTTGAGTTTTCACTGGGTGGGTTTGAAGATATGCTGAGAATAGAACCCTGGACTTCGTGCATGTTCAGTGTGTATTATACAACTGAGCTACATTTACACCCTTGTTGTATGTATTTATTTATTTGCTTGTTCATTTGTTTTTGTATATGTGTGTGAGCATATATGTGGACATTCACATGTAGAACCTAAAGGGCAACTTGAAGGAGTCATTCTCACTCTCCAGCATGTGGGTCCTGGGGACTGAACTTACGTTATTGAATTTAATTAGCAGCAAGCGCCTTTACCCACTGAGCGATCTCACCCCTACCCCCACCTTAACCATTTTTAAATACCAGGTTTAGAACCTGATAAGCCAAATATGTCCCAGCTGGAAAATGTAAATTATATATCTAGCTTACCAAAAACACCATGGCCTAGCCTACCTTACATATGCTCAGGATGTATTAGCCTACAATTGAGCAAAACCATCTGATGTAGGAAAGTACTGAGTATCTCATATAATTGTATTGAATCTTATTATGTAGTGGAAAACAGAATGGTTCTTTAAGACGTATGTTTTCACACCATTGTACAATGAAAAATAGGGAGCCTGTCTCAGTCACTTTGCTGTTGCTATTACATAACACCCTGTGACCAAGGCAACTTATAAAAGCAAGTATTTAATTGGAGGCTTGCTTACAGCTTCAAAGACCATGAGCCTCATGGCAGGGAGAGTGGCTGTAGACAGGCTGAAGGAGTAGCTGAGAGCTTATGTGTTAAGATAGCCATCGTGAAGTAGAATGAGAACACTCACTGGGAGTGGCATGGGCTTTTGAGACCTTATAATACATCCCAAGTGGCACACCTCCTCCAACAAGGCCACACCTTTTAATCCTTCCCAAGTAGTTCCACCGACTGTGGAACAAGCATTCAAATACACGAGCCTATAACAACTACAGAGTCAAAGCATAGCGCATGGTAGGGACCCTGTGTCTGTAATTGTTGGGATTAAGTTTGTTCCGGCTATGCATCCATGACCTCTTTACCTTATAAACTGGAACCCTAGGCCAGGCTGGCTTGTTTGATTTACTGCAGTGTTCTCAAAGTTCATCCATGTTACAGCCAGGACTCCCTGCCTTCTGAAGACGGAATCACCCATTCCATATGTGCATACATTTTATCTAACCCTCTGCTGATAGACAGTTAGGTTGCTGCCACCTTTAACTGTTGGTGAGCACACAAATTTAAAGGTTTAAGCATATGCTCTACCACTGAGCTACACTCCAAGCCTGAGTTTCTTGAGATATGTATGTATATACTGTGTGTGTGTGTGTATGTGTGTGTGTGTGTTATTTTTAATTCTGTTATGTTTCTATGTGTGGATATACGTATGAACCTGAATACAGGTGCTGATAGAGGCCAGAAATGTGGAGCCCCTGGAGCTGGAGTTACAGACAGGTGGGAATCGCCTGATATAATTGGTGGGATTTGAACTCAGGTCCTGGGAAGAGCAGGACATACTCTTTTTTAGCCATCTTTCCAGTCTCGTGATGTTTGTTTTTTACACTTCAGCTGTTATTTCCTCGCTTGCTTTTCTTCTTCTAAGGTATTTCTATTTATACAAATTGCATTTTGTTTATGTTTGGAAAAAGAAAGTTGGTGTTGTGGTTTTTAAATATTGTATATGTAGTAAATTACTTTTTTTTTTTAATACTGCAGTTGTAGGAGTATTAGCACACACCTCCAGTTCCAGCCCTTGGAAGGTCGATGTAGGGAGATTAGTTATTACCAGTCAGGGCTATATGAAACACTGAATCCAAAAAGAGAAGAGGAGGAGGGGG
>NW_021604682.1:2615908-2700742 GCF_004785775.1 Grammomys surdaster | reverse complement strand
GGAGGAGGAGGAGAAGGAAGAAGAAGAAGAAGAAGAAGAAGAAGAAGAAGAAGAAGAAGAAGGAGGGAAAGAAAGATAAAAAGAGAAAGGTCACTAAAGTCTTGAAAGATACATGGCGTGATTTGCAATTGTGTATATATATATGTAACTTATAAAAACTAAAAGTTACTGTATCATAGAATTATATAGCCACTACCACTAAAATCAAGATACATACCCAAGCTGTCACCAGAAGATTCTATTACCTATATCCCTTGTAGGTGTCTCTTCACCTACAGCCTGTTACAGGCACTAGATTGGCTTTTCACCATGTTTTTGCATTTTTTTCCAGTATCATATAAGTGGAGTCCTACAGTGGGTAGCTTATTGAATCTGACCTCCTTTGCTTATAGCCATCTAAGACATGTGACTTGATAGCTTGTTCCTCTTTTATTACTGAGGACCATGCCATTCTATGGATGGGGTAATATTGTCTGGTTCCTTTGTATTCTGACAGTGGTTTTCTTGAGATACATCTCACATGTGCAACACAGAGTTCACCCATGCAGAGCACCCATGGGTGGTGTTCAATATAGTTACAACAACCACGTGGTCTGATTCTCGATCGTTTTCATCGTCTCCAAGAGAACCTCTTTGCCCTTCTCTCCCTTAAAATTTTTTTAAAGGTGTATTTATTTTATGTGCATTAAGATTTTGCTTGCATGTATGTCTGTGCACTACTTGTGTGCCTGGTGCCTGTGGAAGTCAGAAGACATCAGAACCTTTGTAATTGGAGTTATGGATGATTGTGAGCCATCCAGTGGGTGCTGGGAACAGAACTCGGGTCTTCTGCATGAGCAGCTGTGAATCTTAACCACTGAGCCATCCCCTCCAGCCCCTCCCAGCCTGCTTTCTGTCTTTAAATGCATGCACTTGTCAGAGAAATGGGCCTGGGTTACTTTAAGAGGTCTAACCTTTCCTTAGGGTTTCTTGTATATTGTATTGAAAGAAGTCCTGTCTTTCAGGCCATACCTTATCACTAGTTAGAGGGTGGGGAATACCCTCTTTGCTCAGTTTGTCTGTAAGTCCTCCTTGAGCCTGGATCCTTTCCTCAAGGCTCAGATCTGCTCCCGTCAGGACACCAGGGAACAGAACCCTTTCTCAGTCTCTTCCGTCTACGTCCTATGAAGTTGATAGTGGAGAACAACCATCCCTATGCTTCTCTTTGTTTCATCTCTGAAGAAGAAAGCGACACACCCATTCTCTGCCCAAGTGCTATGGCAGCTGCAAGCTGTGTGCACTGTTCCAGACAGTACCTGGACCAAAGTGCGAGCCATTTGATCATAAGTCAGTTCCTTGTCTGCCGACACTAGGGATATGGACTACCAGTGTCATGAGTGCTCTGATTTGAATGGCTTTTAAGCTTGGGGCAAAACTACTTTAGAGGGACCTATAAGAATCTCCCTTTTCTAATTTAGTTTTGACCTCTGAACTCGGCCATCTTGGAGAGGATGAAGCTGACTCCTCAGCCTGCTGACAGTTCCATCCCTGTCACTCAGAGCTTTCATCCTGGCCATCTTTGATGAGAATGTCCGAATTTGTGCCTTCCAGAGGTGGTGCTGCTAGCCAGGCTGTGGGTTAGTAATGGTGCTGATTCGTGTTCCTGACTGAGCCTTGGGGTTCCTCAGTGAGGCTCTGTACAGAAAGCAGAAGCCAGGCTAAAAAGCAAGAGAACCCCTTCCCCAAGAACTGTCTGGTTCTGTCTGAGAGCCCTCGAGAGTAAAGTACTCTTATTTTAAATTCACTTTATATCCCAATCTCTGCTCCCCCTCACATAGCCCTCTCCCCATTCTCCACCCCTTTAACCTCTGAGAGGATGGAGGCTCCCAGGTATTCCCCCCACACACACACAAACACCCAGCACATCAAATCTCTGCAGGGCTGGGCGCATCCTCTCCCACTGAGGTCAGACAAGGCTACCCAGTTAGGAGGATGAACGTATTCCACAGACAGGTAATAGATTTAGGGCCAGCTCCTGCTCCAGTTGTTGGGGGACCCACATGAAGACTGAGCTGCTACATATGTGCAAGGGAGAGGGCTAGGTCCAGCCTGTGTGTGATCTTTGGTTGGTGGTTTAGTTTCTAAGAGCTCCCAGGGGCCCAGGTTAGTTGATTCTGTTGGTCTTCCTGTGGAGTTCCTATCCCCTTGGGCCTTCAGTCCTTCTTCAACTCTTCCATGAGAGTCCTAAGCTTTGTCCAGTGTTTAGCTATGGACATCTGCATCTGTTTCAGTCAGCTGTTGGGTAGAGCCTCTCAGAGGACAGTTATGCTAGGCTCCTGTGGGCAAGCATAACAGGGTATCATTAATAGTCTCAGGGATTGGTGCTTGCCCATGGGGTGGGTCTCAGGTTGGTCCAATTATTTATTGGTTGGTCATTCCCTCAGACTCTGCTCTCTCCCCTGTTCCTGCGTTTCTTGTAGACAGGATAAAATTTGGGTCGAAAGTTTTTGTTTGTTTGTTTGTTTGTTTGTTTTTTATAAGTATGTTGGTGTCCTTATTGCTCTGCTGGGGTTCCTGACTGGCTACAGAAGGTACCCTCTTCAACTTCCATATCCCCACTGCTATGAGTCTCAGCAAAGGTCACCCCCATTGATTCCTGGGAGCCTTCCCAATCCCAGGTCTCTGGTATGTCCTTAAGATGGCCCCTAGCCCTCCACTCCCCAGCCGCAGATTTCCATTTTCTCCTGGCCCTCTGCCCCTCTCTCCTGTCTGTCTCAACACCTGGTCCTGAATCCCACCCCCATCCCCAATTCCCCTCCCCATCTCCAGTTCCCTCCCTCACCTGCCTCCTATGAGTATTTTATTCTCCCTTCTAAGTGAAATTCAAGCATCCTTGATTGGGTCTTCCTTCCTGCTTAGCTTCCTTGGTCTGTGGAGTGTAGTGTGGGTAATCTGTACTTTATGGCTAATATCCACTTACCAGTGAGTGCATAGGACTCATATCCTTTTTGGGTCTGGGTTACCTCGCTCAGAATAATATTCTCAAGTTCCCATCCATTTGCCTGCAAAATCGTGATGTCCTTGTTTTTAATGGCCGAGTAGTACTTCATTGTGTGAGCGAGCCACATTTTCTGTATCCATTCTTCAGTCCAGGGACATCTGGGTTGTTTCCAGTTTCCAGCTATTATGAATAAAGCTGCTATGAATATATTTGAGCAAGTATCCCTCTGGGATAAGCTACTCTTATCTAGCTTACCGCCGAGAGGGAAGGTAGCACCTAAGAATTGTGTCATTGCAAAGAGACTATTTTAAATTTTATTGAAATGTGTGTGTGTGGCGGGGGTGGGGGGGTGGTGGGAAACCCAGGTTCTAAGGATGCTGTGGTTCTTCTTCTAGCTTAGGAGATTTCTGCCCTAATGTCAGGGAAGACCTACCTTTTTTCCTCAGCTGTCTTTTTGTCTCCAGGCCAATTCTGACTCGCCACATATGCTCTTTAGTGATGAGCGGCTGACTGTGGGGGTGCTGTTTTGAAGCCTGGCACCTCCTGTTACTGAGTCTCTTAGGTGGAGTTAGCCAGGCAGGGAGCTTGGCACACCTTCCTCTCAGGGCAGAGACGTGGAGCTGTTCCTGGAAACAACCAGTTATCTTTGGCAGATGCTGGGGGAAAGAATGGCTTGGGCCGGTGTTTTTGACTGTGTTGTCCAGGCCTGCATTGGAAAGGCATTTAATGAGACAAAACCCTGGGCCTGCCACAGAACTTTATTTCCTTACAGTGTTTTTCTATTAAAATCAATATGACATACATCGAATGAAATTGACATTTGAGCATTTTGGAGGGCTTTGGAAAGGTTGAACTCAGGGTTTGACACACAGTAGTTTGACACACTCTACCACTGAGGAATGTCCTTCGCTCTCTTTCCTTTCCGTTTTGACATGGCGTTTAACTAAACTCACCAGGCTGGCCCTGAACTTTTTAATCCACTCTCCCTTAGTTTTCTGTTAACTGAAGTTATAGGCTTGAACCGCTTTAAAAATTATTATATTCATCCATCCATCCATCCATCCATCCATCCATCCATCTATTGAAAGATGAGAAGAGCATTGTGTGCAATTATGTGGAGGTCAGAGGACATCTTGTGATAACCGAGGGCCTTTTATGGTTAGGACATATAACTGAAAGTCTAGGAGAAAAGCTAAGCTGGAAGGCATATCAGATGTCCTCTGGGGATGAGATACTTTCCTTCCACCACAGTAGCCGGACTGAGCAGTGCAACAAGTGTGAAGTGAAAGTCAAGGTAGGAAACCTGAGGTCCCCAGGTGCAGCTCCCAGGATCCAGAACACCTCCACCAGGAAGCTAGGGGCACAATCTCCACTCAGATCTCACCATCCTGCTGAGTCACAGTGTCCTCATCCAGTGTCTTAGTTGGGCGGGGTTAGGATCAAACTTCATTTCTGATGGGATGAAATGTCGAAGACGAAACAAAACATACACCCAGTACCTACAAAGAATTCAGCCTTATTTACCTGAGTGACCATAGCCCTCGAAACCCTTGCGTGTCTGTCTCTGTTCCTCTGTCTGTCTCTCTCTGTCTTGTCTCTCCCTCTCTGTCTCTGGTTTTTCTTTTTGGAGACAAACATTTCTTTGTATATCTCTGGCTGTCCTGGAACTCACTCTGTATACCAGGTTAGCCTTGAACTCAGTGGTGGTTTTTTTTTTTTTTTTTTTGAAACAAAGTTTCTTTGTATATATCTGGCTGTTCTGGAACTCTGTATACTAGACTAGCCTTGAACTCAGAGCTCCCTTTGCCTCTGCCTCTCCAGTCAAGTACCGGGATTTAAAGGTGTGTGCCACCACCACCTAGTGCCCAGTCTTGTATCTTCAAATGCTAGAAAAACTGTTTTGGTACAAAACTGGATAAAGGATGTAACTTCCTACTGGTAAGATTATACCACCCCAGGCAGATTCCCCCCACCTTGTTAAATATCTTCTACTTACTGTGGTTGAACAAGTCGGGGCTAAGTGAGAGTGGGCAGAACAGGATCTCATGATAGGGAGATGCGGTAATAAATCGTCTCAGAGGAAGCTGGAGGAGGGCATTGTGCCGTGCGCTTCCGTGGAGGTCAGCGGCCTCTCTCGAAACATTATTTAAAGAACACAGTTCAGCGATGTGAAGTGCATGCACCAGCCATCTTCACCATCCATTTTGATAACTTGTCCATCATTTCGTCCTGGCAGCCAGCCATCTGCCTTCCATCCCTGTGAATCTGTGTATTCTAGTGATTAGCATGTACTCTTGTGGTTAGAATAGCAAAGTGCATGTGTGTCTGTCTTGTTTGATGCAGTGTAATGTCCTCCAGGTTTTACCAATGCGGCATGCGTCAGAATTTCCTTTCTTTGTAAGACTGGGTCACTCATACTCTATGGTATGTGTCTGCCTTGTTTTGTCTGTCCATCCATCAGCTGATGGGCGTTGGGATTTCTTCTGTAGGTGATTGAGAAGAATACTGCTGTGAAGGTGGTAGGCATTTTACTTGTGACCTCTCTTACACAATTCTCTTTCTGCATGAGTGCCCCAGGCAATGTTTAGCTGCCTGCTTATTGGCGGAGAAGGGAACTCTTTCTTGTATTCATTGCAGTGAGCACAGCTTTCTGGAATGCAGCAGGCCACTGATAAAGAGGGTGGGCATCCGTGAAGGGGAGGGTTTCTGGCTGCCCACGCCATCCTTGTTTTCTGTCATCTTCTCTGCCAGATGGTCTTGAGTGAGCCGTTTGCTTTTTTTGTTTGTTTCTTTGTTCTGTTTTGGATTTTGTTTTTTCAAGATGAGGCTTCTCTGTATGGTCCCGGCTGTCCTGGAACTTGATAGAACTTGTAGAACAGGCTGGCCTCGGCCTCGAACTCAAGAGATCTGCCTGCTTCAAGAGATCTGCCTGCTTCTGCCTTCTGAGTGGTGGGATAGTTAGCCGTTCTTGACAGATGGTTATTGTAAAACAAAGTTGAGGAGCAAGAATAGAGGTGGCGCTGTGTGAACCCATTGACCAATTGGCAGTGGGTGTAAAATGGAAGTTGCTTGTCTTTGGGCAAATCAGTATGAAACCAGAGTGGAGGTAGGCCAAGGACCTGGTACAGCTACGGCACTTTGCTTTGGATGTGGAGCAAGCTAGACGGGTTTGGGCTTGTCCTCTGTGGAGAATTCTAGAGTGGTAGTCCCTAGCCCTGGAGTGGGGCCACAATTCTGCCCTGAGTTAGCAGGATTGGGAATCAAGATTAGAAGCTGCCTTCAGAAAGCAGAGTCATAAAGAAAGACCAAGAAGTAGTGGAATCAGGCAGACTACCCACATTCCCGAAATCTCATCTTCCCTGAGAGCCTGTGTCAGGTTTTAGAATCACCACATCCCTTTTAATTTAGCCACATTTGGCTAGTCTAGCTGAGATGGTATTGGAGAGTTTAACTGAAAAATATCCGAATGTTGCTCTCTGCCTACTTTGAGCACTGAGGAGGAAGACCTGGGCATCTGGGGTGTCACCCATAGGTAGGTGTTCCACCATCTATGCATATCCCTTGGGTCGGTGCTCTTCCGTCTATGTATAGCCCATGGGTAGGTGCTCTTCAGTTTATGTATATCCCATAGGTAGGTGTTCTACTGTCTGCATATTTCTTGGGTAGGTGTTCTATTGTCTATACATATCCCATGGATAGCTGCTCTTCATTCTGCGTGTATCCCATGGGTATATCCCACCATCTATGCATAGTCCTTAGGTAGATGCTCCTCCATCTATGTATATCCCGTAGGTAAATGCTCCACCATGTATGCATATCCCATGGGTAGGTGCTCTTCCATCTGTGCATATCCCATGAGTAGATGCTCTACTTTCTATGCATATCCCATGGGTATATGCTCTTCTGTCTGTGTACATTCCATGGGTATGTACTCTTCTGTCTGTGTACATTCCATGGGTATGTGCTCTTCTGTCTGTGTATATTCCATGGGTATGTGCTCTTCTGTCTGTGTATATTCCATGGGTATGTGCTCTTCTGTCTGTGTATATCCCATGGGTATGTGCTCTTCTGTCTGTGTATATTCCATGGGTATGTGTTCTTCTGTCTGTGTATATTCTACGGGTATGTGCTCTTCTGTCTGTGTATATCCCATGGGTATGTGCTCTTTTCTTCTGTCTGTGTATATCCCATGGGTATGTACTCTTTTCTTCTGTCTGTGTATATTCCATGGGTATGTGTTCTTCTGTCTGTGTATATTCCATGGGTATGTGTTCTTCTGTCTGTGTATATCCCATGGGTATGTGCTCTTCTGTCTGTGTATATTCCATGGGTCTGTGTATATCCCATGGGTATGTGCTCTTTTCTTCTGTCTGTGTATATTCCATGGGTATGTGCTCTTCTGTCTGTGTATATCCCATGGGTATGTGCTCTTCAGTCTGGTGTATTCCATGGGTATGTGCTCTTCTGTCTGTGTATATTCCATGGGTATGTGTTCTTCTGTCTGTGTATATCCCATGGGTATGTGCTCTTCTGTCTGTGTATATTCCATGGGTCTGTGTATATCCCATGGGTATGTGCTCTTCTGTCTGTGTATATTCCATGGGTATGTGCTCTTCTGTCTGTGTATATTCTACGGGTATGTGCTCTTCTGTCTGTGTATATTCCATGGGTATGTGCTCTTTTCTTCTGTCTGTGTATATTCCATGGGTATGTGCTCTTCTGTCTGTGTATATCCCATGGGTATGTGCTCTTTAGTCTGTGTGTATTCCATGGGTATGTGCTCTTCTGTCTGTGTATATTCCATGGGTATGTGTTCTTCTGTCTGTGTATATCCCATGGGTATGTGCTCTTCTGCCTGTGTATATCCCATGGGTATGTGCTCTTCTGTCTGTGTATATCCCATGGGTATGTGCTCTTCAGTCTGCATATCCCATGGGTAGGTTCTCTACTATCTGTGCATATCCCTTCGGTAGATGCTTCATCCACATCCTAATGGCCTCAGTAAGCCTTGGCAGCAGCTGTGGGTGCGAATAGGACCCGGTTTCAGAACACCTTCCCTACAGGTCCGAAAAACCAAGTTTATTCATAGCTCCCCTTTGATCGTGCCACGAGGACATCTTTCTCTCTTCCTCTCTGAATTCTGTGCCTACCTTGTTTAAGCACCGTGAGTGCTCTTCCTCCTTGGTATTATTATATGAAACTGTTTGCTGTATTCATAACATTGGAAAACTGGAACCGAACATCTTGCAGTAGGAAAGGGGATTAAAGGAGCTTGCTCGTTTCCAACAGTGACGATGGAAGTTATATAACATCTCGGAACAAGCTTCCAAATGGAAAAGGCGAGAAGCAGAGTTTCATTACATGTGGATCTGCTGTTGCCTGCCATGTAATGGCAATCCCAAAATTTAGAGGCGTAAGTTAATCTCTTGTGATTCCGGGCTGGCGGGTGGTTTGCCCATACTTGCCATGTGGTCTTTCTTGGCTCCAGGCTGCTTGGGTATGGGTTGAAGCTGGTACTGTCTGTGTTGTAGCCCCGTGCCGTGTGGCTTTGGTGAGGATGCTGGAAGGTTGGCATCTCTCTCGTCTGGGTTGTTCATCCTTTTGGAGTTGAGCCTGAGCTTCCTCACATCCTCACACAGAAGAAAATGACAGCCGCAGAGACAGGATGCCGGGGCTGTGGAGCCTATACCCTGTTATTTCTGCCACACTTCGGTGGTTATAGTGAATGCCAAGGCCACCCCAGACCCAAGGAGGCAGAGAGCATGAGCCCACCTCATAGTGAGAACAGGAAGGTCCTACTGTCAAAGAGTGGGAACACAACAGGCAGGGGTCTTGGGCCCAGGGTTATACTCTGTCCCAGGGTTTTATTAGTCAGCCAAAGGTCATATGAGTACTGGAGGGATTGTGAGCAAACAATCCCAGACCATTTGGTTAAGGGGTGAGTGAGACTGTGGATGTCTTCTTTGGGTTTTGCTATTTCCATATTGAAGTGATCGTTCTAAAATAAAGTTTATTGGCTGGGGTATAGACCATTGGTAGATCATGTGCTTAGCATACACAAGGTTCTGAGTTTGTCTGCAGTCATACAATAAATAAGTAAATAAAGCCAGTGTGATGATACAGCCTGGTAATCCCAGTAGTCAGGTGAAGCACAAAGATCATGTGTTCAAGGCCAGCCTGGACTATATGATGAAACTGTATATATGTATTATACATATGTATAAGTATGTATCTATACATACATACACACACACAGATATTAGGATGGGGATAGAGCTTAGTGGTAAAATATTTGCCTAGCTCACACGAAGCTTTGAGGTCAATTACCAGCACCACAAATAAAAACTAAAAATAAAATTTCATTATGCTACCTATTAGGTCCTCACTCGAGAATGACGGGAATGGTGGCGTCACTGTATTTGCCCCACAGACTTGGAGCTTGTGCTGTGCCTGTAGTCTGAGCTTCAGGAAACTGTTGGAAGATGGTGATCGGCGCTGTGGGACACCTTCACACACTACTATTTTTGCCTTGCTAACCCTTTGAGGGAAGGTGGGCGGGCCGTAAGTGTGAGGGGGAGAACGGTCTCAGAGCAGGAGGTGTCAGCTGGTCACTTCTGTAAGGCAGGTAAGGGCCCTACCCAGTGTAAAAAGACTGTCCTTAAAGAACATGATGGGACTCTGGGAACCCAGGTATCCAGGGGTAGTGTTAGCTGCTTGCTTTGTGTCTGAAGGGCAAAATGATGATAAAGGAGCAAAGGAGTATCTGTTTCCCAAAGGAGTATCTGTTTCCCAAAGGAGTATCTGTTTCCCAAAGGAGTATCTGTTGCCCCTCCCCCAGTCCTTTTTAGGTCTTCCTATTCTAGGCAGTAGTTCTTGGCATTTGTCTTGCAGGTCTCAGCAAGTGTTTTGAAATAAAAATTTAGTAAATGAATACATAGGAAAACCCATTCGGTTTGCATGTGGGATGGTGGTAAGAACTGGAGGAAGGGTTCCACTCCTCCAACTGGGGCTCCTGGGCCTTGTGCTGGGTAATGGGTTAAGGGTTGCATGCTTGTATTAGAGAGAGCTTGGCACTCAGATCCTGCTGAAGGGAGAGTCAGGTTAGATACTCATATCTGTCTCACGGAGGAAAGTCAGGCTCTTGAGATAAGGGGTGTGAACATGTCCAGATAAACATGCCTATTCCAGGGAAGCCTCGTCTGATGGCCACAGCCCCTCCCTCCATCATCTGTAGAGCTTTGTCCCATCGCTGGTTTCTGTCCCTGCTCTCCTCATCCCAGACTCCTGCTCTCCTCATCCCGGACTCCTGCTCTCAGCAACTTTGTTTCAACCTGACAGAAGCTAGCGTGAGAAAATGCCTCTGTCAGAGTGACCTTTGGGCTGGGTTAGCATTTTCTTGGCTAATGGTTGCTGTGCCTACTGGCGGTGGTGCTGTTCCTAGGGCGGTGGTCCCAGGTTGTATGAGAAACCTGGCTGACCAGCCATGGGGAGTACACCAATAAGCCGTGTTCCCTATGGTCTTTGCCTCAGTCCTTGAGTTCCTGTCTTGGCTTCCTCTACGATGGGCTGTGATCGGGATATGTAAGCCAGATGCACCCTTTACCCCCAGTGTTCCTTTTGGTCAGAGTGTTTATTACAGCAATACGAAGTGAACTTAAGACAACAACTAAGAGCCTGAGACCTTGGTGACCAGACTCTGCAAGAGCCCCAGTCCCTTCAGGTGTTTCAGGCTCCATGCAGGTTGTGAGCAGTAGAAGCCCTCAGCTGGGTCGGTGTCAGGTCTAGCTTCTGCCACTGGCCAGTGTCTCTGGTCTCCCCTCCATCTTGGGGTTCATGAAAGAGTTCTACTTTATACAGCCATGGTGCCTGGAGGAGGTCTGTCCTTTGTACTTGCTGTTTGCAGTGACTGAACCCCGTGACCACCACCATGTGACATGGGAGGCACCGTATGGGTGAGAGAGCCAGGAGACACTCAACCTAGTCCCTCTTGCATTGGGGCTGAGAGTGAGGAGGGTCTGGTCTGTTTAGTAGTATCTCAGTGGGAGGGGAGTAGTGACTCTGTTTTGTACTGTGTTGGGGGACTGGACTTAGTCTGGGCAGGAATAGCCAAGAACAAGCTTAAGAGTTCTATTCTCTGATCAACACTTCAGCCGTGTCTGCTCTGGCATTGTTGATCTTGTTCCCAAAGTCAGGAACCCTTCTGAGATAGCCTAGCCTACCTTTGGACTGGAAGAGAGAAGATGCGGGCATCTCATAAAGGGCTGATTTGTTTTTATACGTGTGTGGTGGTGGTTGCTATTCTCTCTCTCTCCCTCCCTCCCTCCCTCCCTCCCTCCCTCCCTCCCTCGCGCCCTCCCTCACTCCCTCCCTCTCTCTCTCTCTCTCTCTCTCTCTCTCTCTCTCTCTCTCTCTCCTGTTCTGGAATGAAGCTTCTCTGTGAGTACCCATCAGTGGCTAGGATGAATCGCCTATGTACTAGTTTCACTAAGAGGCCTTTTGCCCGTGGGAGAGGTCAAGCCCCTGTACAGGGAGGCAGAAGTGTTTACAGAGTGAACAGCTGGTGCAGGGTTGCAGAGGTGACTGATGCCTCATTATGGAGGAGGGAGAGGGCCTGCAGCCGTGCCAGCCCATTCTGTCATGCCTGTGGTCCTAATGACCTGATGATGGATGGATGGACCCGGGGTCTGGCTGGCAGGGCAGTAAAAACAGGAAACCTAATCTTTTGAAAATAATCCAGGGGGAGGGGAGAAAGTGAAGCAAAGCCCTTCAGCCAACAGATGGCTCTCAGAGATGTGTCTTCCAGAGGCCCTTGCATTCAGAGCTGAAAATGCCAACGGGTCTGGAAGAGGCTGTGCGTCTTGACTGAGGACGCTTCGGAGGGCAGCAGGCATTTGCAAGGTCTGTACCTAGCTGGGCATGTTCTTGCAAGAAAATTCTGCTCCAGTCTCCCTCCCTATACTGACAAGCCCTGAGTGGTGTCTGGACCCCTTACTTTAAATATGACCCTTTCCTGCCATCTGTTCTGCTCTGTCCGTGTTAGCCCTGTACATACCCAGTTCATCTTCCAAGAACCCGACCTTTCTTTCCTTCTAAGAAACCTCCAAGCTTCTTTTGGTTTTGCGTTCAAGACTATGAATCTCTTGCAGGGCTGTGTAACCTATATGCAGCTCTCCCACCCTTCTGTATGAAGGGACAGCTCTTTTGTTCTGCTGAGATTTTTGTCTTCTGGGTGCTTCCTGTGTTCTACCTGTTTGCCAAGCATCGGCTACCGAGCTGTCCGTCACCAGATCCTCCTGGCCTCAGTGTTAGCTTCTGTACTTTGCTTCTCCACTTCATTTATACTACCTTTCTTCCTGAACACCACACAACTTGTGATTTCACCACCTCTCTTGCTTCCTTGCCCTTCACACCTTCTTCCTGTAGCATCCGGCTCACCCTGATACCCAACGATCACTGAACCTGTAGCTCCTGAAACGTGTAGCCATCCTGTTACTTAAGTGTCATGGTTTGTATATGCTTGGCTCAGGGAGTGGCACTGTTAGAAGGGGTAGCCCTGTTGGAGTAGGTGTGGCCTTGCTGGAGTGGGTGTGGCCTTGTTGGAGTGGGCGTGGCCTTGCTGGAGTAGGTGTGTCACTGTGGGTGTTGGTTTTAAGACTCATCCTAGTTGCTTGGAAGCCAGTATTCTGCTAGCAGCCTTCAGATGAAGATGTAGAACTCTCAGCTCCTCCTGCACCATGCCTGCCTGGACACTGCCATGTTCCTACCTTGATGATAATAGACTGAACCTCTGAACCTGTAAGCCAGCCCCAATTAAACTTGCCTTGGTCATGGTATCTGTTCACAGCAGTAAAATCCTAACTAAGCCATTAAGTCTCTGCAAGGCATAGCCTCTGATGCTGTTGCCAACCTCTCTGGCTATCTAGAGGGGCTCATCCCTTCTGCCGTCTACTCTTAAAGCCGTCTGAACACAAAGCAGATTCACCTCCACCACCACCACCACCAGTACCTTGCTGTATCTTCTCTCAGAAATGCTTAAAGTACTTCAGGCCTCAAGTGGAGGCGAAGTTGCTCTCCCTCCTGCCGAAAGTCCTTCTGAAGGGAGGCTTACAGTGAGGTTTGACTACAGTCTGGAGGACCATGCCTGGCATAAGTGAGAGCCATGCCTCAGATGCTGGGGAGAGTGTATAAGGGCAACAACCTCCCTGGAGGAAGCCAGCTCCAGGTGGCGGGGAGTGGTTTCTACATCTGCCGTCCAGGCTGACCCGCCAACCTTTCCATTTTGGCTCAGTGATTCCAACTGTTCGTGGAGAAGCCTCTGCTCCAGGCCACACCCAGATAGAAAAAGCTGAGAGTACCAGCTCCCTGAGCCAAGCCTTGATAGGCTGGGTCTGTTGGGAAGAGCTAAGAGTAGAAGCCCAGGGGCTGTCTGAAGAGTCTCCGCCCACTTGTACGCTTTGCTTGTTTCATGGATACTTGATACATAATTCATGCCATTCCCAACCAGCTCCTGGGATGTCACACAAATGAAACCCCCACGGGTATTGTCATGGGGTATACTCTTCTGGGCCTCCATGTTCCTGTCTGTAAGGTGGGGCTTATAACCTCCACCCTCACCGCTCCCTGGAATTGTGGTAACAATAGAGAAGAACGTGCCTGCTCTGTGGCTTAAAGGAGACAGATTCCATTCGAATCATGGCTTCTTAGTTTGGATAAAGGGTTAGATTTAATTTTGTTTTATCAGGCTTCCTCCAAGGGACCCCTCATGTGGCAGGTTCTCAGTATCCCGGAAGCCTGTCCGTTAGAACACTTCCCACTGAAAGTAGGGCAGGCTCCATAGAGACGAGCTCCTCTTTCTCCAGTGAGCTCACCATGTCCCCCCCCCTCACCTCCCCATCCCAGTGTGGGTGGCACGGAGCTGCTGTGGGTGCAGAGGTTCACGCTTCCAGTCCACACGCTGTTGCTAGCCGTGATTCGTTCCCTCTCTCGGGTCTCAGGTTGGCAGCGCTGATGGGAAATGACTTGTTCATTCCCAAAGCAGAACCCTCAAGCTTTTGAGGGTAAACCTCTCAGATGAAAGTAGGCCAGGGGATGCTTAACCCTGCCAGATCCTCCGGCTGTTTGTGTGGTTTTGTTTTTGTTTTTCCTCTTCAACGTCTAACTTGTTAGCAGAGATGCGAACGGTCCATCCCTTTTTCTCCACTCTCACCCTCAGAATGAGGTGAATGGGAGATATCAAAAGGGGGGTGTTTGGGAGGAGGGACAGGGAACCCACTTCCTGCTGAATGCAGGACTGGACAAAGATGTCCATAGTGCTGAATGTCTTCTGAGAGAAAGCTCCCAACTCCTAATGGGTCTGTGGCAGTGGTGTTCAGAGTCACTGTATCACCCCAACAGTGAAAAACTCCGATCTCTCAAGACTCAGAGCAGACTCTGAATTAGTGGCACAAGTAATTCTTCTTCTGGTTGGATGCACCGATGTTTCTGTCTGTCCTCCGTTTTCACAAGGCATCTTTCAGAAGGTAGCAGCATCCTGACCACAAGTGACAATCTTCTATCCCTTCACAGTCTCCCTCTAGAGCAGGTAGAGTCTCTACCTGTGTGTCGTTTCCATCTGTATTCGGGAGGCACACAAGGCACGTAGTAGGTGCTTACGTAACGTGTAGGGTGAGTGAAGACAGACCCGTCTTACCCATCCCCTCCCCCCCAGTTAACCACTGTAAAGCCTGATGGTGGTCGCCAGTCAAAATGAGAAAGCAGGACCCAAGCACGTGAAACGGAAACTGAGAAAGCGAGAGTTCACGTGGTGCTGGTGGGAACAGTTGATGACGATGGCCAAGTAAATCATACAAGCTTTAGTGCAGGGCCCGTTTAGAGCAGGAAACGTTGTTGGAGGGTTGAGAGTAGACGGGGGTCGATGTGACACTATGATTTAGTGACATCAACAGGTATAAGAAGACATGCGCTTGAAGGTACAAGCCAACATGGCGCTCGGTAGGTTCTGTGCCACGCCCATGAAACAACCAGAAGGGCCCAAGCCACACTGCCTGTGTCCGTAGCATGAGCATATCCGGATGAGTACTTGGGTCGGACTACCTGTCCCTACGTCTGGTCCGTCTGAGTGTCTAGACAGCATCTCTCCTGCTTCTTAAAAAATACAGCTTAGTGTTAAAATAATTTCTAAATCCGTTTTCCTTTCCTAGTCCTGCTCCCAGAACAACTCCGGAACGAATTATTTATTATTAAATGCCTTGGCCATAAGCTTTGCCGCATTCCTCTGCTAACTAGTAATTTATTTAGCCATTGAAATTATTCTATGTCTACCACTTGGTTAGTTACTTCTCCTTCCGTCCTGCCTGATCCTTTCTTCGTGTCTTCTCAGCATCTCCTCTGTGTTTCCCCGAGTTCATCTATCTGCTGGTTCACGCCTGTCTCCCCACAGTTCTCTCCCGAGTGGTCTCTCCCAGCGTCTCCTTTTATTATTCTCTCACTATTTCCCAGAATCCTCTCTGTCCCTGCCGGATGTCCCACCCCCTATTTCCTGCTACAGCTCATTGGCCAGCGGCTTTTTTATTGACAGGCGATGCTTATAAGAGATTCTCTCTACACCTTAGCCTGTTAGATGCTGTAGCTAAACCCAACTCTGTTGGTGGCAGAGATTGTACTCATGGCTGTGGGGTCTGGAAGGAGCTCAAGACACCAGCAGACTCCAGATCAGGTGAGGGCACTCTGTCTCTTAGATGAGGCCTTCTTGCCGTGTCTTCTCCAGGGAGAAGGGCTGAGAGCTCCTTGGGGCCTCGTTCATAAGGAAACTGACGACCCCCAGTAGGCCCACCTGTTTAGGAAGGAGAAACAAGTCCATAGTGCATGTTCCCAGGCAACTGCTAGAGGACAGTGGCCCAGTAGGTGACAGTGTCTCTACCAAGGGTGTGTGAAGTTGGGGGGATGGGGGGCCATGACCATTTGTGAGTGAGAGATGTTGTATCTCTTTGTATACACATGTATGTACTAGCGCATGTGTGTACCTACATTTGCGGTCCACTGGAAAAGATGGAGCCAGGATGGGCTCAGCATCTTTTAGGTCGGAGTGCTGACTTCCCAAGAAGATGAAAAGGAAATATATATATATATATATATATATATATATATATATGCGCATGCGCGCGCACCTACCTACCTACCTTTGTCTGCCTAGGTGGGCAGTAGATTTTCCAAGGAGGACTGCAAGGGTTTACTCAAATTCAGTCTCATCCTCTTGACCCCAGCTGGTAGGGGCCAAAGGGAAGTTGCCTCTCCTTCCAGAGCACATTGAGATTGTGGGGTTCATTTCCAGTCGTGTGGTTTTTCACACCCCTTATCCCCACACAGAGATGGGTAGGCCTCTCAAACCTTACTAGCTCCCTCTCCATGACTGAGCCCTGATGGCCCTCCTGCGACACTTTGGGGCTTTCTCTTCCTGCCTTTCTCAGGGGCGACGGCCTGTGCCCCAGACCCCATGAGCCTCCTCACAGGAAGACCCAGACACAGCCCTTCTGGGACTGTGAACCGTTTATCTCTCTTTTCCACA
This sequence comes from Grammomys surdaster, assembly GCF_004785775.1. Classification (NCBI taxonomy): domain Eukaryota; kingdom Metazoa; phylum Chordata; class Mammalia; order Rodentia; family Muridae; genus Grammomys; species Grammomys surdaster. The sequence continues at coordinate 2,684,198 of NW_021604682.1, read as the reverse complement.
TGGCCTGCAGGAAGCCGGTGCTGAAGCCTCGTATGCAGGGTCTCGCTCCATAACAGGAAGACACAGTAGGGCGCAGGCCCCCGGTCACAGGCACAGGCACCACAAAGTGGCAATTTCTGCTTTCCTAAACTGCTGTTGTGGTCTCCAGGGATCTCGTCTATTTCAGGAGCCACCCCAGAGCTGGCATTTAGAACTTTTATTTATATTTTTTGACTTGTTACCTTTTTTTTTGAACTTGGGACTGGAATACATAAAACTCTGGGTTCCAGAAGACATGGTAGACCGCAACGTTGGCCTTAGTGTCTATTGCAGGGCCGCTAGAGCGGGCAGCGTTTCTTCTCAAGCACGGCTTTAAGATTTCTTCTCAAGCATGGCTTTAAGTTCTGGCTCTGGCAGGCTCAGACTGCATTCCTAGTGACCAGGCAAATGGCCGAAGGGAGCTACTCCCTTTAGAGCCACTTGCTGAGATGCGCACGCAGCCTCTGGCGAGCTGGCTCTGCACTCAGAGGGAGGAGGAGCTTCCTCAAAACCTGGTGCAGCTCAGATTGTGATGAGTTGAGCTCTGGGCCGGAGCCAGGGATACTCATAGATCTCTCTGGGCTTCCCACTCATGGCTCCAAGACCTTGCAAGCCGCTTGACCAGGCATTAGGGGCCCATTGACTGGGCTGCCTCGGGGAGGTATGCCTACCACCGATCTGACCTGAGCCCACCCCCCTGTGTACCCCGTGGAAGGAAAGACACTTAGTGTTTGAGGCAGGAGATCCTGAATCTGCTTGACCAGCTATTGGGCCTTTTTCTACTTCTTGGTTCCCCTCCTTGACTGGAAGCTTGGACAGAAGTCATGATCCAAACCCAGAGAACCAGGCATTGTGATTATTTTGGGATTTCCTCTCCACGTCTGGGCTCACTCACTGAGTGGACCTCACCCCACTTCTCAGACCCCACCCAAGGCAGGCTGGCCAGGCCAGGTGGAGGGTGTGGGCTCTGATAAAGCCAAGATCACCAGCTGGAGACTGCAGGGCCCGGTCCTCCAGGCTCTTGCCTGAGGACTAGGATTGTATCCCGAGTTGTTTCTCCCTCCCTCCAACAACCCCCACCCCTGTTTGTGCTGCCAGCTGTTCTGGATTTTGGTTTGAGGAAATCTCTGTGGCCAAAATGGTCAAGGGTAGCCCAACAAGCAGGTTGATGGAATCGAGTGCCCATTGGGCGTGATCCAAGACCCTTTCCTTTTCTAGATTGTTGCACCAGATGAGCAAATCAGGGTTCGTTTGCATGACACAGACCTGGAGCTTAAAACATGCTTTGGGCCTTCTTGTTTGTATTCTTCTCAGTGGTATCATTTTTTGTTTTTGGTTTTGTTTTTTTGTGGTTTTTTTTTCTTTTTTTGAGCTGTCTCCAAATCTTTTGGAAGTAGGAAGGTAAAAACTTATACAAACTCTCCACTGAGCCTGGCACTTTCCTGTGCCCACATCCTGTTCTCTTTCCATCCTACCTGATGTATCCAGAGTCCTCCTCTGGGTGGGGCAGATTGTTCACTGTTGCCCAGGCAACATGGAAACCTTCTCCTTAGGCTCCGTAGGTGACTCATCTCCTTCAAGTGTTCTATGCAGAATCTCTGCTGTGTAGGAATCAAGGTCCCGACTACTTCTGGGTATTGCTAATGTGAGCTTTCCTGTCAGAAATAGACTTTCCATAGTGCCCAAGATGTGTCCTTGTGTCTATGTGTATGAGGGTGTCTCTCTGCTTGTGTACACTCCTGTGCATGTACACATGTATGCTTTTTCTGTGTGTGTGCATGCTCACTCTCTCTTCTCTTTGTGTGCATCATGTGTGTGCACACATGTATGTGTGTGCACATGTGCATGGCTGTGTGCTCTTTGTGTACTCTATGACTTTCGTTCTCTACACATTCTGGGCATATGCTCGTATGTGTGTGTGTATGTGTGTGTGTGTTATTTGCTACCACAGATCAAGGACATTCTTTTGTTTTAGGCGTGTTACCTGCACTGGTGGGTCCTTGACAGCATTTAAATGCCTGGTCAGAGAGAAAGAGCTTCCCTGAGCTGCTTTTCAAATTTCTAGGCCTATGGTGACTTCAAGAAACAACCGAGTTGAGGAAACATGGTAAGGATGTGGGATTGAGACTTCTCCCTGTTACTTAGGTTCAGTCGGGCCCACTTCCTGTTTTATAACGTTGTTATTGGAACACAGCCCAGTAACTTTCTTCGAGGTACCATGGACAGGTACAACTTCCTGCATGATTCACTAGGATGTTTGATATGGTTTGGGTATGAAGGATCCCTCAGAAGGTTCCTATATTAGAGGGGCAGTCCCCTGATGGTGGCGTTATTCTAGGAGGTTCTGGAAACTTTAGAAAGAGGAGCCAAGATGGAGGAAGTGGTCTACTGGGGGTTCTTCTGTAGGCTGAACCCAGGCTCTGTTTCTTTGGTTCTCTTTCTGGTGCCCTGAGTTGAGCTGCTCTGCCCTGCTAAGCACACCCCCACCCACGACAGTGGACTGATGCCTCTGGGACTGAGGTGTAACGAAATCCCCCCTTGAGCTGTCTTCTCTGTGACTCGACTAAAGAAATGAAAACGTCTGCTGATACGGTGGGTGGTGGAGACCATCCAGCGTGGCTTGTGAAGCTGGAAATGCTACTGTGTGTCTAAAAATGCAGCTCTTTGCTGGAAACATGTGCTGGTCTCCATTTAAGAGGAAACATTAAAGTGGATTGATACAATGTTACCATGGTAGCGTTCTCTCTCCAGAGCTTTACCCTCTCCCAGCAGTTTTAGCTTCCGCCTGGCTTAATACTGATGGTGCAGGTTCCCTGGGCTATTCGTGAAGGGGCTTGGGAGCACTCAGGGTCCTGCGTTTTGGAGTCAGGAAGGCAGGCTAAGGTTACATTTGGTTGAGAGACCAGGCCAAGGCCTGAGCACACTATAATACTGACTGACCTCTGGTGATTAGAAGTCAGCGTGGCTTCTGGGACAGGATCCTCTTAACCTAGCAAGCTGCCTGCCACAGGTACGTCTCACTTCTGTAATTTTCAAGTTTCCTCAGATCCAGAGACCATGGGCATACTGAACTGTCCAAGTGGCCTTGAGGAGTGGAAGGTGGAGCCTTTGGGAAAGCATTTGATGAGTTCATTCTCACAGCCTAACAAAGTAGGTCTGTTAGTCAGCGCCATTTACACATGGTAACGACCTCTTTCTGTACCTATGCCAGTGCCACACCAGACAGTGCCATGGCGTTCAGCCTCAGACAGCTCAGCAAAGGACCTCCCATCATCCCCAGTTGCTAACAGAAGCTCCAGGGGCGTGTCTCATGAATATCCATCCCTCCGCACAGAGAAGGGGGAAATTAGCCAGAACATCCTGAGAACATAAGGAAAAACATCTTGGCTACAGGCATGGTTAAACAGTGAGATTAGCTGTCTGTCAAGCGGATGTGACTGATTCCCATCAGGGGAAAGCTTTGGGAAGGGAAAAGCCGTTTTCAGGGCCCATTTCAGCTGCTTAGTGAAAAGGCATTGGCTGTGGTGGCTGCTGGAAGATGACCTTTTCTGATTCAGCAGTTTGCTCACAGGAAATCCTTTCCTGGGTCACATGATAATGCACTCAGGCCCCCTTTGAATGTCCAGGCCCCAGAGTTACTGGAGATTTAGTTTCTCAGGAGTTTCTGGCATCTAAGAAATGTAGAAGGCTGGATCATCTCAGGAAGATCTGTGCCTGTTGCACAGTGGCCCCTTCTGCCTTTGTCTTGGTCAGCTCCTGGCCTCTTTTCATTGGATACCCTGGTCAGATGGCTAAGGATGTTCTGTGGGGGGGGGGGGCATGCACACACCCGCTAACCTACAGGTGACATGGGATGGCTCATTCCAAGCTGTCAAGTGTGCATACACAGAATTATTTTAGTATTTCCCTGGCATCCTTTAAGGTTCAGATCAGCAATGAAGTTGAGGCCTCTTTCATTCCTGACTTTTTTTTTGTGTGTGTGTGTGTGTGTGTGTGAGTGGCTTGTTTGTCAGCCTGGATGGAAACTTATCAATTTTGTTGATTTTTTTTTTCCTCCTTCTTCCTGAAGAAGCTTTTTTTCATTTCATTAGATATTGCCTTTCTCTGCTTTTATGATTTCTGCCTTTATATTCATTAGTATCCTTTGAGATTTCTTTCTCTCTGTTTTTTTTAATATGGAAACTTACTAACTTGAGTTGTTCCTTTTTTTTTTTTCTAACATAAGCGTTTGATAAATGCACATGCATATTTACCTCAAAACACTGTGTTTAGTGCATCAGAGAAATTGGCATGCAGTATATTTTGATTTTCACTCAGTTTAAACCACTTTATTGTTTTCTTTGAGACTGCCTCTTTGATCTAAAGATTATTGTGTTTAATAACTGCATTGGGTTGTTTAGTTTTTTTTATGTTTAGATATTTCTCCATTAATCTACTTATTAGATGACTGGTTTTTTTTTTCTTCCTTCTCTGAGACAGGTTCTCTGTAACCCAGACTAGTTTGAAACTCATCATGTGTCACAGGCTGACCTTGAACTCTTGGTAACGCTCTTGTTTCTGTTTCCCCCGTGCTGGGAGTTCAGACATGAGTCACTGCTGTCACCTTGTATGTAGCATGTTGTTTCTCCGGTTGTTTTCAAGACGATTTTTTTAATCTGTGATTTTCAGCACATTGACTATAATGTCCTGTCCACCACGGTGCCTTAGCTTACCCTCTTTGGGGTTTATTACGTTCCTTGGCCTTACAGATTGATGTCTTTCATCAAATTTGGGATTTGCTTACCTACTCTTTCTTCCAAGGTTTTCCTTTCCCACTCTCTCGACTCTGTGACTCCTGAAGTGTAAAATTAGATCTTTTGATTCAGTTCTGTAAATTTCTGAGATTTTAAAAATTTTATCTTTAAGTTCAGAGAGCCCAGGGTCACCTCACTGTTAGGGTCAGGGAATTTGCCTTTTGCTTCCTCAGGTTCCCCCTCCTGTGGTGCTGTGGATTAAACCCCATGCCTTGTGCAAGGTGAGCGGGGACTCTACCGCTGAGCTATGTCATTAGCCCTTTGGGGGCTTTGGTTTATCTGCTGAGAACGCCTGTCTCTCCTCTTTTCATCTGCTTCAAGAATCTTTCTTTGTTCCTCTTTGGTGATGGGTATACTAGGTGCTTTAGAGTTTTACCCTCGCTAATCTCAGCATTTGGGTTGTGTGTTGACACTTGATATATTCGTTGGACATTTGTTTTGGTTGCCTGCTTTATTATCAAGTAATCTGGGATAGTGTCTTGGACATTTTGAATATTCTGTAATGGGGTCCTGGATCCATTATAGCTGTTTGGATAGGTAGTCAGCCAAGGTAGAAGAAATAGACTGCACATCCTGGCTCTTTTCCTGGCTCTGTGATTCCAGCATCCATTCTGTGATGTAACCCCCCTGGGATCAGTCTGAAGCCCATGCTATACTGACTCTTTAGTGATGCCACATACATACAGCTGGGGAATGGGTGAGGACTGTCTTCATACGTATACTTTGGAGGATGGGAGAGGGGATCAAAACAGGGTTTCTCATTATAGCCCTGGCTGTCCTGGAAATCTCTCTATAGACCAGGCTGGTCCCAAACTCAGAGAGATCCAACTACCTCTGCCTCCCACGTGCTGGGATTAAAAGTGTTCACTACCACTGTCCAGCTCACATGTATTCTTTAAAGATCTTTTTCTCCGGATCCTCTTCCTCCACAAACTTCCATATATCCATCCTCTTCAGAGCCATCCTTTCAGGTGTTCTGGCTAGAAACACAGGAATCTCACCCTCCATTACAGTATGCAAGTTCTACCCTCATTCCATGGCCACTGTGCCAGTGAAGAAGACCAAGGGTTCTTCCTCTTCTGAGGCATTGCCTAGTGGTACGAAACCCACTGTAGCTTATAGGGGCCACTCCTGCCACATCCATGGGAAGGAAAACAAACGCCCTGTTTTTGCTAGTAGTCACCTATAGCAAGATGAACTCAAGAGTTCAGTCTACTGCAGGATCTCCTTTGATCCTCTGGCTGGCAGACACAGGCCTTTCTGCATGCCTGGGTTTTAATTTTCCTGTGTGCACCTGTCAGTGGTTTTAGGTCACTCTGGTGCTAATAAGAGGTGACATGTGTGTGTGTGTGTGTGTGTGTGTGTGTGTGTATGCATATATATATATGCGCATTGGTTTTATTGGTATAATCTTTATTTGTTTTTGTTTTGAGTTTCATTAAAAGGTATGTCATGTTAGGTTAATGGGGAAAGGTATTGCCTTAGGTAGAGTTTTATTGCTTTTAAGAGATACCATGACCAAGGCAACTCTTACATAGGAAAACATTTCATTGGATCTGGCTTGTAGTTTTAGAGGTTCAGTCCATTATCATGATAGGAAACATGTGCAGGCAGACATGGTGCTGGAGAAGGAGCCGAGAGTTCTACATCTTGAGCCAAAGGCAGCCAGGAGATTGTCCCACACTGGGGAAAGCTTGAGTACTAAGAGACCTCAAAGCCTGCCTCACTTCAGGAACAAGGCCACACCTACTCCAAAAAAGCCACACCTCCTAATGGTGCGACTCCTCATGGGCCAGGCATTTAAACACATGAGTCTATGGGGGCCAAACCTATTCAAACCACCATAGATATGCTTTCTCACCAGCAACTCAAAAGCTGAAGACTGCTTGCCTCTCCCCCACTCCTACTTCTGTCTTGGTTCGAGAAAGGGTCTGCTGGGTAGCCCAGGCTGGCATGGAGCAGCTCACTGTCCTACCTCAGCTTCCCAAGTTCTAGCATAACAGACATGTGCCCCTGGCTCTAGCTCCTACTTGGTGTGTTCGTGTGTGTGTGTGTGTGTGTGTGTGTGTGTGTGTGTGTGTGTCTAGCTATGTAGACCTTCCTGCCCTCCTACTCCAGAGTGCTGGATTATAGGTATATATATGCCAGCACACCCAGCTTTCAACTTCTGCTTCCTAAAGAAAAATACATTGATTGATTACGTGGTGCAGAGCACATATGTGCTGCAGAGTGCATGCGGACAACATGTAGAAATCTTTTCCTCTCCTTCCACCCTGTGGGCATCAGGGATCAAACCTAGTTCCTCAGACTTGGCAGCAAGTGTCTGTACTTGATGAGCTGGCTTCCAGCTTAGCTTCTGCTTTTAAATGTCTTGTTTTCTGTGTGTGATGGTCCTGCCTGAGGCAGATCATTTCTTCAGTACTCTGAGGCTGGCAGCCTAGGGTTTTCATTTCTGTCTTCCACATTAACTTTATCTATTTATCATCTATCCATCTATCCATCCATCCATCCATCCATCCATCCATCCATCCATCCATCTGTCTGGACAGGGTCTCAGTATGTAGCCCTGGATATCCTGGAACTCTTTGTAGACCAGACTGGCCCTGAACTCACAGAGATCTGCCTGCCTCCACCTCCCAAGGGCTAGGATTAAAGGCCCACACCACCACCACTGCCACCACTACCACCACAGTCACCATGCTAGCTTAACTTACTATGACCTTTCCTGACTCCCTTTAGCCTGATCTAAGCCGAGACTCACACTGTGATTCAGGCCTGTCTGTGGCGCCTACGTTTTCTTCTCCCAGACTGACTGGCTGGAGCGGTTTCTAGTTTGTGAGGCCCCTGGGTCCATCGTAAACCCCATTACTCCAGAGTACATGAGGACGTCAGAAACCGAATACCCTGTCTGTGCCTGAGCACCGGGCCTCCAAAATTCACAGTGGCTATGGAGGTAAAAGAACAGTCTAAACTAGCAACCAAGGCTGAGGTCTAAAAGCAGGACCTAAGGTTAGGAGGCTTGAGGCCCTCAAGGACAAGCACCTTCATTCTCCTTGAGGCTGGCTAGGGGAGCAACTGAGCAGATCGGAGCCAGGGAACAAATAGTGAAGGGCCAAGAAGATAAAGATCCAGAGGCCTTTGGGTCTTCTCAGAGCCCCACCACCCACAGCTCTAAACAGGACTAGATTCACCCTCTGAACATGAATGTAAGTATGGGTGTAGGTGGGGACATAATTCATAGGTCCATATGTTCCATCGGACTGCCAGATGGTGTCTAGAGATCCAGGGAAGGATGCTCCGCACATTCCTGCTAAATTCCTTGGATGCTCCCCACAGCAGAAAGAAGGGAACAGGCTCAGCCTAGGCGGTGGGCAGAGCAGTACCGACTCAGCCCCAGCACAGGGAAGGTAGGAGTCCCTGAGGCTCGAAGTTCTGCCCTGCACGTGCTACTGGTGCATTTTTTAAAAAAAAAGTGTGGCGGTGTACCTACGTGTCAGTAAAGTGGATAAGAGCAGCTTCTGTTTCCATAGCGCCTATCCTATGCCTGGCTGTTACTACCAATCCAGCACAACCCTTTGAGGGTTTCCATGATTAATCTCTGTTGACAAAGGACCTCGGGGAGTGACAGGGACTCATCTGATGCAGTATGGCCAGGCGTTAGTGAGGGTGGGACCCTGGCATGGTTTGTCAGATGATTTCTGTGCTATGCAGTATGTTCCACCAGGGATACATTCCCTGGCAGAGCACTGCGTGTCCTGAACAACTGCATGGGATGTTTGCTCTAGGAAAGGGGAAAAAAAAACAGCTGGGTATAGGGCTGGGCTATAGGCTGGTAGGAAGGAAGGCCTGGCATGCGGCGTAGCTAGGAGGCAATTTCTGAGAATCTGTGGTAGGGATTATGCTTGCTCCCTAAGTCTTTGTATATTTGTGGCCTGAGGTATTTCTCCCACTGACAGTGAGGATGGGCTCTGTAGTTAATGTACACGCAGATGTTTGTGCCTAGACAACAAAGAACATTAAATCAGGCAGTAGAAGTTAATAGAAGTACCTAGAACAGAACAGGCACAGAGCAAAGCTATGGGATGCCACCGAATAAAGCAGCCAGAGGCAAAAGAGGGAGGTGAACCCTGCCATCTATGCGGGGCAACAAAACGTGGAAAAGATTCTTAATAAAAGACTTGTGAACTTAAAAAAAAAATGTTCACAGTAACCGCTTGTCATTCAGATGTGTGTGTGTATGCGTGCACGTGCGTGCATGTGCATGTGTGTGTTCATGTGTGTACGTGCGTGTGCACATGTGCATGTGTGTGCACGTATGTGCGCCTTTGTGTGCACATGTGGCATGTATGTTCGCATGCGTGTGCACATGTGGTGTGTGTGTGCATCCATGTGCATGCGAGTTAGTGTGAACGTGTGGCAGTGAGGACGTACCTTTCAGGAGTGAGGTCTTTCCTTCCACTCCAGAAATAGGTATGGGTCCCAGAGATAGAGATTAAACTCCTAGGGCTCGGAAGCAAGTACCTGCCTGTGAAGCCATCTCGCCAGGCTTAATAAAGATTTTAATTAAAAAGAAAGTTTGTGAACAGCGAGGCTCCTGTAGGAAACCTTTCTTCCTGCGCACCCACCCTTGTCTCTTGGGACCCTTAACATCTCTAAGCAGTGCCCTTTGGGAGCTGTCCCACGGGCTGAGGGCTTGTGGCTCTGGCTCCCACTTTGATGCTCATTTCTTGCAGCGAGCTTCCGAGCAGCTTGTGCAGACTTAGGGCTCTGGCTGTGTCTCCGTGTTGTACCCACTGGCCCTTTTCCTGGCAGAGGCAGCCTGTCTTGTTTGTCCTCCCGGTGATGACAGGCTGTTCTTGTTTGGAAACAGAAAAGATACCATCACGTCTTTTATGTTATTTCCCTCCTTTCCTACAACATAAAACTCGAGCCAGCCGTGTGTTTATAACTGCCAGGCTCAGTGTACACATACATGGTGGGCATCTTCCTGGTCCCACCATGGGACCTTACCTATATTGGGATGTGTACTTTCTAGGGCAGTGGTTCTGAACCCTTTAGGGGATAGGGTGTTGAACGACCCATTCATAGGGTCTCATATCATATATTTTGCATATCAGATAATTCCATTGTGGTTCATAAGAGCAAAATTACAGCTATGAAGTAGCAAAGGAAATGATTTTTATGTTTGGGGGTCACAGGGTTAGGAAGGTTGAGAGCTACTGGTCTGGGAGTTCTTAGGAAAAAGAATATGTCAGCCAGAGGGACTGGACACAGAGGTATGGGTAGCTTTCCTGGTATTCAGTAACCAAAACACGTCACTTTGGGGTTTTGTGACTCATTCCCAATGAGCTCAGCCTATTTACCTTGCAGATAAGCTGAGACCTAGTGTACCTCCTCCAGTGGGTATCAGCCGAGGCCATGTATGTGAACACTCTCCCCTCCCCTCTCCTCTCCTCCCCTCCCCTCCCCTCTCCTCTCTTCCCCTCCCCTCCCCTCTCCTCTCTTCCCCTCCCATCTCCTTCACTTCTCTCTCTCCTGTTCCCTTCTCCCTCCCCTCCCCTCTCTTTTCTCTTCCTCCCCTTCTTTCCTGTCTTCTCCTATGTCCTCTTCTGTCTTCCCCTCCTTCTCCTCTCCGCTATTCTCATTTTTCCCCCGCTCCCCTCCCTTCCCCTCCCCTCCCCTCTCCTCCTCCTTGGGAAGCTTGTAGTCCGAGCAGGCCTTGAACTTGAATAGTTGAGAATGACTTACTTCTGATCCCCCTGCCTCCGCCTCCATGGGATCATAGGTGTGTCTCACCTACGCAGTGTTGGAGATCAAATCCAGAGTTTCATTCATGCTAAGCAAGTACCCTACCAACCAACTGGGCTACATCTCCAGTCCTGTGTGTTCTCTTCGTCTGACAGTTTCACAGAGACCCCAGCACTATTGGGATTCTTGGGAAACTGCAATTTATATTAATTTATTTGTGTCTTTAAATCTCCTGTAGGTCGGGCACCCCACCCCTACCCTGGCCCATGGGTTTGGTTCACATCTAACTGTGTTGAATTTAGCTCTCCTGATGTCTTCACTGTCTCAGCCACTGATGGACGCTCATTGGTCCTGGATATGTGGCCACTGATGGACGCTCATTGGTCCTGGATATGTGTAGTTGTTTGCTTATCAGTTTAGATCTGGATAGCTCAATGTGGTACAGTGTAAGTGGGCTAGAGGCGTGTTCTGCAAATGGACTCCGCATTTTAAATCGTCATCTGCCCACAGAGGGACCAGAATAGTCAGTCCTCTTTCTTGAGGGAACATGAAAAACTGAAAGGAGATCCGTAACCTGGATGTGAGTGTTGGAAGAGCCTATAAAGAGTAAGAAAAGGGACTCTGGAGACTCTGCTCTAGTCCAGGCAGGAGCAAGAATCAGTTCATACTTTTCTGGGAAAGGAGTAGTGGGTTACAACAATGACTTTAGACCCATCATATGAGGTTGGTGTGAGCCAAGCTCTAGAGTGGAACCCCCAGGGGCCCAGGCAATTCAGGCTGCAGTGTGCACTGAAAAGCTCTAGCGTGAGCCACTGTGGCACATGTGTGAATGAGGGTGAAACCAGGCCTTGAAGCCTGAGGTCCTCTGAAGGCTGAAGACAGCTGGGAGAAGGGTATGTGGACACAGCCTGCCCAAGGCCCCGAGGGACCAGTTAGACAGGGTCTACAACTCAGCCCGGATCTCTATCCATACTTTGTCCTTAGTGCTCTTGATTTCATAGTGAAGATGAGGATAGAAAGAAGCAGAAATCAGACCCCCATCTCATCTCCATCCCTAAGCCTTGACGGCGTTTCTGCTGACCCTCAAGGCAGAATCTTGGGTAGGAAGCTTGTGGACGTGCTTCCCACGAAGAGAGCCCCCTTCAAGTAAGAAGGGTCATGTTCGAGTCTGCATGTTCTCAGACACAAGGTGCAAAGAGGATACTAAGAGACACTGAGGATACAGAGCTATGTGTATATCAGATTTTTTTTTCAGTCTTTCTTTCTTTTTCTATTCAGACCTCAATAGAAATACTGTAATCTGGGTGACTTAAATCACCAGTGATCATTTCTCTGTTCAAGAGGCAACAGTCTGAGATCTGGGTGGCAGATGCAGTGCCTGGTTAGGACCCAAGTCTTCTCACTGTGTCTTTCTGTGGTGGAAGAGTCCTCTGGGGTCTCAGAAAAGCACCATAGCCGTTCCTGAGAGTCCTGTTCGTCTTCCCAAGGTCTTGCCTCCTCATACTAAGGATTAAGGTCCATCATGTGGCTTTTAGAAAGTCACAAACATTTAGTCTGCAGCAAGCAACATCTCACACAGAGCCTCCCCCACAAAGCTGGGGGCCCTTGCCAGTGAGAACTGACAACTCCTCTGTGGCCAGTGGCCATGGCGGCTGGAGGCCCCATCGGATACTTCAGTTTGAGACTCTCCAGATACCACCATACTGCACAGCAGCCCCCTTCCGCTAGGTACACTCTACACAAGGAGAACAACTTCTATCTTTGAAGGGGGTCTTTGAGCCCTCGGATTCCACTGCAGATGACTCCGGTCATCTTCCGGCTCTCTTCCTCAACTGTATGACATCATCCTGCAACACTAGGACATTCTTGGCGGAGCTTTGGGAGCTAAGAGACATTAGCATTGCCAGTGCGTTGCTGGCTCATAAGTAGTAAGCCAACTGATGGTCACTGGTCAGCTATGTGAATAGCTGTCCACCCTTCTAAATGGCCCATGCTCTACTGGCGAAAGTTCCTATGTTCCAGTCACAGACGGCTAAATTCAGCAAAAAGAGCAACACATCTGCGCAGCCAGGCTGGAGAGCACGGGATGTGAAGAGACTCCATCTTACCCGAGCTAACAACCCTGGGTGCAAACAGCTCCTGGGCTCTTCCTCCTGAAAACTGGGGTGACTAACGTCTGCTAGACACCACTGTGAAATCAGTGGTTGCTACTGCTGTCCTTTGCCAGGGATTGGTGGTATCCCCTCCAGAGGGAGGTCAGTGGGCTGAGATTAGCTCGTATGTAAGAAGTGGGAACTTGTCCAAGTGTCTTTGACTCAGTGCCAGCCTTACAAGGCCCTGCGGGGTGGCTGTTGAGACAAGAATGTCAGGCAAGGTGATCCAGTAGAACTAAGCTGTTACTCTACTGCCTGAACATTTTCTGGGACACACACCGGTCTTTGAGCCAGTGTCAGATACCTTATTAGCACCTTTCCAGATGCCTCGCCTCCCAGTGGATCCCACAGTTCTGGAAGAAGGGCTCTCTTCCTGATACTCTTCCAACTGATGATCTAGGGAATCCATGACAGACCCGAGTAGTCCAGCTGCTCCTCTCTGGACTTTAGTCTCAGAGACGAACTTTCTCTGAAGAGTAGTACTTTGTGACTGGACCATAGCCCACCTGTCATTAGGACCGGCTCACCTGACTGGTCTGGCAAGTGCCTGAGTTTGAGCCTTGTGTGGGCGTGTGAGTGTCTGCAGCTGTGCCCATCAGGGACAGCTCAGGCCTGTGAATCCCTTCTCCCCGGGGGAAGCAGGCTTAGTGTCGGGCCTCATTCCCCAGTCTGACTGACCCAAGGAGTGACAGGTGGATCTTGGAACAGATTGTCACACCCTTGATGACAACTGGGATTATCACCATGAGTGGTAATTCCACCATGACAGTTTTGAGTTTCAGGTCAAGAGCCAAGGTCTCTGAATCTCTCTCCTCTTGCATCTGGACCAAGAGATCCCTACTTACTGCCTGGCTTTCTGTCTCGTTTCTCAGCCATTTGCAGAGACTTTCTGCACACATGGCGGATCTTTGGCCTGGAGAGCCTGAAACCCTGCAGAGCTCTCCTCCACCCTGACTGTTGCCTCAGAAGAGAAATCTGGAAACACCTGGCTTTTGAGAAATTGAAAATGAAAGCCCTTGTGGAATGGTCTGTATATACAGTGTGCATTAGAATCTTGGCTGGCCTTTTTTTGGTAGGCTGGAACCACTATACCTGGGTGACTCTCAGGTCCACAAAAACTCTGTATGCAGGTGCTGCTATGTTTTTGATGTTTCTCCTCCTCCCCCAAAAGATTTGAATGTTGGAGGCTTGGCCTCTAGTGTGGCAATGCTTTCTGGAGGTGAGACCCATTAGAGTTGGTTAAGACAGTGGGCGAGTTGCCCTCGGGTTAGTTCTCCTGGGACCCAACATTAGACCCAACAGTGTGAGTTATTCTAGGAAAGAATGGCTGTCTCTTCTCCTCTCTGGCGTCCCCATCGTGGTTCTGTGTTACGTTAGTCACACTTTTTAATTACTGGAACGAAATGCTTGAGAAAGCAAGAAGGAAGAATTCATTTGGCTTACAGTTTCTGAGGTGTTAGTCTGTGGCCGTCTGCTGCCTTTGTCTCTAGGTCAATGTCTAGACAGCACAGAGGAAGGACATGCTATGCTTGTCTATGGCAGTGACAGGAAGGGGAGTGGGGATTAGAAGAAGAGGGGCCAGTTGCAATGCTAAATGACCTGTTCCTCCCACGAGGCCCTACCACTTCCCAAAAGCTGGGGACTGAGCTTTTAACACATAAGGGCCTACAAAGAACATCTTCCTATGGGTACCGTATCATGTCATCCACCATGATAACGATACAGCTAGGGGGGCCCTCACCAGAGCCGCTCAGCTCCATGCTAACTGTGAGCTAAGTAATCTTTTCCTGAGTACTCGGAGTCTGGTGTTTCATTGTAGCAACAGAGAACTGATTTATCCAGGGGCTGGGAGCCCCACCCACCTGTGCATCCTGCCACATTCTAAAAGAGTGAGCTGTTTTTAAACAGATGAAGAGGCAATTCCACACACGGAAGAAGCCAAGCAAGGGCAGATGATGTGGGTTTTTTGGAATGGAACCACATAGTAGTGCTAACTATAACACACCTTGGACGTTATGAGTGGCCGGTTTGCAGTAATTATTATAAGTGATGCTTGTAGGTGCTTCCTCCCTCTGGTAGGGGAGTGGTGATTTCCTTGTTCCCACCCCCCACCCCACCCCGCCCTTCAGGGCATATGGGTAAGAGTGTCTGTCATTATCCTCCTTACACTGATGGGAGTGTGGAAAGATGAAAAGAACCTCTGGCCCCTCCCCCATCCCCCAGCCACACCAGTTTGTTTGTTCTTTTTAGGATGCAGGCCCTAAAGATTGAGCAGTGGAGACAGGGAACCAAGAGGATTGTGTTCTTTCTAACAATACAGTTTAAGTGAAAAACTGAGTGAGTTCCTGGAGGGGCGGGGGGTGTTATCCATTTATCCTAAGCTTGCTGGCTCTGCCATTTTTTGACATCTGCCCACATCCCATAATACCATTACATTCTGGAACATCATTTGCACACAACCCACCCTGAACCCCAGCACCCTCGCTCCAGATCAGTTCAAGCATGGCTGAAGTTAAGGGTCCAGCCCAGAGTATGGCCAAACCTTTTGCTGTTCACCATTGACTAGAAGACCCGCCCTCATGGGTCTCCATTTTGAGACTGAGCTGTGTCTCCCAGGGCATGTGGCTTTCGTGGCCGGCTGCTTGGAGTCCTGTTTCCATAGGTAGGCAGTAATTAGGAAGTGGTTCCTCGGTGCTGGTATTCCAAGTTCTGCTCTGACTGCATGCACTGGTCCGCAAGGCCTGCGTAACAAAGACTACAAACAGTGTGGTTCAAATAATAGTTCTTTGTCTTATACTTCAGGTGGCTTAATGGCTCCCCATTGGGGCAGGTTGCCAGCAGAACCAGCAGTCTGATTAGAGAACGAGAGCTTTCAGCCCCACTCCCTACCTCTGGGGAGAGACCAGGGGCTGGAGACCAAATGGAATCCATGTCAGTGCTCAGTAAGTGAGTCAACCATGCGTCCACAAAAAAAAATAAATATTGGGGTTCAGAGAACTCACAAGTTGTGAACGTCTGGAGGATCCTGGAAGCCCCCCCAACCCTTAGTACAGCTCTGTTACATGTACCCTGTGTTCTTTATGGTAGTCTGGCATTGGGGACAGCCCGAGACGTCACCCGATAGAAATCTGCAGACATCTATACCAAGGTGAAGCCAAGAATTCTCAGCTGTGCAGCAGAAGAGAATTCAAAACAAAGTAATGTGAACCAGAGTAGGAGTCTGTCACTAAAAGGTTTTGACATAAAAGGACGGTTGTACTGGGTGTGCCTATGACCTCCTCAGAAGTTCTCCTTTGGCCTTGAGTGTATCCAACAAGAGCCATAGATATGATTGGGTCAGTCAGACTTGTGAAGTGACGTTGTTCCAAAGGTTCCTAGAAACTTTCTGTCTTTAAGTCACAGGGTGATTTCTGAAGTACATAGATAGGACTATGGGCTTACAGAATTTTTTAAAAGTAGGCCAGAAGGGTCAAAAGAATCCTTATGACATGCAGGTCACGAGGAAGCAAAAACACACTTTAGCAGCCAGAAGTTTTCAATTTTCTTTGTGAGGTTCTCATAAAACTACAGGTTTATGGCTAGGAATAAGGTTAAATATAACGGTCACATGTAGTTCTGGCCTTAAGCATGGCTCATTGATGGTTTAGCATTCTTACTTGAAATATTGCTACTCGAAAAAAAAAAAAGGAATAGCTTTTCTCCACAGGCAGTGTTCATGGTAGATTTTATCAGTTGCAACAAAATGGTTGATTCTCAGCTGGCAAGAGACTTCACTCAGGCAAGGGTCTCCCAAGCTTTCCGAAAGTATAGACTATTCTAGAAAATTACTGAACCAGGAGAATGCTGTGGCAGAAACACACACTTACAACAGCTCTGCAGCTGGTCACTCAGGTGTCCCAGGCGGTCTTAATGTTTGAATGAAGGGAACTTGGTGTGTAGGCCTGAGCCCTCAGCCTGTGGTGTCCAGGGAGTATCAGAACAGAACAAAACTGAGGCCACACGGTTGTATCCCAAGGGTTAGATACTTGCTTGATGTAGAAGAATACCCCTCCATTCCTCATGAGTGGTCTTAAGGGCGAGAGGGCAGCAGAGCGATCATAATTGGGTAACCTACAGAGATGGCATCTGAAGCTTCCTAGTCATGTCTGTCTCTAAATAAGATCCTATTCATACGGGTTCAGAGTTAGGATCTGGACATAGTCATTTTCTCTCATCCCACCTCACTCCCCCCCACCCCCCGCCCCATAGGCACAGGACCCAGAGCTTTGCACGTATAGTCAAGTGCTCCATGGCCAGATAACTCAGCAGGTTCTCAGCCTGAGGCCATGATTTTAGGATTACCCCTGGACCCTCGGGGCCTGCTGTTTGCCTTTGTGTTCTGGGCAGAGTATGGCTGCCTCCTGTACCTCCCTGAGATTTTAGTCATTCCCTCAGCTTCCTCTCTTGGTGACCCTGATATGGTTATCTTGATGTACATATTGTATACTTCCAAGAGGTAGGGGCCATGTGTGATACCATTACATGTCCAGCACAGGCGACAAACTCAGCACATGTCTTCACTGAAACGGAGCCATGTTCATTTGTCTGGGAATCAATGGTTGAGGCTCCAAGAAGTTTTTCCAAACCTTGTTGTATACACAAACAAATAAATAATGAATAAATCAATCAGGGTGGTTCAAAGACCAGGAATTATATCACCCTCGCCATGGGCAAGGGCTGCTGTCTTCTGCTAGCTGGGATTTTCACCTTTGCCTACCCTACTACTAGCCAGTTTCAACCTGGGGCCTGCAGCATCAGATTGTTTTTGCTACTTCCAGTGTCTAGGCATCTCAGGCAAGCTAAGTCCTCGGAGACTGAAGAGTTTTCAACAATGTTCTGGGTGCTGATTGTATGGGGCAGGGGGTGGTGGGAGTAGTTGCTTTCCTGTTGCAACTTACAGAAGATTTGTATTGGGGGCTTACAGTTTCAGAGGGTAAATCCATGACAGGCGTGGCATTGGAGCAGTAACTGAGAATTCACATCTCAGTTTATAAGCATCAAGCAGAAATGAGAGTAGGAGGAGGGGCTACTTGGGATGCTTTGAGTTTTTGAAACCTGGAAGCCCATCCTCCAGTGATACACGCTCTCGAAGGCCACACTTCCTAATCCTTCCTAAACACAGACTGGGGACCTAGTATTCAAATGTGTGAACCTGTGAGGGCCTTTATCTTTCAAACCACCACAGGGAGGGGTCTTGCCCATTTTGTTGGTACATTCAGCGGGTGGAAGATGTCCATCTTTCCACAGAATTGGCCCTTTGGCTATTTAGAGTCTCCGGTCAGCTAAAACCCAGGCCTCGAATAGACAGAGACATAAGTGCAGTTTATATGAGTCAGCCTACCCCCTATTCCTAAGCTGTGGGTCACAACCTTTTGGCAAACCTCTCTCTCCAAAAACTATTTACACTATAATTCATAACAGTAGCAAAATTGCAGTTACAAAGTAGCAACAAAAAATAATTTTGTGATTGGGGAGGAGGGGGCATGGTCACCACAACATGCAGAACTGTATTAAAGGGTCACAGATTAGGAAGGTTGAGAACCACTGTTGTAAGGGAACAAAGCACTAGAATACTCTGCCCCTCCTTTGGGGTAGCTAGGGCCACCTGGAGTGCCCAGGCCGAAGGCCATGAGCAGGGGACACTCAGGCCCCTCCTGACTAGCATTCTGCAGCCTGTCTGGGTGGCATTCAGGGCTTAGCCAGCCTCAGGGCCTTCCGTGTGGCACACACTGATTCATGACCATGACCTCTCCCTGCCTAAGCAACTGGGGCTTTCCATGCTTGGGAACGGGCCTGGTGATGTCATCTTTGGGGTTGCTATGACTCCCTTGGCTATCAGTGCAGGAAGGACAGCTGCCAGCCTAGCAGAGGAAGAGAGTAGAAAACCCACCGAAGCCAGCCACATACCTCAGCGATTCAGTGGCTGTTTGCCGATTGTGGTGACCTCGGGCAGTGGCACCAGGTGGCTGATTCTGTTGTCTATTTAGAATAGTTCTCTTGGCCTTCAGAAAACTGTTAGGTTTTTTTTTTTTTTTCTTTTAAGACAGTGACTCATGTATATCTTAAACTGCATGCAAGCCTCCTGTTGCAAGCCCCCTGAGGAGTCTCGATTGTAGAATATGACGCTGTGTATCCAATTTGTCTTTACTTGAGGTAAAATTTGTATAACATGAAAGTCATCATATATTTATTTATATTTATTTATATTTATATTTCTTTTCTTACACTGCATTTCCCAGGTTAGCTTAAATCCCAATATGTAGCCCAGGGTGGCCTTAAATTTGTGACACATCTGAGGGAACAACTTTCTAGTCTTGATTATGTAGGTAATAGAATTGCCAGATCACGTGGTTATCAGCACAGACTTTGGGGGACATCTTCTCTTTGGAATGTGCTTGCTAAATAACAGACTAGCACTTAGAGATCAAGCTTAGGGCCTTGGGCATGCCGAGCTGTATCTCTCACCCCCTTTCCCCTTTTATTTTGAGATAAGGTCTCACTAAGCTACCCAGACTGGCCTTGAAATCACCTCAAAGCTCAGGCTTGCCTTAGTCTCCTCAGCGCTGGGCTAAAAGGCCTATTCCAACAGGCTCTGCTAGTGTGCATGTGTGCATGTGTGTGTGTGTGTGTGTGTGTGTGTGTGTGTGTGTGTGCGCGCGCGCGCACATGCACGCGCGTGTGTACACGAAGGGTCATACACACACTAGGCGGCCTTTCTGTCCCAGCCCATTGATCACAATTGTATACTATATTGGCATTCATATTTAATAATATAAGTGGGCTTCCTCCCATTGGAAGCAGGTCTCGGTCAGCCTTCCAATTGAGTCTCAGTCACGATTTCCAGCTTTCCTCTTCCTTCATGTTTGATATCTATCTTATAGAATCCCTCACAGTGACCACTTCCCTGCCTGTTCATAGAACAAGTAGATCTACCTACTAAATTTGCCGTCTAACCCCACACGTCACACAGATGGCAAAGATACATGCCTCCATGACGCCCCAGAGTTAAGGCCTGCTTACTTTGAGCCTACCAATTAAGACTCCATCAGGGAATGTTTGGCTAATACCCGGGGCTGATAGGATTTAGGCTCATACAATTTTGATGCCCTCCTCCTCCTTCTTGCTTTCTCTCTGCATACTCCCTGACCTCCCTGTGTGGGTGGATCTCAGGAATGCTGTGTGAAAAAATGGTAGTCTGGAAGTCCGTGCCCATCAAGGTGTCTGTGTGCATCCATAGAATGTGTAAAAGATTACAACACCACCAAGAACTGTGGGAAGTACCTGGCAAAAGGTATTTTCCACCCCGCTTCTTGCAAGAGCTGAGGCTTCCCCGTTCGTTGTTAGGAAATTTAGCACCTGGTAATGCCACCCATACCGTGCAAGGCACTGCTCCAAAATAAAGGAAGACTCCTATAGATGGTCATCCTCGAGTTCCTGACTGACAGCCCTTTTCCCAAGCTAGGATCAGCTCTTGGCCCGCAGGGTTCTAGGGAGAAGGCTCTAGACTGTAGTCTATGATCATAGGTCCAGAAGTGACAATTAACTGTGGTGAGACTTGGACTTCTCTGCCCCAGCAGATGTCTAAGCCTGAACTGGAGAGAACTACCAAAGGACGTGAGCAACTGTCTGTAAAAAAAAAAAAAAACAAAACCCATCTATCAGCACCAGAGTCCAGCTTCAGTTTACCTTCAACCCTGTAGAAAGTACAGAGCTAAGAGGAGCATAAGTGCTGGGGAAACCTTCCTGCCACAGGGATGTCCAATCTGTTCTCACGTCTGTAAATATGGGAGGCCACTCTGCCACAGCTGAGCTGCTGTTCCAACCCCAGTTCCCCCTAACTCCCCTTCTTTCTTTCTCTTGAATTAAATGTGTTCCAGTGAATGCTTACCTGGCCCTGTTCAGTCTGTCCTCATGGTCTGGTTAGACAGAGCCAAGAACATGACCTTGTTCTGTCTAAGCTCAGGTACATGGATCATTCCGAAAGCTTCTTGGCCGGAGGATAAGACACAGCTCAGTTCCAGGATCGCCTGTGACTCGGGCGGCAGGAGGAGCAGCACAGGGTTCTGGATTATTAGATAGGCTGGCACAGCCCAGCAGGGCTCCTGGTCTGTCAGTGAAATGTCCACAGAGGAATCATCATGCCTACTCCTCAACCGTGGTGGGCAAGCCCTTGCCAAGCAGTTGGTTCTCCCATCGGTCGCTAATGCAGCTCACTGTGTCACGAACACAGAACTGTGTAGTTCATCTACAGTGATCGTTGGGACAAGTCTGACCCTGATATTCTTATGGCATTGGTTACCTACCTATTGTTGAATTGACCTCGGATACAAATCCACGTAGTCAGTGGAAACCACAGGGAGCAGACATAGAGCATCCCTGTCACATGATGAAGAACGTGTTGGCTACTGAAAAGATGTTCTTAGGAAAAGAACAAGAGTGTCAAACAATTCTTACGAATATTATTTAGTAGACACTGGGCCGTTGTGGGGTGCTGTCCACAGCGAGGAGTCCGTTCCATTAAAAAATGCAAATTAGAGGCTGGGCAGTTGATAGAGTGTTTGCCAAGCATGGAAGCCTTGGATTTGCTCCCCAGCACCACATAAATCAGGTATAGAGTTGCATGCCCATAATCTCAGTCCTCCTAGGTAGAAGCAGCAAGTTCAGACATTCAAGGTCATCCTCAGCTTCATAGTGAGTTATAGGACATAGGCCAGCCTGAGATCTTTGAGACCCTATTTCAACAAAAAGGGATGGTCAAATGAATAAGTGAGTGGATGAATGAAAGAATGAATGGATGAATCTCAAGCTAGGAATGGCACAGAGAGGAGCTACAGGTGGCCAACAGGCTTTGTCATCCAGCCTTGAGCTGTGTGTTGGGACTGATTAGTTTCAAGTACCATTGTGGGGATATGCTATTTCCTCTAACTAGAGCTTCACTAAGCCACGAGGTTCTAGTAGAACAAATCCCTTTGTCCCTGTGCTGTACTTGGGTTAGAATAGAGGGTGCCTGGGGTGTAGCTCGGGTTCCTCGGGTCAGGACCACAGGCCCTGCTGGTCATCACTGTTCAGAGTTGGTAGTTCTTGTACCTGGGTTGGCCTGCTAGGTCACAGGCTAGAACCTATTGCAAGCATATTGTAGGCATACATGGAGAGCTGATGTCACAGAATCCTCTGCCTCTAACAGGGGTACCTCACTGTCAGCATCACCTGGAGAGCTTTGAAGTGTAACCAGGCCCAGCCCCCACTTAAATCTTGTAATAAGGTCCGTTTTGTAGCCCTGACTGCCCTGGAAGTTCTACATAGAACAGGTTGGCCCACTTGCCTCTGCCTCCCAAATGCTGGGGGTAAAGGTGTATGCAACCATACGCAGCTTAACACCCTCCCTCAGATAAAGGCTTTCCAGAGGACTACTAGTTAACTAAGGCCAAGACCGGCTTGGATGTCTGGTCTGGTATCTAGCACTGTCTAGGTTGTTGTGCTAACCCACCACATGCCCTGGCTGTCTGCAAAGGGTAGGTTGTATTTTGCTTCTGTGTGTCTTCTGGAAGGGCTTGGCAAGAGGGTACTACGGGTCTACAGATCGTAGCCTGGGGCAGTAGCCCAGGATCTTGATGAGCTTTTCCTGGGTTTGCCAACAATTAGTTCAGAAGACTCTGGTCTTTTTGCCCATCATATTCCCATAGGTCGGTATATGGGGACCATACAAAGGCACCCTTGAATTCGGGGTTCTCCTAACTCAGGTCCCCTACTCATAAGCCCCTGTCCTGTGTGTCTTCTCGTCACCCACACAGAATACTTCTGTGAGTTTCCTTCACACTAAGAAGTTCTCCAGTTCTCTGTGGATGCCGTCTGGGTATCCCACAGTGTTAGCTCAGTTTTGATGTTGCCTTTCCTGGAGATAGTATTGGATCCCACAGGTTAAGGGCTCAGCCCCATAAGACCAGACCCCCACACACACACCTCATTCCACCATTTTCAAGCCTGTGGTTGTAAACCATGTTTGTGTTTATTTTTGTTTATTTTTTTAAAGATTTATTTATTTTATTTATGAGTACACTGTAGCTATCTTCAGACACACCAGAAGAGGGCATCGAATCTCATTATGGATGGTTGTGAGCCACCATGTGGTTGCTGGGATTTGAACTCAGGACCTCTGGAAGAGCAGTCAGTGCTCTTAACCGCTGAGCCATCTCTCCAGCCCCATGTTTGTGTTTAAACGTATAAGTGGAGGGGGGAAGTGTCTCTCACAAACCCTTCTCCATACGCTATCAGATTACACAGGGACGGCTGGTAGCAGAAAGCAGGAAAAAAGTTTCCTAACTAGATTTTCAGTTTATGATTTAAAAAAAAAAAAGACACACAACTCAGAGGAGGAGGAGAAAAGAGATGCATGTTATAACTGGGGTGGCCTAGCATGTTTTTCTATGTGTTCAGCAGCCAAGACACTCTCCCAACCCTGCTTTTTAGGTTTCTATAGAAGTTTCCTTCCATACCCATGACTGGTTATGTCACTGGCCTCTAATGATCAACTAACTCCCCCTTCAGCCCTTTTTCTTGCCTAGAGGGCCAGGGTCATAGCCGAAAGTCCCTACTCTCTAATTACACGGTCAGTCCTCCACTCCCGCCAGCAGCCCCATCCTGAGCTAGACAGTCATCTCACTGATACAAGCATGTAATTATCACTTCAGAGAGTCTAACAATTTTAAGAGCCGTGTGCTAGGAAAGAGTATGGGGTGTGTGTGTGTGTATGTGTGTGTGTGTTTACAGAGACCAGATGTTACTTGTTATGTCCCCTAAATTTACCCACTTCCCAAGGACAGTCATGGCCCCAAGGATACAAACTGCAGCTGGCCCCTTCTCTCTCTTTGGCTAGTAGTAGGTGGCAGTCCCCCAAGAGATGGCTGTGTGTGACAGAGATGCTATCAGTTTGGGCCCTTGCTTGGACAGGCGGGGCATAGACACCCCTGAAACATCCCCCTTTGGCTCTCGTTAACACAGGTCGCTCCTTTGTACACACAGATTCTTCGTTTGGGACACCACCCGGATATGGCTGCGCCGCAGACCAGGCTGAGGAACAGCGCAGGCACCAGGACGGCCTGCCCTACATCGATGATTCACCTTCCTCCTCGCCACACCTCAGCAGCAAAGGCAGAGGCAGCCTGGCCTCAGGAGCCCTGGAGCCCACCAAAGTGGTAAGTACAAGAGGCACACCTCCCGGGCGTGGGGGGTAGATGTGATGTCTGGATGCACACTGAGCTCTGTTCTGGACCAGTCCACTGCTTCCCTGGGGGAGGCCATGCCCTGGAAGGCAAATCCTTGTTTGGGGACATGCAGCAAGTAGGCAGCGGCACCATTAGAGAATCATAGAGAACTTCTTTTTTGTCATGAATCAGGTAGAGGGAAGCAACCCTCTGCATGCATTTCACAGGGCGGTCGGAAGCAACCCTCTGCATGCATTTCACAGGGCGGCCACGGCCACGGGCTGCTTTATAAACTGAGCCTAGAGAGGGGGGTCGCTTGTGTTTGAAAGGCTGAGAACACCCAAGCCAGAAGCCACTACCTAAGCAACCAGGACTTAACATGGCGGTCCCAGCTGGAGTGCTCAGCTAGGCTGATGTTGGCCCTGACCCTCTGTTCCAGGGATACACTCACTCCCTTTTCAACAGAGAAGGTCCTCACAGTAGCTTCATTTGACCAAGGTCTTTCCAGTGAGTTTGCACTTGACCCTCACCAGCAGTCCCAAGGAACTCATCTTGCAGTCATCTCCAACGTCACCAAAATATAACTGATAAGAGTTGCCAGCTTCCTCTCAGGTCATGTGGCTAATGAGTAGTGGAACATTTGAGACACCATCTGCCACACTCCCAAGTAGCATACTGTATGGGCCAGCCTTCTCTCTGGGGAACATCACCCCGTGGCACTTGCAGGCTTGACAGAGCAGTTCCCCCAGAGAATATGCCCAGCCAGCACGATGTCCTGAGCCATTCCATGGTCCTGTGGGCTGGGGTATTGTTGAAGGTAACCTTTTCAGTGGAGTCAGGGACATGCTCTTACTGCCATCGGAGCGGGGACACCTCCTGTGATACTCTTAATGGTCAGTTTGACACAATGAGAATCACATCGGAAGGGTGTCTCAATGGGGACTTCCTAGATTAGGAGAGTCTGGGGGGATTTATCCAAATTACGTTCATTCATGTGGGAAGACCTTCTCGCTATGGACAGCATTATCCCCCAGGCTTGGTATCCTACGGAGAAAACAAGTGGAGCGCCAGCACGCATGCACACGCTGTTCTCTCTACTCTTGACTCTGAACCTAATATGACTGCCTAGCTACTTCGTGTTCCTGCCACCTTAACACACACAGTGATGGACTGTAAGCTTGAGCAAATAAGCGCTTTATTCCATAACAAGTACGTGTGCGTGCGTGCGTGCCGTGTTTGCGTGGCATATTTGCGCATGCGTTGCATGCATGCGTGCGTGCCGTGTTTGCGTGGCATGCTTGCAGCGTGCGTGCGTGGCTTGCGTGCGTGGCCTGTGTGTGGCGTGTGCGTAGCGTGCGTGAGAACAGCTGACCTACTTCTCTGATACAGGCTTGGTCCCGGTTAGCCTCTATCTATCCTGCTGGTCTCCCAAATGCAGATGGTGGCCTTTTAGCACCCAGCGCATCCCTGTAGACTCCATGCAGAACCTTGTCTCCCTTCTCCACCCCCCCTTAGGAGTCCATAAAACAGGCTTCCAGCGGCAGGACTTTGCACATCTACACAAACAGGTCTAAGTACCGCCCTCCCCACCAGGCATTCCACCAGAGGAGGTGGCAGGGGGTTCCAAATGAGGACGGTGACCTGTCACCTAGCTTTGTTCCCCAGCCCTCTGCTCAGATGCGTATTCCAGCGCTTAGAGCACTAAGGGTAGAATTCCATCATGACTCTGGTGATTGACATACCCTTGGCTTTCTGATATCTCTTCTTAGGTTCCTTGGGGAATGTGGTGGGTTTGGGGCCAAAAACACCCTACCCTGCTGCCTAAGGTTCTTCTGCCTCCCAAATCCTGGTTTGCCCCCTGCTGCCAACCTGGTACCTTTTGGGCTGTTGAGCATTAAGAGAACTTCCCTGGGGGTTCCATGGCAACACACAAGCTCAGTGGAACATCTGGATCTCAGGGGTTCTCTGTGAGCATCCACCCCAAGGAGTTAGGTATTGAATTGGGGTGGGGCAGAGACCTAACACCCCTTATCATGGCAGCAGCAAGAAGGCCTCAGGTGTGTTTGTTGGGACTGTATCTACTGATAGAGCCAGCTCTGTGGGCTGGGATCTCCCCTTCTGGAGGACTGGTTTGCCTATGAAAGTTGGGCCTTTGGAGGGCTTGCAAGCCATCGCATGCTGGACTCTAGAGCAGTATCTAGCCTATAACTTAGAGAGTCCTGGCCCTATTCAAACTAGAAGAGAGCCCCTGGTCAGCAGCTATGCTGGCTATGAGTGAGGGCCCTTTGTCCAGCAGCCGTGCTGGCTATGAACTTACAGTAGAGAAAGCTGCACCCTGGTTGGTCAGTGAGTTCCCCTGGGAAGAGCCTTGAAAGATCTACTAATGGACCAGCCTCTGCTCACCTGTGAGCTTGGTAACATTTGTTGCCTTGTTACCACCAGTCCAGTTTGTTTCTAGCCATTCTTAGTTGCCTGTCTCTGAACTCAAAATTAGGCATAAGGGCTTCTCGTTACCTCTTTGTCTGCTTCCAGCTGCCCTTTTACCGAAGCTTCCTCCTAGAAGGAATCTCCCTGCTTGTAGGGCCCTGATTACAGAATGCCGTGTGTGCCGCTTGGGTTATAAACAGCCAGTACCAACCCTGTCCGTTGCTCTCTTCTTCTCACTTGCTGCTTGTGGGATGCCATCAGCACTGTTCTGCTCCCCCAAAAGATTCTCCATCTTAAAAGATTCATCTTCTCCCATCCTGTCTCCATCCAGCCCAGCACCATCCCGGAACCATGTAGCCTCACCCTTGGAATAAGGAGAACTGGACTTGGCACCATCTGCTTGCCCAGTGTTTCCTCCTGGCTTTCTAAACTATATGGGTGGGATGAAGTGCCACAGTTCCACCAGGCATCAGCATCTATGCAGGCAGCAGCATCTTAGGCTGGACAGGGACATCACTGGCCCTGCTGGCCTCCCTGCACCCCACTGTCTCCCTGGAGCTCACAGTGGCAAGATTGTTCTTAGAAAAGGAGGAGAACTGCACGTTGGGGGTGGCTGCCACTCCCTAAGCCTTCCCTTGTGTGGGATAGGTGCATCATCTGGTCATAGTGGCAGACATGTAAAAAGAGAAACGGAGGTGGCTTCTCTGATGACCTGCCATCCCACTGGGCTGAAAAGTGAATGTCACTCCATCAAATCCTGCATATCTGGGTATCCGGGACAGTGTCCTATCAAACTTGAGTGACACATCAGGATTTCCCCATCTCCCTGCCTTTAACGAGCTCAGCTGACAGTCTTGGGTTTCTGGGACCTGCTTGCTTCCCACTTAGATCACTGAGACTCTGGAGGAGCCCTTGGGGTTTCATAAAGGCGAGGCCCCAAACTAGGACCTAGCCAGGTCTTTGAGATTTGACGATGAAATGAATCTTAATTGAGCACTGTATGTTCCAAGCACGGGAAGTTTCCAGTTCAGGCACAGCTATGCCCGGGAGGCTCTTATCTGTGGAAGCCACTGTCTGGTGTTACCTGCAGGGACCCATTTGGAGGGGAGTGGTGGCTGTCACCTACACACATTTGCATGGTCACAGCTTAGGCACACACACACACACACACACACAAATGCCATGTGTCAGTGACAATGGGGTACGAGCCCCAGAGATCCAGGTAGGACAAGAGCTAGACAGTTTACATCTAGGTGATAAAAGCCCATGGCCAGAGGCTACCTGGACAAACCCTAGCTCTCTAACTCTGACCCTGAATCCTAACTCTGGGTTCTCCTTGATGAACCTGCAGCCTATACTATGAAATATTTCCCTGTTACAGAGTAAGGAGCTGAGAAGGACCAGCAGAGTTACTAAAGACACAGAGGATCCAGTGTGGGGTCCGAATGTCCAACTGCAGAGCCTCTCCAGGGCCTGAGCTGTCCTCGGTCAGGTCCTTCCTTGAACCCAGTCAGTCTCACTCAGGGTTATACGGGCCCTGGGTACTATCCAGAGACATTTGTGGGCATCCTATGTGGGAAGTAGAGGCCAGGGACGCGATAGAGAGTCATAATGCATAGAAGTGCCTGCCAGCTCCCAGGAGAGAACCCCTCAGCTCCAAATGTCAGCATTGCTCACAGCTTTCCTCTAATGATTTAGGAAAATGAGTCATGGAGAGGGGTGGGGAGGTCAACACTCCTGTTTTAATCCAGGGAGGTGGGGTAATAGGGCTGGTTAGAGCTTTCTCTTGGGCTAGGAAACTAGGAGTGGGCGGGGCTTTTAACATCACGGAACCCTCTGTGGATGCGGGCACCTCCCCTTCCTGGCATCTGCCTCTGCCTGTAGGTGGGGCAGGTTGGCCAGGTGCCACACAGCGGTTGGTTCCATGGGCACGGCCAACCTCTGACATCACTTGTGGCTGGGGAAGAGAAGCAGGGAGTGGCCAGGAAATCAGGCAGCAGTTTCTGTTGCCTTTGGCACCACCGTCACTATTGGACTGCTCGGCGTGCCATAGCAAAGCACCACGAGCCACGCCGTTTAAACAGCAGAAATGTCACTTTCTCAGAAGTGTTAGGGGCTGGAAGGCCGAGGTCTAGTTGTTACAGGGGTGTTTTCTTCTGAGTCCTCTCTCCTGAATCTGTGAATGAATGGCTATACATAACTATTGTTGGATCAAATGTCTTCTCTGTGTGATGGACTCATAATCCAGTTCGTACGGAATGCTAGTTATACTGGCTTAGAATCCACCCCACTGTCATTTCAATGTCTCTAAATACAGTCACATCCTCAGGCTATGGACTTAGGACTTCAATGTAGAAATGGGGAGGGGGTGACACAGTGCAGTTCACAGTGCCATCATAACCTGGCATCGGCTCATGTTCTCCCAGGGTTACGCAGGCTGTGCTCCCTGTGTCAGCATCGGCAGCATGTCAGCGCTGTCTTGGTGGAGACAAAGGTGGTGGAGCTTCACTGTCCTTATCTGGGAAACTGACGGGCTTAGATACGTTGCCCAGAATCTGCTTGCAAGAGGGTTCCTCCGACCAGCAAAAGAAGGCAGAATCAAACAAAAGTCATGAGCCTGGAGGCCACCCTCTTCCTCCTCTCACAGGCAGAAGCCGATGACACAGCTGCAGTGGTGACAGTCACGGGAAGGGCAACATGCTGAGGGAGGAGGTGGTGCTACCTAGGGACCTGGTTGCTCCAAGGTCCAGGTGGTAGTGACAGTCAGGGAACCCTGGTGAGGCACACATCAGGTGAAGGGCAAGGAGCAGCAGACCTTTTCCGATAGCAGGAATCTGGATGACCAGGCAGTAGGCTCTGATAGACTGCAGCACAGCCCTCCTGGAGCTACCCTTGGGCTTCCTGTGTGCTATGCCCACCTTGGGTCAGAGTTTCCTTTTTCTTTCATGTGTGGATCGAGGCAGCTACTCCTTGGTTCCAGGCATAAGGCAAGAAGGGGAGGAGGCCCTGTAGCCTGCTCAGCGTGAAACTCCCCATTTTCTAGTTTGTGAGAGTCATATGATCCTCTAGATTTTACTGTCTAGTGACGACAAGCTCTTAGCTGAATGGGTGCCAGAACTATTGGTACCCCCATCTTCCTTCCTGGTGGACCATCTCTGGGTACTTTGTCCTCAGAGGGAGCTGATGTCTCTGCTTCTGTCCTGCAGAGTGAGCTGGATTTGGAAAAGGGCCTGGAGATGAGAAAGTGGGTTTTGTCCGCAATCCTGGCCAGCGAGGAGACGTACCTGAGCCATCTGGAGGCCCTGCTGTTGGTGAGCATCCCTTGCTGGGATTCACCCCATACCTCATTCTAGATCTGAACTTCTCTAGGGGCTGGGAGATACCAACTGGAGACCTCGATCATCAAGTTTTCCCTTTCTTTTAATCTTTTTTTTTTTTTTCCAATTGGGATTTGAAAATTATAGAGCTGGCGTGTAGTTTAGTGGTAAAGCACTTGTCTGTCCAGCACGCCCGAGGTCCTACCTGGGTCTGAGCACAACACTAAAATAGGTAGATAGATAGATAGACAGACAGACAGAC
Organism: Grammomys surdaster; assembly: GCF_004785775.1. NCBI lineage: Eukaryota > Metazoa > Chordata > Mammalia > Rodentia > Muridae > Grammomys > Grammomys surdaster. Next base: position 2,654,240 of record NW_021604682.1, on the reverse strand, counting down.
AGGCAGACAGACAGATAGATAGATAGATAATAGACAGATAGATAATAGGTAGATGATAGATAGATAGATAGATAGATAGATAGATAATAGATTAATAGATAATATCAATGGATAGACAGATAGATAATAGATCGAAAGTTAAATGAAGGTAGGAAGGTAGGTAGATAGATGAATGAATGAATGAATGAATGAATGAATGAAGCTGCTTCACCTGTGCCATCCTCTAGCCCATGAAGCCTCTGAAAGCTGCCGCCACCACCTCTCAGCCTGTGCTGACCAGCCAGCAGATCGAGACCATTTTCTTCAAAGTGCCTGAGCTCTACGAGATCCACAAGGAGTTCTACGACGGGCTGTTCCCCCGAGTGCAGCAGTGGAGCCACCAGCAGCGTGTGGGTGACCTCTTCCAGAAGCTGGTGAGTGGCTCAGATAGGCTGGCGCTTGCGGCTGTGGCCGTCGCCGGGAAAGGACTAGGTTTGTCCCTTGGACATGTGTCACAGGGAGATAACCCAGGAGACAGTGAGGAGAGCCCAGGGTGTGTCTGACTACCTTTGGTGCCAAAGGGCAGGCCGCTGGGAGGGAGAGGTGGAGGGACACATGGCCAGCCCAGCTGGAGTCCAGTGAGTGTTTCCCTGATCTTCGCTCCCTTACAGTTTTGCTTGGGGTTTCCAGTGTCCACAGAGGTCAAGCTGCCTTTGGGACCAAAATGTTTTTGCTGCCCAGCACAGCCAGAGTTGGGCTCTTAGTGGAGACATAACTACACATGACAGCACACTGGGGCTTGGTTACAGGTTAGCCTCGGTATCTACAAGTTTCTCCTCAGCTCATTGAACCACCCAAGTGCTGAAAAAGAATTATGCATTGTGCTACACGCGTACGGTCTTATTCGTTGACATTATTCCCTAAGCAGTATAGCAGAACGGCGATTACATTGGATTACGCCTGGAGGTGATTCAGAGCATCTGTGTGTGCGTCTGGGTCTGAGGTACCCACGTGTCATTCAGCTGTTTGGGAAGCTGAAGCAATAAGATTGTTTGATTGTTGAGTTTAGGGGACCAACCTAGGCCACCATGGTAAATAAGAGAAGGAAGAGAGAGAGGGAGCGTGTGTAGCTAGGAGCCTCCAGAGAGGAGCTTGGATCAGGTGATAGCCGCATGCTTGTGTGGAAGGTTGCTTCCTACAGAGCTGGGTCCCACTGTGAGTGAAGAGGACAAAGGTGTGCCCAAGGGGCGGGCACCATCTTACCTGCACTGGGGCGGCCCCATAAGGTAGGTACTGTTTTCAAAGATATTCAACAAGGAGGGATGAATGAATACCTCATTTGTATTTGCCATGAAAGAGTATGTCTGCCTGCCAAGAGGGGCCTTCACACCAAAGGACAAGAGGAGTTAGACAGCAGATTAGGGTTTCTGGAAGTCCTCAGTAGATCAGCACTGACCAAGAATCTGACAGGTGCCTGGGGAGACGTGAGTACAGGGTAGAAACAGGAAAGGAGGGGGTTCCTGCAGAACTGCCCAGCAGAGAAGTTACCCCTCTTAGAAGAGCCACAGGAAGTCAGTGCTGGCCCTGGTCTGTCTCTGAAGATGGCTGATCCTAGCTCCTATATTGCCAGAACTTCTTACACACACTTTGCCAGGAATCTTCTCCCCATGCAGAAAATAAGTTCTTCAGACCATTGTTGGTAGTCCAAGGGCAGGGTTCCTGAGGATGACCCATAGCCACACGCCTTATTGAGTCCTGTACACCCAGATGTTGTTTGACAAAACTTTTCCTGGGGAGACACACACACACCCTACTCACCTCACTCACCCCACTTGCGCCAGGTAAAGATCCCGCGACAAACCATAGTATAGATATCACCAAAGTCCAACTTGGTGAACCCACTGGTTCAAGTTTTATTGGGGTGACTAACAAGAGTCTGGTTGAGAAGCAGAAATGACTCAGTGACAGCTGTATCCCCAAAGCCAGCCCAGCACAGGTGACAGCTCACAAAAGCTGAGAACCTGGAACACACTGCCCAGTCTTCGGAGAGTGCCCTTTTATGGGTGCCTCGGTTGCTTTCAACCTCTTCCAGGCAACTTGTCTGGTTTCTGATTTTTCCAGGCAAGCTGGTCTGGATCTGGTCTCAAACAATCTTTGCAGCTTTGCTTGTCTGAGAGAAACTCAGCTTTTATTGTTTACTTTGGCATAAGGGGGCCTAGTGAATCTGGTCAGTTTCAGGGACTTTCTGAATCTGTTTTGAGTTGTTTACCTGCAGAATAGAATGTTTTAATCTTGAGTTAAGGGTTATGCAGCAGGAGCCCAGTGGACCCCGTCCAAGGTGTGGCTTTCCTCTTTGCTCTCCTTATCTCTCTGGTCTCTTTTCCCTTTCTCTTCTTTAAGCCACGTGTCAATAAGTTTAAACCTTGAAGAGCAGACTCAACCAGAAGCCTTCAGAAAAGCAAAGAATAGTGCTGGGGTGGGGGAGGGGCGGCACACCCGCACTCTCCCTAAAATAGCATTCTGAAACCACTCGGGAACTTTTCCTTCCCAGTCTTCTGAAACTAGTTGAATACCGCGCAACATAAGATTTAGAACGTTACTTTTGGTTTGTGTGTTGCTCTTCAGCTGTGCCCACGTATGAGATGTGAGACCCAGGGATGATCACGGTGAGGCCACCTACCCTTCCATCTACCCATGGAAACCGTGCTTAGTTGAATGTGTGTCAGAGCCAAGGGAAACCTCTATCAGTGTCTTTTATTGAATAAAGAACAAGCAGTATGCCTCTCACCTTGCGGCTAGCAGGCCTTCTGTAATGGCCTGTTCTGCTGCTCCGGTCCGCAGGTCAGGGCCTAGCAAGAGAGAGAGTGGGGACGGAGACGTGAAGAATGGAGACAGGGAGTCTGATCTGGAGATGAGGCAGAGTCTTCAGGGTCTGCTCTGTTCTCTCTTCAAGTCTCTCCTTTTTTTTTTTTTTTTTTTTGCTTTGGTTTGGTTTTTCGAGACAGGGTTTCTCTGTGTAGCCCTGGCTGTCCTGGACTCACTCTGTAGACCAGGATGACCTCGAACTCTCGAACTCAGAAATCCGCCTGCCTCTGCCTCCCAAGTGCTGGGATTAAAGGCGTGCGCCACCACCGCCCGGCAAGTCTCTCCTTTAATCTCTCCTCAAGTCTCACTTTGAGTTTCGCCTTTAATCTCCCCTGGAGTCTTGAATCTCGCCTTGAGTTTCTCAAGTGCTGGGATTAAAGACGTGCGCCACCACTGCCTGGCCTTGATTGAAAGGAAATCATGAGTATATCAAGATAATTATCAGAGTGTGCTCAGCTGTTGTGGGCTGTTGAAAACAAGTCTTGTCAGGGTATATGGCTCAAGATGGCTGCAAAGATGATAGCCACTTTCTGCTCAGAGTCGGCTCCCAACAGCCTTCCACCTGCTGGGTTTGTAAGAGCCAGGTCCCCATCCCCGCCCCCTTAAGGTTTAGGAAGGGCAGCTAACATTAAGAGCTTCCCTTTCCAGTCAGCTGGACCACATGGCCCTCACCTGCCCAACAGGATCAGGTATGAACACAGCAGCGGCGTGGTTACCAGGATCCATGGACCATGGCCAGGACAGCCTCCTCCGTTCCACCTGCATAGGAGCATCCGTCTGGAATTCTCACCTCAAGTTTAAGCTGCTGCTCACGGCCTCCTTTATGCGAGCAGAGTGGGAGGAATAGGAAGGAGCTCTAAAGGGGGCCATTACCTGTCCAGGGCTATGACTCACTTCTCAACATGTCATTTTAGGAGAGGGAATCGTGCTCGGTGTGTGGGGAGGTGAAGCGGGTGGGAGGCAGTAGCGCAGAAGAGCAGGTTTCTGCAGCCCGCACGCTGTCTGCTGTAGCTGGGTTTTTTTTTTTTCCAGAGCTATGCACAAGAACCCAATCCTCAAAAAGGTGGGGAGCAGGTATCTATCCCACCTCCGACTCACCCCCTCCTCCTTCCACTCCACAGGCCAGCCAGCTGGGTGTGTATCGAGCCTTTGTGGATAACTACGGAGTGGCCATGGAAACCGCAGAGAAGTGCTGTCAGGCCAACGCTCAGTTTGCTGAAATCTCTGAGGTAATGAGCGAGCTCCGTGATGATGCCGTGCAGGCCAGAGTACTGCTAACTCCCACCGTGTCCTCCCACTCCCTCTGTGGGACGGTCGTTGGGAGAACAAAGTAGAGCAGATTAAAAGGCTGGGTATGAACCCCAGCTCTGACTCAGAGTCCTCTGGGTCAGCTCCATCGAGGGACACTGTCGTGATTCAGTAGGAGCCGTTACCCCACAGCGCTGTTACCCAAGGGGCGGGGTCCGATTCCAGAGGCTCAGTGATGTCTTAGTCTGTTTTATATTGCTATCGCAAAGTGTTCAGGACTATGTACTTTATAAAGAATAGAAGTGAACTCAGCTATGGTTGGAAGCTGAAGCTGAGAAGCCTGAAAACATTGAGTGTCTTAATTAGGGTTTTACTGCTGTGAACAGACACCATGACCAAGGCAAGTCTTATAAATGACAACATTTAATTGGGGCTGGCTTACAGGTTCATAGGTTCAGTCCATTATCGTCAAGTGGGGGGCATGGCATCATCCAGGCAGGCATGGTGCAGGAGGAGCTGAGAGTTCTACATCTTTATCCAAAGACAGACAGGAGAGGACTGGCTTCCAGGCAGCTAGGACGAGGGTCTTAAAACCCTACCCCCACAATGACACACTTCCTCCAACAAGGCCACACCTCCTAATAGTGTCACTCCCTGGGCCAAGCATATTCAGACCACCACATTGAGGTACAGCTGTTGAGTGTCTTTCTATATCATGACAGGATGTCACATGTCAGGATAGACCAAGCAGACTAACTCAGCTAAGGTCTATCTCATGACCTTATCCAATCCTAACCACCTCAAAGATTCCAACTCCAGACAGTCAGCATGCCTGATAGGGCTTCATGTTCCCTGTACACGGGCTTTTGGAGGACACATTCAAACATGAACAGCCATGTTCCCTGGGCACACCCTTATCTTGTCTGTCGTTATTGTAATTCTATCCTGTGTCCTATAATGGGTGTCTTAGTTAGGATATCTGTTGCTGTGAGGAGACTCCACGACCACAGCAATCCTTATAAAGGAAAACATTTAATTGGGGGGCTGGCTTACAGTTCAGAAGTTTAATCCATTATTGTTGTGAGAGGAAGCGTGACAGTGTGCAGACAGACATGATGTTAGAGAGGAGCTGAGAGTTCTGTATCTGGATCCACAGGTGGCAAGGAGAGAGGGAGAGGGAGAGAGACAGACAGACACACAGACAGACACACACACACACACACACAGGGCCTGGTTTGAGCATCTGAAATCTCAAAGCCCACCCCCCAGTGACACACTTCCTCCAACCTGGCCACACCTCCTAATAAGTGCCACTCTCTATGGGCCATTTTTGTTCAAACCACCACCATGGGATCTACTCTACATTCTTGTTACTAGAGGCTGCGCAGAAGCCATCTGCTTTGTGGCTTTCCTTCCACCAGTCTTTGAGCACCAGGGTTCAAAGTTGCTGTGTCTATAGACCTCTACTAGAGGAAACTCCAGGCTGGATCACCCCCGGCCGGAGGGTTGCTTTCTCCCTATTTGCATTTAACCTTAATGGACTGAAACCTCAAGCCATGGAGTGTTGTGAGCCTCTAGGCCTTAAAAGAGCACCTCAGATCCAGAGACTGTGAGCAGGACACTTGAGGCTGGCAGCTAAGTCAGGATTAGAACTCAGTATCACCCGTGGGTCTCCATCTCTTCACTCTACACAGGGTTCTTCACCCTTCCCCATCATATCTCTGCAGTGTCAGTGGCAGCCATGTGACGTTTTTCTCTCTTGGGAGATTGTTGTCACTGTCACCTTTATGTATAATTCCCACTCCCTCAGAGCTCCGACTGACTTCACTTCTCTTCCGTCAAACAAGGATTCCGGGAGGAAAGATCTCCATGCAGAAAGGCAATGTTAGAAAGGAAAATGTAGGTGCTGGAAGGTGACTCATGGGTAAGACCATTATTATGCAAGCGTGGGACCCGGAGTTTAAAACCCTAGCACCTACATAAAAGCCAAATAAGGCCAGATGTGCCTGTAATCCTGGTGTCAGAAGGCACAGGCAGGCGTGCTTGCTGGCCGACCAACCTAGCCAACTAGAGAAGTTCATGTTCTAAGAGAGATCCCAACTCAAGGGAATAAGGTGGTGCCCAGTGGAGGAAGGTGCTTGGCGGTCTCCTCTGGCCTCCATCCGCACGAGAGGGATGAACTCAAGATCACCAGCGGTAACACTAGGAGGACCGCACACCGGCACGCCCACTTGAAAAAGGAAAGAGGAGAAATGTAAGGTACACGCGTGGGATGGTTCTTGTGGTAGTATTTAATCTCAAATCGGGGGTTGCGACCTCGATTTGATCATTCAGTTCCCAGATAAAAGGCACACAACTTTTATATTTATAATAAGCCTTAATTAGCACCAAAGCTGGGCAGATATCTACCCTCTATGCTACTCTGTCTCCTTCCCTGTCAATAACCCTGAGTTGCCATGTTCCATCTGGGCTGCTCTTAACTCCAGTTGGCCAGCCCTCGTGGCCTTGTTTTCAAGCTCTCTGACCCCACAGCATCTCTCCCCTCTCCACCTTCTTCCATCTTCCCTCTCCTCTCATGGCTCTCCTCAGACCCCAAGCCCAGAACCTAAACTCTACCTAACTCTCTTCTGCCCAGCTATAGGCTGTAAGCATCTTCATTCACCAATCAGGGATAATATGAGGGACAAGGTTACATAGTATCCTGTCCATGGTATACGTGATTCTCTCATCTGGGGACAACCAGGCCTTGGGGACTAGTATTTAGCATTATCTCGAAAAGACCAAACCTCAGCAGAGTTGGGTTTCTCTTGCTGAGAGAAAACTTCTGGCTGTCATACTTAATCCATGTCCCAGGGCCTTTGTACTATTTTATCATTTGTCTTGTAGTCTAGACATCTCTGGCCTTGGCTCTGATCACCTCCCACGGTAATAGCTCGTGCTACAGGCATTACATAATTCTTTTGAATCCTATGAAGTACCCCAGTCCTTGTCAGCCATACGTACCTCAAGTGTGCAATCTTTCCGTACCCCTTTTTCATTTAACTACTTCCTGTACCCTTCTCAGCTTCAGTATTTCTATAAAATCCCAAATGACCTTGGCAGATAAAATACTGGATTCTTGAACAACAGACTCCAGTTAAGTGGCCAAGTCTGAGTCTACCCAGACAAGATTGTACCCAAGAAGGAGGAGGCTGTGGTGGGATGATACCTGGGGTAGGGGTCCACATGTGCCTACTGACTGCTGCAGCGGGGGTCTGGGCCAAGACTGGGATGCAAGGTGTAAGCCAGTGGCTGTCTCCGAGCCTCAGTTGTTCTTGTACCATGTGAACAACATCTGTTCTGCTCTCCATCTGCGTTTCCAAAATGCCTAAAGAGAGTAGAATGAAGCTTAGTAAAATAAAAATGAAGTAAAATGTGAGCTTGTGGTGGGGACTGCATCCTGGGACTGGCAGGACTCATTCGTGGGGCTCTCTGAAGGGTCGCTCACAAGTGCAGGGCAGATAGTGGTCTATCAGTCTTTCCCAAGACCAGTTACAAGAGAGATGTGTGAGGTGGTATCCAGAGATGCCCATCTGGCTTCTGTGGGATTCTAGCTCTCTGAATGAGAGTTTAACAAAGGTGACTTCTGGAGTCAGGTTTAGGGTGGGGGGTGGGGGGAAACGTGTGATTCAACTCTTAAGTCTCCTTGAACCAGGACACCTTGTGCCTTACACTGTCCAGGAGAATTAGCTTCCGTAGCTTCTTATACCCTCCTGGAACTGCTGATTACGATACAGGTAGGAGCAGCCACCCCAGGTACACAGCAGACTTTGTCCCTGGTGAGCTAGGCAGTAGTAGTCCCAAGACATTAACTTATAGCACAGGATTAGAAGGGTGATCCCAGAGGCCCTTCCTGTTCCTATAGCCGGTTTGCATTTATTCAGGAGCTTAACGGTCAGGATGCCTGGCAGCTGCCTCCCAGAGACTACACATGACAGGGATGCTTTAACGTCATCTCTCCACCTCTGACGGAACGAGGCACCTCTTTGATGTCATTCCACTAACAATCCTTGCTTTCAGTCTTCATAGCTCATTTTATAATACAGCAATTCATTTGACTGTTATAGCTGGTATGTGTGTGCGTGCATTTCCACTCATGAGACTGGCTAAGCATGACTTTGTGGCTGCTGGTGCCCCATCCCCCGCCCCCTGCACTAGCCATCACCAAAGGTGAGCGAGGATTCTTCTGAAGGACCAGTTGCTCCAATGCCGATAAGCTACTTTAAGTGAGCACTTTGCCTGTGCAGAATTCTCATCTCAGAAGTCTTCCTCTGTGGCTGATTTTGTTCCCAAAGGAGCATTTGGCAGGAGGATGAGCTGTCCCTGCACCTGAAGACAGAGACCAGGGATGTTGCTTAGGGCAGCCACATAGGACAAACATCCAGGATGAGGAATTTCTGAGCCATGAATGCCACCAAGGTTGAAAAACCTTGTCCTAAGGGACCATCTAGGGCAGTGGTCAACCTTCCTACTGTTGCGATCCCTTAATACAATTCCTCATGTTGTGGTGATCCCCCAACCATGAAATTATTTCATTGTCACTTTATAACTGTAATCTTGCTAGTTATGAATCATAATGTAAACGTCTGTACTTTCTAACGGTCTTGTGAAAGGGTCCATTTGACCTCCAAAGGGGTCACAACCCATGGGTTGAGAACCGCTGTTTTTATCTGGTGGCTCAGAGTGGCCCCCTGACACTCACTACATATATGGATCACTATAGGGAGAGAAGCCCATGCTTTCTGTTCGGGCTGTCTGTGTCCATGCTGCTTCTGCCATTCCAAGTGAGCATGTCCTTCTTTTTCTCTCCACAGAACCTGCGAGCCAGAAGCAACAAGGACGCCAAGGACTCAACTACCAAGAACTCTTTGGAAAGTGAGTTCTCTCGGCAGAGCAAGGGTTCTCCGTGCCTTTGTGGTGGCGACCACTTCCAACAGAGGGGACGGTGCTGGAAAGACAGACAGATGCTACGCCTCATTGGGTCATAATTCTCATCTTTGTAGAAGCCTACTTACAAGTAGACTTCATCTACTTGAAGTTAGACTTCAAGCAGTGAGGGGGAAGAGGAGCAGAGACCAGCTTTGGCCGCAGCAGGGCAGAAAGGATGAGATCAAGACATGTTTCTCACTAATGTCGATACCAAAACATTGTAGGAGTTCTTGGGTACCACGGCCTTCCAAGCTCATCCGTGGGGCGATGGTAAAGGTGGTTGGTTCCATGCCTAATGAAGCGGGATCCCTGTGGCCCACGTGGTAGAAGGAGAGAGCCGGTGCTCAAAAGTTATCCTCCAAATTCCACATGCGTGCTTGTACCTGATGTCCGGTGCACACGCAGTGCATATGCACACACAAAATAAATTAATCTAAGTCTTTGAAAATATGCCAAGGGGCTAGAGAGATAGTTCAGCAGTTAAAAGCCTTAACAGCTCTTTCACAGAACAGGACCCAGGTTCATTTCCCAGCACCCACATAGACACAGAATTTTTTTTTTTAAATCACATATTAATAAAGTGTCATGGTGAAGACCAGCAAGGTGGCACATACCCATAATCTCAGCCTTCAGGAGACACATAGGAAAAAACTGTGTTTGAGGCTGGCCTGGAATACATATCGAGACCCTATCTGAAAAAGAAATACACACATTTTTGTGCCTGAAGCTGGAGCATGCAGCTGCAGTCTGAGATACTGAGGAATCCGAGGTGGAGGATTCCAAGTTTGAGACGCATCTGGGCAAGCAAGAGCCTCATCTTAAGATACTTTATAAAATTTTAGAGAAAGGTTTATTTCTGTTTTATGCGTATGAGTGTTTTAACTGAATGTGTGTATGTGCACCACACGTGCCTAGTACCCACAGAGATGGGAAAAGCATTAGATTCCCCTGGAGCTGGAATTACAGATAGCTGTGAGCTGCTACATGGGTGCTGGGAATTGAACTCAGGACCTCTGGAAGAGCAGCCAGTGCTCTTAACCATTGAGCCATCTCTCCAGCTCCTAGATACCATTAGTACTTGTTAATATTGTGTGCATGTGTGTGTAAACGTGCACACACAACAACACTTTATGTATATGTCTGTATGTTGGTGTGTGCATGTGAGTGTGGTTTTGCCTATGGAGGCCAGAGGCTTTGGATCTCCCCCAGAGCTAGAATTACAGATGGTTGTGGGCCACCTCTTGTGGATGCTGGGGTCTGACCCTAGATCCTCTAGAGGAAGAGCAAGAAGTGCACTTAACAACTGAGCCCTTCTCCAGTCCCCCAAAATACTGTTAAAATTATTTTATTTTTAAGTGTGTGTGTGTGTGTGTGTGTGTGTGTGTGTGTTGGGGAAGGAGAATATGCTTAGAGGATCCCCTGAACCTAGTTTCAGGTGTTTGTGAGTCTCCCAGTGTGGGTGCTGGGAAGCAAACCCTAATCCCCTGGAGATCAGCATGCACTCTTAACGGATGAGCCATTCCTCCAACCCCCCCCCCCCCCTTAAAATCCCTTTTAAAAATATCATCACGTTGTCTCCACTGGCCCTGAAAGAAGGATTGTATTTCTCCTCTTTTATAGGTAGTAGTCTAGTTTATGCTGCTGTGAGTGAGTAGAACCACTGAGTTATTTGTTTTATTTTATTGTTTTTTATGAGACAGGGTTGTTTTGAGACAGGGTCTCACACGATAGTCCAGACTTGCCTAAAACTCACTGCTATCCTCCTGACTCAGCCTCCTATGTACTAGGATTATTGATAAGAGCTACCACACATGTCTTAGTTGAGTACTCAAATTAATAATAATAATAATAATAGGTTATTTGGCCTGAGACTGTAGCTTGGTGGTAAATAAAGTCGTTTCTTAGCATGCACAGCCCCCTACGCTCAGTCTCAATACATACAAGCACACCCAAGTAAAGGTTCATTTGGCTCACAGCCCGAAAGGATGAGAAGTTCAAGGACAGGCAGCCGCAGCCAGTGAGGGTGCTCTTGCCAGTGAGGACTCTGCGGAGTCCCAAGGTAGCATAAGCCACCACACCGCAAGGCAGACAAGTGTGCCAGAGATTCAAATCGACGGCAAGCTACTTCCTTGATAATCCATGCATAGGTTAATTCACTCACAGGACCAGAGCCCAGTCCTGTTTCAGAAGGAATGCGTATCAGCTATAGACAGCAGATGACAAGGCAAATACATCATCGCATCAAGGGCCCGAGCGGGACACAGGTAGATAGGCAGGCAGGGGATGAATCCTGGAACTGTGTGGTCAACCTCCGTATGAAGCAGAAAGTAGTGAGTTGCTTCTTGATTGGATTGTTAGGTTGGTGTGAACGGTTAGGGTAGTGTGAATAGGAGTTAAGCTGGTGGTAAGAGGAGTTTAGGCTGGTGGGAACAGATAGACTGGTGTGAACAGTTAGGGTCCTCTCCCTGTCCTCAGGCCAGCTAGAGAAGGCCCCTTTACGTGGGTCTCCTGTCTCGAGGTTAATGCTGGCCTTTTGCTCACAGCTAACCTGTGCCCAACTGGTGAGAACAGTTATATTCATTCATAGAGAACCGTGGACACAGTTCTCTTCCCCAGAACTCCCCCCTCCCCAGCTCTTCTGAGCCCCAGTTTTCCTATCTAAAAACTAGAGACAGCAGCTAGGCAGTGGTGACACAGACCTTTAATCCCAGCACCCTGGAGGCAGAGGCAGAGGCAGGCAGATCTCTGAGTTCAAGGCTAGCCTGGGCTACAGCCAGGACGACCAAAACAAAAAACAAAAATAGTGTATACTCTGCAATGGCCATCCAAGTTATGTAAAGAAGTGTGTTTGGCGTATGCTAGGAAGACCTCAAGTGTCTGTGCTCGTGCGAATGATGCTCATTGCTGTGTAGGAGAAATAAAGATGGCCAAGACTGGCCAAGACTAGTCAAGACTGGGCTGGCTATCCCCAAATAAATTCCCATCCAGAGCACGCACCAGATCAAGTGTTGTATTGGATTGCGGCTTCTAAAACTTGTCCAGCCATGAACTTTGGGAGCCACATCCTGGTCTACTACAGGGTAGGATTGGGACCCTCACCGTCCTCCTTGACAATCCCAGACAACAATGCGCCCATACTGAACATTTCGCAGTGACTCGGGCGGAGTAGCAGCCCTGAACTCAAAGCCTATACGTACTCAAAGTACGGCAGACAGATGCTCCAAGTCTTAGTTGAGTACTGCAAAGGGGAGGTGGGCCTGCCTTCCTCCTGGCCTTGAAGCACGGGGAGGCTGGTTTACTTTGTTTTCTCCGAATGTGGTCATATCTCCCCCCTGCCTGTCTCTCTCCACAGATCTGCTCTACAAACCTGTGGACCGGGTAACGAGGAGCACGCTAGTCCTTCACGTGAGTCCCACTGTGGAGCGTGGAATCAGCCTCCCAGGGAGGGCTGGGTCCTCTCCCTGTCCTCAGGCCAGCTAGAGAAGGCCCCTTCACTTGAGTCTCCTGTCTTGAGGTTAATGCTGGTTTTTGCCCACCGCTAACCTGTGAACAGCTGTTCCGTTGCCGCCACCTTTATTGGGAATGTAAGACCTCCCCGGAGGTTGCTGGGGAACAGAAGTAATAGTATGTCCAGGTGCCCCCAGTGAAACAAACAGGGAAGGAGTATCCTATCCCACACGGCCAGGGGGTCTGTAAGTAGAAACATTGTATCTCAGTGAAGTGTGTGAGCTGAGGTTTCGTGGAAAACAGGCTGGGTGGTTGGTGTTGCCTCGGAGCCTTGCAGGGTAGGGTGCAGCAGGAGACCCATGACCAGGAGGCTTGATCTACTGAGACACAAAAAGGAGAAAACAGAAACAACTCCATCCTAGCTGCCCAGGGAAACCTTGTTAATAGCATTCATGCTGACAAAGTCTAGCCAAATATTTTGTTCCCCTCCCACTAATGAGTTCCCCCCCGCCACACTAGAGGGCTTGTGTGTGAGCTAACGTGTGAACATCTTTTTTAATTACTCAGAAAGTTGTCACGTTGTAAGCGTTCACACTACTCTCTTCCTATTAATAACATAGCTGGAGATTATTGTTTCATCTTGACCCAGGCAACTTTTCCTCATTTTTTTTATAGCTATATAATATTCCGTTGTCCACCAGGGTTTTGCTTTGTAGCCTGAGCTGACCTTGAACTCATGGTTCCTCTGCCTCAGACTCCTAAGTACTTGACTTAGAGGTATATGTTACTATATCTAGTTTTATTAGTCTTCTTTTTAAAGATTTATTTATTTATTTTATGTATGTGAGTACACTGTTGCTGCTTCAGACACACCAGAAGAGGACATCGGATCCCATTACTGATGGTTGTGAGCCACCATGTGGTTGCTGGGAATTGAACTCAGGACCTCAGGAAGAGCAGTCAGTGCTCTTAACTGCTGAGCCATCTCTTCAGCTTTATTATTCTTTATCATACTTTGATTGAGTTTTTGGATGGGGCTGGAGAGAACTCAGCGGTTAAGGACAGCTCTTCTAGAGGATATTAAACTCGATTCTTCGTACTCACATCGGGTGAGTCGTAGTCACCTGTAACTCCAATCCCAGGGGAAGCCAATGCCTCTGAGCTCTTCGAACAGGCTCTATCAGGGTGACAGATCTTGAAGCAGCCAGTCACATCACAGTCGAGAGCAGAGAGATGATGAATGTGTGCGTGCTGTGGACAGCTGGCTGTCTCCACTCTTACACCATTCATAATGCCCTGACTAGGTTTGGCACCGCCCACAGTGGACAGGTCATCCCATATAATTAAGATACATCCCCATAGGTATACCTACAAGCCATCCTGGTCTAGACAACTCCTCATGAAGGTTTGCTTTTAGACGATTCTAGGATGGTGAAATAGTAGAGGTCCTGGCCAGGTAGCCTATCCATTTGATTCTGAGATACTGTCATCTGCCCGTGGCTGTAATTGGTCCAGACATCAGGCATTGTGTAACATAGAATCCTGGTAGAGAAAACAGCTGCCTAGGAGGGGTGGGAGGAGAGGTGGACCTACTCAATCTCCAAGTTCTCTTTGTAGTTAGGATTAGGAGTTGAGAGAGGAGCTGCTTGCCATTGGCAGGGACAAAACTACCCTTGTAATATATAAATTAGTAATATTTCTGTCTGATTAGGAAGAAGGGCTGAGGCACTCATCTGAGGGAAAGGGAACCTGGAGGAACCAGGGTCTTTCTCCCAACCTTGTATAGGCTAGGAATTCTGGACCATAATCAGTTCTGCCTCCAGGATACCAGCATCAATGGCCAAAGACATTTGGCTGTCACAGATGAAAATGAGGACGATATAGGCATCTAGTGCACGCAGCAGCCCGTGGTGGTGCTAAATGTCTCTGCCACACAGGACAGCCCTTTTTATTCCACTATAATAAAGCATTCGTCTAGCCCCGGTGTTAATAATATCGTAGGCCAGAAACCCTGCCCTAGGTCTTTATAATGACAGCTCCTTCTTACTGAGCTCATGGGCACGCCACTGGGGCAGGGGCCTGCTTCCAAGATAAGAGCTCACTGAGGTGCTCTTAGAACAGTAGGCCTGCAGCTCTGAACTGCACTCAGGGTGACTGGATGGTTTCACACAGTGGTCCGTGCCAGTCCTGTTCTGACTAACTCTAGTCTTCCGACCCGGGACAGGACTTGCTAAAGCACACTCCGTCCAGCCACCCCGACCATTCCCTGCTGCAAGACGCCCTCCGCATCTCTCAGAACTTCCTGTCCAGCATCAACGAGGAGATCACACCCCGCCGGCAGTCCATGACAGTGAAGAAAGGAGAGGTGAGCATGGCTGGTGGGGAGGACGCGGGGCAGCCTCAGACTCAGGCACAGCACAGGACGTATGCTGTCCTTGGGGAAGTCATGGTTCTGCAGAGTAGAGCATAGTTATATATGCAGGGCATCAGAGTAAAGTCGAAAGGGTGATGCTGTACTCCCATGGCCACAGCAGCCTCTTATACCTGGAGCCAATCTTGCTGTTCTCCTCATACTGATGGAGCATGACCTGGTGAGCTCAGGTGTCATCCGAGGCAACAGTGAAAGGGAGGATAGCATATTGTTTGCCTAGAACCTGCCACTTCCTCCTGGTGTTCTTTTCTTGGAAAACCGTGAAGACTAGATGTAAGGTTTTAAATGACAAAGGGAAGGTATCCACAGTTTAGGGACATGAGTCTGGCTAAGGAAGTTGATGTCTTCAGCCCAGAAACTTCATTCTCCTCTTTTTCCCTACAACATCTGCTGATGGTGACTCTCTTTCCATCTGTCATTAATAAGCACCCCTTGGCCTGTGTTCTTATCACCCTTTGAGGGAGGAGCCCAGCACATTGCTAGGCAGGTACCTTTTCAGTTGGGTGGCATCTGGTGAGTTCCTCGGAAGTTCAGGGCAGGGAGCTGAAACCTAACATGAGCTTCCTTTGTCAGAAAAGAAGTGGTGTTAAAGGTAAGGAAGCAGCTGCCCTCTGCTCTCTCACCTTGTCCATAGACAGGACTGTCGGGCTTAGCCGGGGCATGGGGAGGTCATATGACTGGCTGCAGTTGTCTCTGGGAACCACTTCCTCCTCTTCTGGCTCACGTGCTTGGTGACTTTCCCTTCCTCTGTCAGTACGTTGACAGGCAGGCTGTTCTTGTCTTGTCCTCTGTCTTAGTTAGAGGTCCTGTCCTGTGAACAGACACCATGACCAAGGCAGCTCTTATAAAGGACAACATTTCATTGAGGCTGGCTCACAGGTTCAGAGGTTCAGTCCTTTATCATCAAGACAGGAGCATGGCAGCACCCAGGCAGGCATGGTGCAGGAGGAGCTGAGAGTTCTACATCTACATCTGAAGGCTGCTAGCAGAATACTGACTTCCAGGCAGCTAGGATGAGTCTTATAACCCACACCCACAGTGACACACCTACTCCCACAGGGCCACGCCCACCCTAACAAGGCCACACCCACTCCAACAAGACCTTCTAGTCACGCCATTCCCTGAGCCAAGCATATACAAACCATCACATCTTCGATGTGCTTTTCTGGGAACCGCTGCTCTATGTGTTGAGTTGAAAGTACTTGCTTTCAACTACACAGTCTAACTGGGCTTAATTCTGAGGGAGGCGCCTGGTCATGTTTCTCTCCGTGGGCCAGGAGGAGTCAAGGAAGAGGAGGGAACCACTCTTCAGTTCCATTCACCAGACCCAACCAGGCTTTGGTTAAAGCCAACTCGGGCTCCCTCCCAGTATCCTGAGGGCTTCCCTGAGCATTCCAGCACTCAGCCATTCCCTTCTCTATGATAGGGTAGGGGCACAGCTCACCTCTGCGAGCCTCACAGTGGTCTGACTTATGGAAAGAGCCGTCAGTGGCAACACTCTGGTCCTGTGCGTCCACGCCTCAGTTGTCATTAAGCCCACTGAAGGCAGAAATGGGAGCCTCGCTTTTCTAGCTAGTAGCCCCTGGGGCAAAGTGTGGACTGGAGCAGTTTCCACCTGGGTGTTCAGTACCTGCGGGACCCGGGAAGCAGGTTCATCTGGAGCTACAGTGGGCCTTGTACCAGGTTCCTACCTAAGGCTAAGAGCAGAGCCCATGGCTTCCCCATCAGCATCCCTATATCTAAGTGGGTAAAGGCTCTGCATCTGCCAAGATCTCATGTATCAATTGGATGCCCGCTGAAGTCACCCATCCCACCTGGTGCTGTTTCTCTTCTGCCAACTATTCATTTAGGAGAGCTTGACCCGAGAAGCAAATGCTTGGACCCCTTTTCCCTTGCCTCTTAACATAGGACCAAATCTACTTCTGCATCCCTGTTTACTGTTTAGGATCCCTTAAAAAGAAATACTCAGAGCATTCAAATCAGCTGCCTTAGGGACTGAGGAAGACAAGATCTCAGCCAGCAGTTAGCAGCTAAGCCCCTCTTCCTGCAGCTGCCCATAGGTCTGAGGGGTTAAGGCAGAGTGCTGTATGAAGGCAGGAGCCTGTACCTGCAGAGGGCCTACCCCAGCTGCTAGAGGGAGACAGGACTAGTCTATAGGCTCTGGAAGTTTGTAGTTCTGACTTAATGTCCCTTCATCCAGCTCCGTCCATCAGTGCCCCAGGACTTACTAAGCCAGGGTGGCAGGCAGGTGCCTATACTTGTGTCCCCTGATCCACAGCCATGCTGGATGCTCAGCATTCTCCTCGGTGTCCTTCCGACAACACAGTGTGCTGCAGTACAGGTGCCAGAAGGACAACCTTCCAATCCCACGTCAATCCTCCTCACCCACTGCTTGCCCATGACCTGAGCGTGGTCTGTGCTCTCTTAAGGGCAGCGACCCATCCACTGGGCCATGGTGAAGCTGAAAGGGTTGCATACTGTCATGCAGATAGTATGAAACAGACGTGGTGACGTGCAGAAGCCATGTGTGTTGAAGATGGTGCAGACCACTCTTCAGGGCACCAGCCAGGAAAAAAGCTGTAAGCCTCCCAGCAGGGAGCGTCAGGGCATTGTAGAGAGTCGCAGGTGTGAGCCCTAGGCAGCACCTGATCTCTAGTCAGTCTGTCGTGATCTCTTCATGGGTCTTAGCCAAGTCTCCCGGCTCCAGAGCTGGCCCTTTTATGGAAATATCTAGGCAGCGTTAGAGACGTTTCCAAACTGAACAGAGGCCAGCAGCCTCTGGCAGGCCAGAATCCTCGCCCCAATTCACCAGGAGCTACCCAGGATGGGGAGTCAGGGCTCTCCTCTCAGCTTCTGGATCAGAGGATCTTGCAGACACATTTTCCTTCCAGGCCCTAGTCCTGTGAGCTGGTGGGTGGGTGCACACTTGTTTATCCGAATTAACTTCACAGTTAGATAGCTAGATCCCTGCTGCTGCTGGGTAATTTCCTCCAAGCAGTTGTTGCCTGCTTTGAGCTCTGCAGTTAGGACTTTGCAAGAGATTCAAATGAGCCCAGTTCTCTGCCTGGGATCCCAGAGGCCCCTTGTGGAGAGAGGCGGGCAGTGGGTTCCGAAGGTACTTTAAGAAGGAATTCTGCCAGAGGAATAGTTCTGGTAAAGGCAGAAGGCCAGAGACAGAGGAGCCCAAGGAGAGATCGCTAGGCTTTCCTGCTAAAAAACAGCTGGGGGACTAAGTATATATATATACCTCAGTGGTAGAATACTTGCCTATCATGCTTGAAACCCTAGACTGTGTTCCAGCAGCGCGCGCGCGCACACACACACACACACACACACACACACACACACACACTTGTTGAATAACTGCAGCTGGAAAAGTCAAACCCATTCGCAAGAGGTGTTAAGGAGCGGGTGTGAGCAGAGGTAAGAAAAGGGTGAGACTCCCCTAGCCCACCAGCCCTGAGTAGTAGCAGTGCTTCCTTGCTGTCGTGAACTGGGGCACAGAGCCCACAGCCCAAGCAGAAGGATCAGAACTGTAAGTGTAGCACAGTATCAGAATATACAAGAGCCCTGGGCTCAGTCATCAGAACTGCAAAAGCCTCCGCAAATGGTGCCCAATAGCCCCTGTGAGGCCCTTTGAGTATGCTGTTTTGTCTAATCTTCCCCCACTGCTCCCCAAAAATGCCACCAAGCAGGTCTTTCCCTCTTCATTTTACTTCTTCTGTCTGTGGCGCTAACATGGAACCCAGGGCCTTGCTCGTGCCCGGCAAGCCCTTTGTCATTGAGTCACAGTTCAGCCCCTGCCCCAACCACCCCATCTGACAGAAACCGAGGCCAAGATGAAGTAAGCATGCCACACCAAGGAGAAAGAGGGTGTATACACTAAGTCCACAGAGTGTGCTTCTAAATTTAGTCTTCCCTGGAGGAAGGAGGCCCTGGGTAGCAGGCAGGTTCCCAAGCAATGCCAGGGGACCAGCTGAGAAAGCAGAGGGAATCTGGGATCACCTCACTCCCAGGGTGCCCAGCCATGTCAGCTGCTTAAGCAGGCAGTGGTGTCCCTTGCAGCTGGTATTTCCTACCTGAACGTAGAGGAACGCCTAGGGAGTACCCCCTCCACATAAAAAAATACATATCTTCATCCATTGCCGACGACACGGGGACACAGGATCTCCTGCCAACACACCTCCCAGAGAAGCCAGGACCCACACTGTTGTGTTTTATAAAAAGATAAGGAAGGAGGGGTATGTTTGGTGGAGGTGCAATATGATGGGGTGGAAGGGGGTGCCTCTGCGGGCCCATGCTGGAGCATCCCTCCCCGCTGAGGGACCAGACACACGACAGTATAGTATAGAATAGAGTTTATTTAGGGCATAGGGAGGGGAGTTGAGGAGTAGTACAGAGAGGTGGGGGAGAGAGAGAGAAAGAGTGGATAAAGGGGGGAGTAGAGGCAGGCCATGAATACATGGAGAGGGAGAACGGGGAGAGGAATGGGGAGAGAAGGGAGAGGGAAGAGAAGAAAAGCAAGAGAAGAAAGAAAGGAGGGGCAAGCATCCCCTTTTATAGTGAGTCAGGCACATCTAGCTGTTGCCAGGTAACTAGTAGGGCAGAGGCAACACACATACCACCAGTCTCACATACACAGGAACATGCACTCATCACTGGGTCTCTCCCCCTTTCCTCATGCGCACACACTCTGGCCATTTCAGCCAAGCAGCCTCTCTGAGTTACACTCTTTGGATATGGGTCCAGCAAAGTCCTGGGCTATCTTGTCTGTCCTTCAGCTCTGTCTTGGGACAGG
Organism: Grammomys surdaster; assembly: GCF_004785775.1. NCBI lineage: Eukaryota > Metazoa > Chordata > Mammalia > Rodentia > Muridae > Grammomys > Grammomys surdaster. Next base: position 2,634,504 of record NW_021604682.1, on the reverse strand, counting down.
GATGGGGTGACTTTGAGTCAACAGCTTTTCCTAACCGGCTGGCCTCATTAATTTTTAGTACACTGTTGAGGCTGTTAGCAGAGGTGGCTCAGCCTTGACCTTGCCTTTGTGTCCTGGAGAACGGGGGCAGGGTGGACCAGAAGCCATTGCTGCGCTCCCTGTGCTCCTGGGCCTAGAACCAGGCTGATGAGTACTTCTGAGTCAGACACTTCTGAGGTGTCTCCTGGGCAGACAGAGACTGAGCCTGTACTGCCCACTGATGCCATGTGAGCTGGCCCAGCCAGACCTGACTGACCGGCATCTACGAAGGAGCCAGGGTCCCAGGAAGGGAACAGAGGAGGCCACACAGGTGATGACTCAGCAGTGGAGGCTTCTCAGTTAATGGTCGGAGGGACAAGGCAGGGCCTTGAGGCTCTGTACAGAGTTATGTGGGTCCTCACCTATCCTCAGCATTTCTTACCACAAATTCCCCACTGGACTATCTGTCCTAGACCTGTCTCTCCCCTTCCCTGCAGCTGTTTCCCAGGGGGAAAGACATGGAGGACGATAGAAGCGAGAGTATCTTACCCGCTCCCCGCACTGCAAATCTAGCTAGGCTCAGAGCAGTGTTAAGCCCTGGCCTGCCTGACCTCCTGAGCTATGGAGAAGGAATCTTCCCAGAAGTCAGAGATCTTGACTGTAAAGCAAAGCAAGCTGCTGCCAGCCTTAAGACTATCCTCCGTGCCTGAGACAGTCCCCATCCTATAGGACTGGGGACTTCTCTCTTCACCCTCTGACCCCTCCATTCTCTGATTCCCAGCCTCCTTTCTCCATGGGCTGTTGTTAATATTTGGGATGCCAGCTGTTGCCCCAAGGCTTGCAGGCTCTCTTCCCTGGCTGCTGGACGCCCTGTTTGGGCGGAACTGCCCATTCCCTGAGGCTCAGGAGCCAGATCCCCTGTGTTTCTCACAGTCAGTGACTTGCATGCTCCTGAAATAGCTTTCACAGACTGAGACAGGGATGGTGGGACTGGCTGGGAAGTGCTTAAGGGCCCCGTGACAGAGCTGGAGAGAGGGATTAAGTAACTATAACCATCCAGATATCAGAACTACTTGCCAGGACCAAGCTAAGTCTGCCTCTTGGAGCCTCTTAAGCCTATATGCCATTGAAAATGCATTCAGTAGGACTCTGAACTTTACAGACCCACAGCTTCTAAGCTGATCTTAGGGTTCCCTCTGCTGGTTATTGCAAGAAGTTCAGTTACTTTGTATAGAGAAGAGACTGCCACCTCGTGGTCTGGAGCTCCCACTTCTGTGTCCTTACTGAGGAAGCAACCACAGATGTTAGTGTCCCAGTACCCTCCTGTATCCCTACCACTGACCTAAAAACCTAGATATCCAGTCTCTAGAATCTGCTCTCCAGCCTCACACATTTCTTCAGATGTATATGGTGTTGCGCTGGGGAGATAACTCAGCCGTTAAAGGCTAGGCTCACAGCCCCAAAGACAAATGCATGTATACTGTTCCATGAATCTTGTCGCTACTAGCACCCAGAAAGCCTTCACCCTGTGGAAGTGTGTGAGAGAGTGAGGAAGTCATGGTCTTAGCGTGCTGGCAGCCTTCCTGTCCTTCCACATAAGGACACCGACCTAGAGAAAGTACTTGGCTGTCTCGTGCAAGCAGTCAGGAGCTGGTGACATGTAGCTCTCCATGCTAGGGGATGTCAGGGGACCTGTCCAGGCTGTACAGATTCTAACTTCTGTTCCTACAGTGCGTGGGAAGTAGAATTTATAGAGATGGAAACTTTAGTCACTGGGGAACCTGGCACACTGCACAGCCTCAGTCCACTGTGGCGAGGATCGGGAGCATCCTGCTTCTCAGGGAAAGTGAGGGTGCAGCTGCACCTCAGGCTAGGCTAGGCGATAGGCTTTTGTGCACTTTGTTGTAAACATCTGTCCTACAGATCCTTCCCTGGCAGGATAGGGAGCAATCAGGCTCTAGGAAGCCTTCCTGAAGCCAGGTGCTTCCCTGGGCTTGGGAACTCCTCAGGTCAGTGAGTTTGCTGCTGTATGCAGTGCCACCTCAGGACGGCCTCTCTGGGGCCATTTTCTTATCTTTGAATTGGGCACGGGGTGGCTCACAGTAGCAGTACCTCATCCTACCTCTGTCTTCTGCACGGCACATCACCTAACCCAAATGAGATGTCTGACATTGTTTTAATACATTAACAACTTAGTTCATTGTGCCCGCTTGGCCACATCGTGGGCTGTACAAGCAAGGTGGACTGTCCCTTGGCTCTCAGATGGACTGTTGAGGTACAGAAGGCTCAGGACCTGCAGGGACACTCTCTTCATATTCTTTTCCTTGTCGTAGGCCCTGCCCACCCATGTCACACATCCTGGGCTGCTCACTTGTTCTCTGTTGGCTTTGTTCTTAGGCAGCAGGTATCTGTCTGGGTAGAGGTCAGAGATGAGGTCCAGACATGGGCCCACAGCTTCTTAAAGCCTTCAGCCTTAGACTCAGCCCATGTCCTCAGCACTGCCTCTTCCAAAGAACTCCTGGACCCATCTCTTCTCACTACAGAAAGGCTGCTCAGTCAATCCCTGAAGTACTGTATGTGCCTGGGAACAGTCCCTTGACAGGAGCACCCCTTCTGTCTGGCTGATCTCAGGCCACCACCTCAGCGAGGCACTGGTTGTCCCAAAGTGATGTCCATCTCTGCCCCATCCTCTGCTGTTCTTCTATGGGCCAAGGGTCTAGGAAGGATTCAGAATTATTGGCTGAACAAAAGAGATGCCAGCAGCTGTATCTGTTAGCAGGCAAATAAGGTAAATAGAACATTTTAGAAAGTTAATACGCAGGGAGTGAAGATCCCCAAAGAGCTCGCTAGGTGGTCTCCTAGCTCCTGCTGAGCCCAGAGGGTCCAGTGTCCCCTTTCCCACCACATCCGTCACCCTGACTTGCCCCCTGTTCACACCGTGCCCACAGCACCGGCAGCTGCTGAAGGACAGCTTCATGGTGGAGCTGGTAGAGGGGGCCCGCAAGCTGCGTCACATCTTCCTGTTCACTGACCTGCTCCTCTGCACCAAGCTGAAGAAGCAGAGTGGAGGGTGAGTGATGTTCGCAGTTCCCTCACCACAATGCTCAGAGGGCGGGGTTTCTGACAGATGTGAAGGGCGGGGTTTCTGACAGATGTGAATAACAATGTGGCCAGACCTCCCGCTATACATTGTTTCCATCCGTATATGATGCCAGGCTCAAAGTCAGGGCTGTCACTAACCCTCTGGAGATGTCATAGGTAGGGCAGGGCCAGTAACTTGTCTTTGTCTCCTGTAATGAGGGATGGACAAGGTTATGACTCCTATGTTGTTGGAGGAAGGTCTCTTCATAAATCATCTTAGAAGAGTGTGTGTCTAGGGCTACAGGGCTGGAGCAGGAGCCCTTCCCTGTCAGCAAACAATCACTAGATAGTACCTGTACTTTTGTCTTTCTAAGCTGTGATGCCTTCTAAGTTTTATACACCCCACTACCTGTAAATTGCCCAGAATACACACACACGTGCACTCGAACCCCACCAGAGCTTTGTGCAGAATACACCAGGTTAGCAGGGTGCCAAGGCAGTCATATTAGAACACACCAGAACACAGTGGGATCCCCTACACATTTCAAGTGACTGTGGGAATGAACTTAAATCAATCCACTCAGAAGGGAGCTCTCACCCTGTCAGTCAAGTAAAGTGGTTATAACAGGTAGATCACAGCCTCTCACACTCTATGACTCTGACCTTCAGTTCTGTCCTGTCCAAAACCGGGGCCACCAATGCCTGCTGTCAACCTCGGCCTAGCTTGTTATTTGAGACTTATGCAGAGTTTTAAATCAGGTAAAGGAGTCCTCAAGAGCAGTGATGTTAGCAAAGGAAAGGTTGGTCTGTTAATATTTCATTTCCTCTTCACCCCAGCAAAACCCAGCAATATGACTGTAAATGGTACATTCCGCTCACGGACCTCAGCTTCCAGATGGTAGATGAATTGGAGGCACTACCCAACATCCCTCTGGTGCCAGATGAGGAACTGGATGCCTTGAAGATCAAAATCTCCCAAATCAAGAGTGACATCCAACGAGAGAAGGTACGACCGTCTGGGAGAAAGTGTACCAGGTTCTATGTAGGCTGAGGGACACAGCAGGCCCTCATGTGCATACCACATAGGTACTTCCCCGGTCTGGGCCAGGCATCTGGCCCCACAACTGATCTCCAGGATCAGTTGGGACCCTTGAGAGTTCTCAGCTCCCAGACTACTGTCCATCTGATCCTAGGTGGACTCTGGTTGTTTTGAGAGCCCCCAACTAAATTTGAGTTCTCATACCAAAGTCATTAGCAACCCAGCCCCAATGGGAAATGAGGCTTACTGGCGACAGTGCCCACAGCATCCTGTTATAGGATAGTTGCCTTGCCTGTAAAACTGCTTGTGTCCAGGTGCCTGACTTGTGACCGGAGACCCTTGCATCAGAGGTTTGTTTGCACTCCCAGATGCCCTGTGGCTCCTTTCGGAACCATGTCCAGTTTAAGCTTGCCTCTCCAGTACTCGGATGTTAAGAGCCCGACCTTGTGCCTCCCCGTTCCCACCGTCTCATCTTTTCCTCTTGCCCCATCTTTGCATCCCAAGAAAACCTGGCCTAGGGTAGGCTCTGATGTTTCTCATGGAAGACGTAAATTTAATATATTGCCACAATAGGAAACAAGCTGGAAGTTATCACTGAACAAGAAAGGTATATAGGGCAGAAGGACCATTTTCCCACCACTCCCAAGTCATGTCATTTAGAAATGAAAAGTCAGGCAGAGAAAGGGGGAATACTCAGGACAACAGGAGCATTCTCTTGCTTGTGGTTTCTACAAGACAATCTTGCTGAGTTGTTCTGGCTAGTATCCTAGGCCTAAGCAGTCTTCTCACCAGCCAGCCTCCTCCATAGTTGGAACATAGGTGTGTGCCATTTCACCTTGTACACTTAGCAGTGTGTGGGGAATGGGGTATAGATTGATTTAGGTTCTCATGCTAGCATCTGAATGCTACGCCTAAGAGGAGAAGCAGAGAGCCTGGACTACTAGGCAGGAGAGGGGCATGCAGGGTATGGCCTTGTGCCATCAGACCTCAAAGTCCTTGTCTCTGGAGCTTTTGGGTTTCACCGTGCAGATGCTCAGGCATATCCTGGGAGATGTGCTTAACCACTTAGTGGAGTTCTGCTTGGGCTGTTAACAACTCGGCAGTCTGGGATGTGAGGCCGGAGAGTGTGGCCCCTCTAGCTGCTTTGGATTATAGGCCCCTGATTTTTTTTTTTTTCTGGAAAACATTTAGAAGTTTTCTGAAGTGTAAGGAGTGAGAATAAGCCCCTAGAGTCTGGGGTTAATCCAGGCCAGAGTAGGAGCCTGGCAATAGTCACAAACAAGCTTGGCCTCAGCTCAGGGACGCTCCCTGGACCCCTGGTGAGGTGGATGCAGCCTGACAAGTCCTCTTCAGACTGTATGCCCCTTCCTCGATTGCCACACTGCAAGCGTAGCACATTTAGCAGCATGTAGAAAGGCCCCATAGCTTCAGAGAGGGAGACCCAAGACCACAGTAGATGTTCAGTCATTTATTCATGGCTTCTGTAGTAGATTTCTGAGCAGGGCCACTGCTGGGTCCTCAGGCTCCTGGGCCTTGCTGTCTGCTGGTGTGCATTTCCAGCCCACATTATGCCCTTCCTCTGGGAATTGGGGTTGGGGCACTAGCTTATGAGAGGCCATGTTCTTCTTTTCAGGATATAGTGGCTTCAGGAAGATTCCACACAGCTCAGAGCAGGGAGAGTTTTTTTTATTTGTCTCAGTCAGAGTTTCTATTCCTTCACAAAAACATCATGACCAAGAAGCAAGTTGGGGAGGAAAGGGTTTATTCAGCTTATACTTCCACATGGCTGTTCATCACCAAAGGAAGTCAGGACTAGAGCTCAAGCAGGTCAGGAAGCAGTAGCTGATACAGAAGCCATGTAGGGATGTTACTTACTGGATTGCTTCCCCTGGCTTGCTCAGCTTGCTTTCTTATAGAACCCAAGACTACCAGCCCAGGGATGGCACCACCCACAATGGGCCCTCCCACCCTTGATCACTAATTGAGAAAATGCCTTAGAGCTGGATCTCACGGAGGCATTTCCTCAAGGGAGGCTCCTTTCTCTGTGACAACTCCAGCTTGTGTCAAGTTGACACACGAAACCAGCCAGTACAACCGTGGTGATGTCCATCTTAATGTCCTAGGACTCTCTCATCCCAACCCAACATCCCAGAAGCCTGATGTTAAATGTGACCAAGGTAGGGAGCAGGTAGAAGGTTCCCTAGGTCCTACTCACTCCTGAATATTGTCCAGGTTTTGGAAAAGCTGAAGGTCTCTCCTCTGCTTTTATGAGAAGGTCTGATTCCTTCCAGAAGGGCTTAAACCAGCACATCCCTAGTTTGTACTGGGGCTCAGCCCTAAGGAAAAGGCTCTTCACATCCTCTAAGGGACACCAGCAATGAGTCTCAAGGCTGGACTGTGCTGAACAGGCAGATGGGATTTCTGTGTTACATGAGCCTGCGGTTAAGGATGGAGGGCACTGGGCCACAACTGAGGGGGAGCAGGCGCCGTTGGTTCCAGATGAAAAGGCAGGACTATTCTCTCTCCGCAGAGAGCAAACAAGGGCAGCAAGGTCCTGGAGAGGCTGAGGAAGAAGCTGTCGGAGCAGGAATCACTGCTGCTGTTAATGTCCCCCAGCATGGCCTTCAGGGTTCACAGTCGCAACGGCAAGGTGAGTGCCAGCCGTGGTCCAAACTCACCCAGCTGCCTGCTGCCTCCAGCTCACATATGCCTTTGCAGAGGGGAGCATCCCCATTCCAAAAGAGACCACTGTAGCGTGTCACATGTCCCTCTGAGTCTCCATAGCAACTGACTCAGCTCCTACAGCTGGGAAGTGGCAAGGGCTCCGGAAGGGAACAGGGTAGGCATCGTGCATGTGTTTGCAGATGTGACCTTGAGTACAGGAGCTCTACCTGGGGACCTCCAGGGTCATTGACATTCTCTTCTGTTCTAGTGCCATCTGTAGCCTGAACCTCTCCCTCCATAGCACCACATGTACTTGTGAACACATAGAGTGATTTATTCTTTAGCACACCATAGGGAAGACAGTGACAGACTTTGTAGACCCTTGTCTCCGTCTTGTCATCTTATGGATTAGATACAGAGGTTGGATGGCCATCAGCCCTCACCTTAAAAAACTACCTCATGCTCCTCCATATCCTTAAGCTGTACCCCCTCTGCCAGAGTCATCCCCTGACCCAGGTATTTCAAGTAAGGCTTATGCTAGACACAGACCATACTATATTTGGGTACCATGGCCCCAAGTACAGTCAGTACAGTAGAGCACGCAAAACGGTCGGCTTGGCCATGAGCACACCTGGACTCAGATGTGTGTCTCAGACTCTCTGGGTTCTCCCAGTATTGATTCAGCCAGACTGGAGATAACCGAGGTATGTCTTCTCTTTGCTCACTGTAGAGTTACACATTCCTTATTTCCTCTGACTATGAGCGAGCTGAGTGGAGAGAAAGCATCCGGGAGCAGCAGAAGAAATGTGAGTTTTCCCTGTACCCAGAGAACCCGGCCTATGGGGTCAGATGGATTCTCTGTGGGCCATTGTTGGTATTCTAGCTCTTCTTTCTCTTCCCATTCTCCTTGTTTCTCTGCTCTGTTATTCTTTTGGAAGGGGCTTTAGACCCTGGGCAAATGTATAGAGCCCCGCCTAAATCTGCAAGCACATTAGAGGAACCTCCCCAGCCCCTGTGTGTTCTCCCACCCATCCTGCCCTTTGACCTGAGATTCCTTCCCTAGACTGACCCAAAGTCTTCATCCATTGCCAGCTGTTCCCCACATAGGCTCACACCTTCCATCCTTCTCACCTGTCCCAGCCAGGCCTTTATAGCATAATCTCCTGTCTCCTTGAGCCTCCTCTGTTCACCATCTACTCCCCTGGGACTCCGTTGCCCTGCCTCTGCAGGCAGTGATGCAGGGGAAGCCTTTGGCTAGACCCACCTAAGGAACCATCTCTGCCCGACTGACCCCAAGACTTAGTCATCATTGGGATGGCCCCTTCCCTCTCTCGGCAATTCCTTCTCTTAGTGGCTTTATCCTTTTCTGAAACTGTTATCTGCTCTTTGGGTCCTGGGAATAGTGTTGGGAATAGAGTGGTAGACTTCACCCCAAATCCTTGGGCTGCAGGTACCCACCTCCCCGTTAGCCAGGGACTGTGTCCTCAGAGGCCTGCTTCTTCTGTAATGCTTGGGCAGCTCCGGTTGAAGTTGGAGTTGGGGTTCAGTATCTGCAGAGGCAGCTGTGGGCTCTGCATGCCTCCGACCCATCCCATGCTTCTGTCTCTAAGGCTCATCATTTATGCCTTTGCTGAGCTAAGACCACTTCTTCCTTTCAGTGCTTCTGAGGTCTGGAAGAGACCGAGGGGCTCCTGCCAAGGCTTGTGTCTCAGAGATGCTTAGCTTACCTTGAGGACCCTAACCATTTCCAGTGGCAGCATCTGTCCCTGCCCAGAGGATGTGCACCCAGAAAAAAAAAATCTTTTTATCACCTGACAGAGAGACACAAACCCACTTTAGCAGAATAAAGGACAGAGCTACACTGATGTCTGTCTGGGGAGACCTACCAGGGTGATGTATCCAGGCTGACCTGTCATATTCTAACCTGTCTTGTCCCGCTTTCAGGTGGCAGGTTAATGCTGGTGTACATGAGTTTGTAAGCAGTATTGGCAATCCTCTCAGGAGCCCTGGGACCTGGGCTCTCCAGGGCCTCATCTTGCTCCAGTGCTAAGCCTACATTTCAACTGGGAGCCATCAAGCCCCAGTGGGGGCCCTGCTAACCCCCACCCCCAACACATACACTTGTGTTGTAAAGGCCATGAGAGAGGGCTAACATAAACTGGCCTGTCTCCATATCTGCTCTGCCCCCTCAGGTTTCAAAAGTTTCTCTCTGACATCTGTGGAGCTACAAATGCTGACCAACTCGTGTGTAAAACTTCAGACTGTTCACCACATTCCACTGACTATCAACAAAGAAGGTAGGGCTGGGCTCCTGGACATCAGGCTGGGCTCCTGGGTGTCGGGCTGATTCGTTTGGATCAGTTTCTGTCCTTGAAGCTATTCCTGGGCAGTCCAAGTGACTGACCATGGCTTTTGTCCCCTTAGCCATAAGACTTGTGGCACACGGTCAGTCCAGTGGATGTAAACCTGAGCTAACACTTTGAGTCATACCAGGTTTTATATTCAGTGCCGCACAGGGGTCTGTGCTTGGGCACGCTTACCCTGCCCACACCCACGTCACCCTGACCCCATCTCCTTGCTTTGGAGCTGTGCTTTGGTCATTCGTTTTCCTGTGCTTTAAAGCCAACTAGATCCTCAGAGTCTAAATGCAGAATCCACGGTGGGCACATACCCAGACGACGGTCTACCATGCCCAGTGCTGGATCAGCCTTACTCTAATCCTGGTGAGGCAGAAGATTAACTAACCTCTCTGGTCTCTTACACAGATGATGAGTCTCCTGGACTCTACGGCTTCCTGCATGTCATTGTTCACTCAGCCACCGGGTTTAAGCAGAGCTCAAGTAAGTACCTTAGGAAGGGATGTGATGGACCCTGTGAGTAAACTCTAACTAAGAAGACTTGTCCCCCTAAGAAGGGCAGGAGGCCTGGGCTACCCCAGGGAAGCCAGTCAGATGTCCACCAGGGGTGCTATTCTTTGAGAGACCATGCTGGTTGAAGCCTGCTGGGAATGGGATTGTTTTCCTCTGCTTCCACACCCCACCCCCTCCCCACACACATATCGGTCTCATGCATGAGCTGCCACCTGCCGGCAGGTCTTTTAATTATTAGGTCTGGAATTTGAGCCCAGAGCCTGATAGTGAGATGGCAAGATGCCAGGAAGCCAAGCCTCTGTGCAGTGGGCCCCTCAATCCCGATCAGCAGGAGGAGACTTAGCTGTTGTGTTGCCTGGACATAGAGAATACCCCTTTCCCTCCCAGCGAGCTGCTCAAGCTTCTGAGGGTGACCACGCTGCAGCTGTACTGATCCCCTAGCTTCCCTCCCCAGCTCTTAGGCCCATGGTACGAGACAGTTTTGACCCTCTCCACAATTGCTGCGGAACAAGAGCTTCGGCAAATTCTGGAATGGGTCTGATAAGGCACTTGTGTCTAGAATATACAGGAAACTCTTAAAGCCAAGTACGAGGAAAATGCAGTTAAGTTCTTTTGTTTATTTATTTATTTATTTATTTTTAACGAAGAGTGGCTTGATGAGCTAGCTCAATGGGTAGAAAAGCTGCCCATGCCTGACCACCTAAGTTTGGTCTCTGGAACCCATGATGAAAGGGAGAACCTACTCCTAGAAGCTATTTTCTGACACCCGTACATGCACTGTGAGCACACAAAGGCATCAGTTCATACATACATGCACACACGCACACAACACACACACACAACACATACACACAACACACACAGGTGTGATCACACACACACTGATAATGATGCTAGTAAAATCATTAGTTTACCTGTGGAAAGAACCTGGACACCTCACCAAAGAGATACACATAGCCGGTGCATATATAAGAAGTTGCTTGTCCTGTTAGGAAAATGAGAATTAAAACAACTTTGAGGTATTCGTTCATAGTGCTTGAGTCAGTCATCATCAGAAACATGTACAAAAGACCTGTGAGATATTCGTTCATACTGCTTGAGTCAGTGATGAACAGATACCTGTACACTGAGACTGGAAGTGTTGCTCAGTGGTAGAGCCCCTCCCAGGCCTGAACGAGGCCCTGAGCTCCAACCCCAACACCTTAAAACAAAAGAAACATTGAACAGGATCAATTATTGGTGAGGATATGGATGAACGGGAACACTATGTGCCGCGCATATGTAGAGGTCACAGCCATCCTGAGTCACATTGCAGATTTTTTGTTTGTTTGGTACTGGGAGCTAAACCCAGTGCCTTGTGCATCTGAGCACAAGCCCTGCCACTGAGCCACACTTCCATTGCACAGTCCCTTACAAAATGCAACAAACCTCCCACCAACATATGCCACCAATACCATCCCTAAGTATTCACCTTAGAGAGCTTAAAGCATCTGTCTATGCAAAGTCTTGTGGGTCCATATGATGACTCATCCAGAAAGAATGAACCAGGCTAGAGAGATGGCTCAGCGGTTAAGGGCACTGACTGCTCTTCCAGAAGTCCCGAGTTCAATTCCCAGCAACCACAGGGTGGCTCACAACCATCTGTAATGGGTTCTGGTGTGTCTGAAGACAGCAACAGTGTACTCATATACATAAAATAAATAAATCTAGAGTCACTTTTTTTTTAAAAAAAAAAAGGAATGAGTTGGCCACTCATAGATGAAACAACTTGAATGAATATAAAAACACAACAAAGGAAATTATACTAAAAAAAAAATCTTATGTATTGTATGATTCAGCACACGTTAAAATTGTAGAAAAGGCAAAGATTGAAGTCAGACAGACAATGAAGTGTCAAATTAAAGGAAAAAATGAAACTTGTTTATGAATGGACTCAAGGAGGCTTTGGGGGTGAATGCAGTAACTTTCTGAAATTATTGCGTTATTTGTATAAATTCTTTTAACTTAAAAAAATTACCAAAGCTGGGCATGGTGGTGCATACCTGTAATCCCATTGCTCAGGAGGCAGAAGGACAGTCTGGGTTGCATTGTGACATCCTGTCTCAAAAAAAAGCAAAATACAGTCATCAGGCCATATAGTTGCTGTAGATGAACTGCTGGGGTACAGATGATTCCTCTGAAGCTGTAACAGGTGCATTCATCTCAAACTCCTCTCTCTTTTCAGCCGATGTGTACCGGTATTAACTGGCTACATTAGCTTCCTTCTTAATTTTTTTACATTTATTGTTTTGCATATATATGTGTGGGTGCCACCATGACAAAGGCAATTATAAAGAAAGCCTTTAGATGGGCTTACAAGGCCAGAGGGCTAGAGTCCCTGATGACAGAGTGAAGGTACCGCAGCAGGTGGCTGGAACAGCAGCTGAGAGTTCATGTCTCATAGTAGGAAGCAGAGAGCACACTGGGAATTGTACAAGTCTTTTGAAACCTCAGAGCCCACACCCAGTGACACGCCTCCTCCAACAAAGCCACGCCTCCTAAACCTTCCCAAACAGTTCACCAACTGGGGACCAAGTATTCAAACCTATGAGCCTTAGGGGCCATTCTCAATTCAACCACCGTATGTTAGAAAGATAGAGGACAACTTGGAGGGTTCACCATGTGGATCTCAAGGGAGGAACTCACATTTTCAGCACTGCTGACAAAGCTCCTTTACCTAGTAAGCCATCTCATCCGGCCCTATGTTAGTTTCTTTTCTTATTGCTGTGACGAATGCTACAAAATACAATAAAAAAGAATAATAGAAAATACAAAGTACTATAAAGTATAACAACTACTTAAGGAAAGTTTTATTGTGCCTCACACTTACAGGACTGTATAGTCCATCGTGTGACCACATTGTATCCACACTCTGGAAGCCGAGGTGATGCTTGGCTCACTTTGTCCTGTTTATCTCGCTCATAGGCATTTAAGATGGTTCTTCTCACCTCTGTCCTTGGATAATTTTTTCACAGTCATGCCCAGAAATTTTACTCACCTTGGTGATTCTAATTCCCATCTTATTAATGATCTAGATTAGCTATTGAAATTCCATATCTTGTTAACTTGACACCCAGACATCACTTTGAAGCCAGAACCTTCAACCTTGTCCCCATAGGCTCATGACTATCTCAAACGTAAAATGCATCAACTCCCTACGTCAAAAACTCCCCGCAGTGTTTTACAACTTCAACACTGCTTAAAAGTCTCAAGTCTCATCTTATCTGAACTACTGTAAAGCAAAAACAAGTTACATGATTCCAGCATACAATGGCACAGAATAAACATTACCATAGCGTAAGGCAGGAATGGAGGGTGGGGCATAGCAAGGGACAAAGGAGGAAAGCAAGAGTAAAATTTAGCAGGGCAAACACTAAACCCTGCAGCTAAATCAATCAGCATCTGGGACTCGTGATGGACCCGTCTGAACTCCAAAAGGGTTGGGTAGCCTCTCCCCTGCCCAGTTCTGTCACACACAGCCCCTCTCTTGGGCCAGAATGACCCCCATACCTGCAGCTTTTCTTAGTAGCTATCCATGGTCCTGGCATCTTCATCCTGCTGGGTGTCTGTTACAACTTTTGCTTTACCATCATGACTGTACCCATTGTCCTATTGGGGCCTCCTTGAAGACACTACAACTCTGTTATCCACTGTGTGGCTCTCTGGAACCATTATGAAAGATCCCATGACCCCCCCCTCGGTCTTACATCTTTCATGTCGATAAATCCAGTACCATATAGACAATACTGCCAAGTTCTGCTGCCAGCTTGGGATGGAACCTGGCCCCCTTGCACCACAGTTGCTTGCCTCTGCTTCTGTGCACTGACCTTGTGGAAGTCTGGGCAGTTGCTTTCCAGGAGCAGGGAACCTTTCAGCAGTACTTCTGGTGTCTTAGGGTTTTACTGCTGTGAACAGACACCATGACCAAGGCAACTCTTATAAAGGACAACATTTAATTGGGGCTGACTTACAATTTCATAAGTTCAGTCCATTGTCATCATGGCGGGAAGCGTGGCAGCTTTCAGGAAGACTTGGTGCTAGAGAAGTTCTACATCTTGATCCAGAGGCAGCCAGGAAGAGAATCTCTTTCACCTTGGGTGAAACTAAATCATAGGACCTCAACACCTACCCCCACAGTGACACACTTCCTCCAAGGCCACACCTACTCAAACAAGACCACACCTCCTAATAGTGCCACTTCCCATGGGCCAAGTATATTCAAACTACCACACTTAGTTTAAACTGTCTCATTTCAAATAAATTTGCATTTTCACATTGGAGACTGATGCATGGGGCCCTACTTCACCTCAGGGCACCTCTCTTTTTGTCCCAGTTCAAAGCACAAGGTTTGTCTTTAACAATTACGGCCATGTTTTCACCTTAGGCCTTGGCTGAAGCTTTCAACTTGCTCGAGCCCCTTTTCTTTAACAAACTGCATATCTTTTATGTCTGGATAAGAGCAGTGAGCAGTAGCCATGCCAAAGCCTGGATGTCATCTCCCCTTGAAATTTCTTCCAGAAAAGAAATTAGTCCATTATTTTTAAAATCCTGCCTCCCTCGTAGCCTGGGATATTTGCCAGATCATAACCTAAATGGCCTCTCTGCCAGTGCCTCTCTGAAACCTAATGAGGTAGGCCTCCACTGTCCAATTTCTCTGGGTCTTCTGGTCCTCTGAACTCCCACCAGAGTGACTCATTAAACCGCCCCACAGTATTTCTAACCCAAAGTTCCAGACTCTTCCACATTCCTCCAACAAACCAGTTTCAAAGTCCTAGTACCACAGTCGGATCCATCAGAGGGAACACACACACATACACACACATACACACTACCACCACCACTACCCCATGCTATCCCCCCAACCCCTGACCCTCATTCATGCTAGGACTTGTATTAGTTACTCTTCAGGTTGTTGCGACTAACATCCCAACAAATGTAGCTTAAGGAGAGAAGGGTTGATGGGGCTCATGGTTCATAGCCCGCAAGTCATGAAGGCAGGAGCTTGAGATAGCTGGTTACATTGTATCCAGTCAGGAAGCAGAGAGGGATGAAAGCTTATTCATTTAAGATGGGTCTTTGCATCTCAGTTAACTTACTCTCTCCCAGTGGTTTGTTTGCAAAGGATTCTAAGTCCAGTGAGTTGCTAAGATTAACCAGATGGATATTCCGTGAGCATCTTCCTCTCTTACCAGGCCTTCCCCCCAGAGTTCATCAGGTAACAGGCAGTCTCTTGACTTCCTGTGGTACATTTCTGTGTGATAATGTATTCTTTTTTTTTTTTTAAAGATTTTTTTATTTATTATGTATACAGTGTTCTGCCTGTTTGTACACCTGCAGGCCAGAAGAGGGCACCAGATTTCATTATAGATGGTTGTGAGCCACCATGTGGTTGCTGGGAATTGAACTCATGACCTCTTGAAGAGCAGTCTGTGCTCTTAACCTCTGAGCCAACTCTCCAGCCCGATAATGTATTCTTTAAACTTAACATTCCCAAGTCAGACCTAGTCACTTGCAGCCTTTGTTTCACTTCGTGACTCTCTGCTGTCAGCCAGATGTCATCCTCTACCGGTGTCTCAAGTCTGTATTTGTCTGAACTCCTGACACTTGTCGTTGATAGCTGTCCTGTTCCACCATACTGTCCCCTTGCCCTGTGAGTCAAATGTCATTATCCATCATAGCACTTAACCTTGATCTGTATGCCTCTAGATCTTTGACATGGCCTCCCTTGTTCCTCATCCAGATCTTTTCTAAAATGCAGAACTCCCTCCCTCCTGTGTTTTGCCACTTAGTACACACACACACACACACACACACACACAGAGCCAGACAGGTGCCTCCTTTTCTTCCTGTGCCCTGCACTGGTGTGGAACTTCCTGTGCACTAACTCCGCCTGGTGACATTCATATCAGATTCTGCTCAGATCATGGAGCTTTCCCTAAGCCTCTAGTTTCTGGCATAGAGACATCTGCTATGGCCTCTCTGTGCAACACCTCTCACCCCACCCTGGCTACCAGTGTCTCGGTCCTCTTCCTCCCTGCACACCCACCATAGGTTCCCTGTCACTAAAGGGGCTTTGGCAGACGATTGCTGAGCGATGTGAAGTAAGTATTTTTAGAAGTCCTGTTTCCCAACGCCTCTGGCAGGGCCAAGGGTATTGCCCGAGGGGCTGAGTCTCTACCAGCCACTGTTTGGGTTATTTTACAAAGGACAGATCCTTGTTTCCTGGTTTTGTAAATAGCACCTGCTCTTAAGAAGAGTCTGACAATATAGAAATCAGTCCCGCTCTCCCTGTCTCTTCCTCACAGATCTGTACTGCACCCTGGAGGTGGATTCCTTTGGCTATTTTGTGAACAAAGCGAAGACTCGAGTCTACAGGGACACGACTGAGCCAAACTGGAATGAGGTGAGGAACTGGCTTCCACCAGGATGTTTTCCACAGATCTTAATCTCCAGGGGCTCCCTAAGGGCTTCCCCGAAAGAAAGCTCCACTGTTGCCAGCATTCCTGGAATCTCCTAGAGGTTGTGTGGGGGGGGGTGAGGTGGGGAGGGATGGAAAGTGTGTGTTACAGCCAAGAGATCTTATCTCTTGGTCCCTGAGAGTCTCACCCACCCACTCCAGCACAGAGAAAGAACCTGTTTTTCCAGAGAAGTGTTTGAAGAGAATACTTTAAAAAGGATTCTTGAATCCTGCTATGGCCTATTGTGCAGTTGTTAGGGTTCCGTTTTCATATTTTTCCTCAGAAGCAGGAATGACCTCATGTGGCTATTCTGGGTTCCAGAATCTTAGTCCCTGTTTGTTAGGGCTGTAAGGCTGGCCCCAGGACCTCCCTCATTGTCTCCAAGGGTCCTGTGTGTTTGTCTTGAGATAGCAGGTTTGTGCAGTCTTCTTTCTGTACTCCCCAAACCTTGGGTCTTGCGAGTGGAATGATTGTAGAGAAGCAGTGTGCATGACGTCCTCAGACCTGTAAGCTGCCACTCCTGGTCTCTGTGGTTGCTGTAACCCTAAAGAACCTTGCTTTCGTTAGCACAAGTAGAGCAGCCAAGCTACAGGGCTGCCTCCCAGCCCTTGCCCACTGAGGAATGAACGGTGAAACAGCAGGCAGCTTGGTCTTTTCTACTTTGATCATGTCGCTAGTGGTGTGACTGTAGGAGCAGATCCCAGGCCTTGCTACATAGCATCCCCACATTGTCTGTCATTATACATGTTGTCTAAATAGGACAAAGGATCCAAGGGTCCCAGTAATTACCTCTCTGGACATCTCAGTACAAAGAGCCAAATATAAGCTATGAGTAGCAGGATAAAGGCGTATGAGGCTTACTTAGCGGTACATTCTTGTAGTCCCCGTACCTCTAGGTAGAGGCAGGAGAATTGCCTAGCCTTCAAGACTAGACTGGGCTACATAGTGACTAATGTGAGCTCCATATTTTTTTTTTTAAAAAAAAAAAGCCACATGAGACCCATTGTAGGAGACTTTCAGAAAGCCAAGAGGGTTGGGGAATTGTGACCCTCACAGAGGCAACAAAGATGGATTCTAGGTAGGTTGCAAAAGGTAGGAGTCGTCATTCCAAAGCTCTAGGGAGGCCTGAGCGGTCTGGGTTACCTGGTGTGTACATGCAGGTCACCCAGGGAATTCACATACTCCTGATACATCTTCCCAGAAAAAGCTACTCGGCCCAACTAGAGCCAAGCGTGCCCAATTAGAGCTATGCATGCCCAGCTAGAACCATGCGTGCCCAACTAGAACTACACATGCATAGGCACAGATGGAGAATGCAGAATTCACTGGAGGCTAGGAGGGTTGACAAGTTAATTCCATGTTAAGCATCAGACAAAGCTCAAGGGATCATTCCAAAGCCTTCTGTCCTGCCCGTCCATGGATGACAGCTTATTTTAAAATAGAATGTACCAGCAGGGCGGTGGTGGCGCACGCCTTTAATCCCAGCACTTGGGAGGCAGCGGCAGGCCAGCCTGGTCTACAGAGTGAGTTCCAGGACAGCCAGGGCTACACAGAAAAACCCTGTCTCGGAAAAACCAAAAAAAAAAAAAAAAAAAAAAAGAATGTACTGAAACCAGAGCTTGTACTTCTGAACACTGAATTATGCCCCAAACCTCCATTTCATTCTCCAGTCTTAAGTTCACAGTAGAATTAAGAGAAAAGGCAGGAACTCACATGTATTCCCTACTGTTAAAATCTCATATGATGTAATTTGCCTACATCAGTAAAGCCTGCATCACCCAGGAAGCTGCAGTTGATGTCAGACGTATACACTGGATTTTCACAAATAAATGGTGACTTGTGTCTTCTGTTATCGTACAGCCATCCAACCTTATCAAATATCCTTCTCTAATAGTCACCCAGTGTTGTTGGCATCAAGACTGTCCTTTGGAGTTAGACGCTGGTGTACCAAATTTGAAATAGGTTTGAGAGGATTTATAAGCTTCCAGAAACACCCAGTTAGAGACCCACAGTGTAGTGACAAGGATGCCCACAGGGATGCTAATGAAGGTCCCAGGACCAAATGAAGGGTACCGTTTGTTGTCGAGCTGTGGTTCAAACATGACATTGGGCTGCCTGTACTTGTTTGGACCTGTTTGTTCACGGGGTAACTTTGTTTCTTCTGGGGAACCACAGGAGTTTGAGATAGAGCTTGAAGGCTCCCAGACCCTGCGGATACTGTGTTACGAAAAGTGTTACAACAAAATGAAGATGACGAAGGAGGATGGCGAGAGCGCAGACAAGCTCATGGGGAAAGGCCAGGTCCAGGTGAGCCTGCCCCACCCCACCCCACCCCATCCTGATGCTCCATAGTCTCTCCCACGTGAGGCTGCCGAAACAGCCTAACTCTTGAGAGAGAAAAGATAGCCAACCCCTGACAGGGGTGGC
>NW_021604682.1:2584276-2615808 GCF_004785775.1 Grammomys surdaster | reverse complement strand
TCTCTCTCTCTCTCTCTCTCTCTCTCTCTCTCTCTCTCTCATACTCTCATATCCTGTCTTGTTCCCAAAGGATTTTCTGCCCACAGGCAGATGGTCAGGTGGTACCCTGGCCTAAAATTGGTTATAAAACCATCTCCCTTTGGAAAAGCAGTAGTCCCGGAGCCTACTCATTTTCTGTCTGGGATATAACCCAGTTTCCAGCTCCTTTCCTGAGCAGTGTATGCACAGGTCCCCCAGGGTTAGCATAGGAGCCCTCAAGAAGGCCAAGCGAATGAGTCCCTACAGGCCCAGTGTAGGATTTCCAGTCCTGAGGAAGGCTATCTGGGCTCTCAGTCCCTTTGAAACTCTATACAGCCCCAGAAGCATCACTAAGGCTCGCTATTTCCTGTTTGATACAAACTGAATCTGGGTCCTCTGCAAAAGCAGTAGGTGATTTTAACCATTGAGATACCTCTCTAGTTCTGGTATGTCTTTGGGTCTTTTGGTGGAGGGGGTGGTTGTTGCTGCTGCTGCTGTTGCTGTTGTTGTGGGTGTTTTGTTTGTATGCTTGGTTTGGTTTTGATTTTTTGAGATGGGATATCTCCTTGTAGCCCTGGCTATTCTGGAACTCACTGTAGATCAAGCTGGTCTCAAACTCAGAGATCCACCTGCTTTTGCTTCCCGAGTGCTGGGACTAAAGGCAGGTGCCACCGTGCCTGGCTCACTATTGGTCTTTTTAAGGAACACAGTGTTTGCACATCTACCAAGTACCGTTACAGATCTGATGGTTAACACCATACAAGCCCTTTGCTGTGTGCCGTATCGACCTCTTTTTTTGTAGTATAACAAAATGCTTGAGGTCGATCTCTACGAGAAAAAGGGTTTCATTTAGCTGAGTTTTGGAGCTGAGAAGACCATCATATTGGTATTGGTAATGATACAGACAAGGGGAGGTTGCATCTCAAAACCAGAACCCAGGGATTAATTTGGGGGTCAAGCTCGATCATGCAACAGCTCGTCCACACTGCCTCCCTAACAACTCTGGAGTCCCGTGAGGGCTTTCCCTCCCCAAAACAGCTCCTTGAGAGGCTTTGTGACCTCACACTAGGCCCCACTTCTGAAAGTGCCCGTGATCTCCACACTGTCACATCGAGAGATGTGCACATCTAGATTGTAACGCGTGCTTTCCCTCTTGCTCACAGTAGGTCTTTTATGGGAGAAGGGAGAACCGAACCTAGGATCTTGCACTGTCAAGCAAGCATTCTGCCACTATCCTACAGCCCGCATGCCTTTCTTAGTTGGAAACAGTCTTACTGATTTGCCTAGGTGAGCCTTGAACTCACAGACAAGCCAGCTGCCTCAGCCTCCTTAGTAGCTGGGATCACGCTTGTGCTGCTTACACCCGGCTGCTGCAAGTCTTGAAGAACACTCATTTGACATCAGGAGACACTTTCCCAAGTGTTTCAGGTCCTCGGGTGAGCAGTGCTGTCTGTGACCAGTTAGCACCAGCACTCATTGCTCTACCTCCCACTCCTTGGCATCTGCCCACAACCCAGGCATTCTTCATATCCCACGCCCTGATACCCTCTTGAAGCCTCAGTTACCCAGCTCACTCCAGGGTATAGAGAGAGTATCTGTGTGTTGTATGGATGTTTCACCTGTCAATTTAAAACCTATGGCCTATGGCTTAGGCAGGAAATAGAAGGTGGGACATCAAGAGGAGAGAGAATTCTGGGAGAGAAGGAGATTCTCTGGGAAGATGTGACAAGCTAGATGCAGAGTACCTGAGCACAGGTAACTAGCCATGTGGCAAAATATAGGCTAGAATAAATGGGGTGTTTTAAGTTAGATCAAGTGAGAGAAGAGCCTAGCTCCATGGCCAACATAATTTTAAATATATTTTTGAGTCTGAGTCTTATTTCTGGGAGGATGGGGCTAGAGGAAGAACCAGGGCTAACTTCTTTACAAGGATGATCCTAAGAATGCCAGCAGACCGGGTGCCTAGCCCCTTTGTGGGTTTATCAGCTTTGCCAAGAGAAATTCAGGTCCCACTAGTTGCTGACTAAAATGACATTCAATTTTCTCCTCGACTCTTGGGAACGGTTGGATTTGAACCAGGACCTCTAAGTACTACCACTAGTAAGCGAGGGGTCTCGGTGAGAAGTGAACAAAACTAGTTTACCAAAGCAGCTTCTTTGAAATCAACCCCCTTGCTGTGATGCCGCCGTATGTTTCCTGATGCATTTGCTTTTCTGTCAGGCTGTCTGAGCGCCCCCGCACCAGCCTAACAAAGAGAAGAGAATTTTCCAGTGCCAGAAAGCAGTAAAGGCAGCAAAGACAGATATACTCAGGATACTTCCAAGAGGGAAGAGACACCTTTGCATAGGGCAGGGCTCAACTCCAGATACAGCACAGGCAAGTGGAAATTTACAGCCAAGGAGCAGAGTAAGGGTCAGTGGGTGGAGATTACTAAGAGGAAACGCTGTGAGAGAGGAGGAGTCTGGCTAGACTAGCCCAATGGGATTTTTTTGCTAAAGGAAGGTCAGGTGAGTAGGCATTACCTGGAGGAAGGTAGAAGACAAAGAACCCAACTAAATATCAAAGATGGGGCAGGGCCTACAACTGTAATCCAGCCCTTTGGAGGTAGAGACAGGAAAAAATCCACAATTTCAAGGCTAATCACAACCACATAGTAGTGAATAATTTGAGGCCAGCCTGGGCTCTATGAGGCACTGACAAAATTAATAATAATAATAATAATAATAATAATAATAATAATAATAATAATAGAGACATAGCTTAGTTGATATGGAGGCTTGAAAGATAATTCCAGAATCCACATTTTAAAAAGAAAGTGGGGACAGGAGTGGGGGAGCCCAGTACAGTGGAGCGCTTGTGATCCCAGAGCTGGGGAAACTGAGGCAGGCAGATCCCTAGGGCTCTCTGGCCAGCCAGTCTATCTTACTCGACAAGTTCCAACTCAGGGAGAGACCCTAACTCACTCAATAAAAACAAGGTGGATAGCACCTGCGAAATGACTCCTGAGGTTGGCCTTGGCCTCCACAAACATGCACAAAGTAAAGCACCCTCTCCAAAAATATATACAGACAGGGTGTATGTTCCTAGAAAAACTGATTTAACAGGATTCTTACTCAGATTGGGATTTTGCACAGGATTTGAAGCCATGCTGAACCAAGCTCAGAGTCTGAATAATATGGTAAAGAGGCTAGTCTCTGTCCATCCCCCAGCCCTGCTGAGCCCCGTGTGACCCAAATGAGTCATAACCCCTCACCCTTCCAGCTTTGTGTCTTTGTATATCCTTTGTATATCTGACGGAGTGGGAGACATGATACATCTGCGGTCCAGTGACGTGTCACCCAGACCCGGTCAGCATTTGGCGCTGTTACTACTGTTACTATTTTGTCACCGTCATTGTCAGTGAAGAGGCACCGGAGACTGTCGGATCCTGCTCCAGCCCCCAATCACCGCCACGGTCGGAGAGGTGAATGGCCTCGGGAGCTTCATTAAACAGGAAGGAACCCAAGCACTTGAAAAGGGTCTAGATGACTCATGCTCGCCTACACAGTGGCTGGCCTGTCTCCTGGCAACAAGGGCTTGTCCGTGTGACCCCAGGAGGAAGGAAGCAGAAGGAGGAGCAGTAGTTCATATCCAGACAGTCAGCCTGGCTCCCTTCTCTGGCCTCCTGGCTTCTTCTCACCTGAGGATACTGCTTTCTGGGTTAGGTATAGCTGGAGAAACCATCTGTGACTTGTCAAGGCCAGGCTTTCCCGATGATGTCGATGCCTTCCATGCGTGCTGTGTGGGATGGGTGCCTAGCTGTCCATTTCTTGCTGCTGGGAGTTGATGGGGAATGCCAACCCTGGCTCAGAAACTGAGTAGAGAGATTGTCCTGTGAGGTGAGGCCGTGTGCTGAGATGGAGAAGACACAGTCCTGAATACCAGAGGGAGGACAGAGGACCGGAGGAAGTCCAGACTCAGGCAGGAGAGCAGGGCCCGAGAGAAGGGCCAGGATGGAAACTGAGGCTCTGATGGTACTCTTCATGCACAGACGATGACTAGGGAGTGCCAGACTTCTGAGGTTAAGATCCTGCCTCGATGTGCTTCTTTGCTCCATAAATGGTATTAACGAACACTTAGTCCAAGAACCACATCTGGAGTCTTTGGTTTCTACCCCTACTCTTTACACAACTGTCCCAGTTGACTTACCTAGTTCCCATTTCTCTTCTTGAAAGATGGGGTTCCACAAGAGAAAGAGCAGAGGGCTATCTCTTTCTGAACCCAGGATACATTAGATCCACACTCCAGAAAGACAAAGGGAGGTGGTGGCGCTGACCTGGACATGGTCACCGGGATGGTGACAGCTATCAGAGAGTCACCAGCAAGAAGAATATGAGCCCTCCCGTGCAGTTCGCACACAGGACCTTGGTCCTTTTCAAGATAGGCCCAACCTTCTGTGGGCCATCTAAGCAAACAAAGCCATCATCATACACCAGAGCCTGGTGTATGCCCTGGTGTTGCCCCGGTGAGGAAGAACCTATGTGCCAGGCCCCAAGAGTGCCATACCATGAAGACATTTATCCACAGGCTGCGTGATTTCTGGAGAGACTCAAGATACTACAGATGTGCCAAAAGCCAGGGCCAACCTGCTGTAAGGTCACACTGGCATCCTCAGATATCACTGATGGAGGGACCAGGTATGGATGTAGGGAGATCTTCACAGGAAGGGACACTAGATGCATCTTCAGGTTATACCCCAAGGCCAGCAGTTACCCAGGATTCAGGAGATGCTTCAGCTAGGAGGATGCCATTCAGCAGCCTGACAGCATGTGGTCAGGACAGGGACAGGATTCCTGAAAGCACCATCCTCAGCTAGGGCCACCATGCAGAGGAGACCATCAGACTCAGTAAAGCCAAGGCTTCTTGGAGCCTTGTACCCATTAGAGATTTCTCCATGCCCTCTTCTCTTCTCTCATCTCCATTCATAAACTTTCTAGGCTGCCAAATTCTCATAGCCCTGTTCCTTCCTGGAGGTTAACGTTATACTGAGTCGTAGAATCTTGTCCCATTTTTTTCCTCTTGTGCCATCTCTCCTAACCTATGTGTCCTGCTGGGGTTATGACTCAGGTTCCCACACAGCCATCTGGGTAATAATAGCTTTTGTCTTTAGAGATGTATTCATTCTCCACATTTCATATCAACAGAATCATGCTAGAGGTAGTCTTCTGTGACTGTATTTTCTGGGTTCTTTTTGGGGGGTGGGGCGGGAGATGTTTTATTTTGGTTTTGAGACAGGGTTTCTCTGTATAGCCCTGGCTGGCCTGGAACTCACTCTGTAGACCTGGCTGGCCTCGAACTCACAGGGTTCCACCTACCTCTGCCACCTAAGTGCTGGGATTAAAGGTGTGTGCCATTACTGCCCAGATAACTATTATTTTTAAGGGTTATCATCATCATTATATTATTAGTATTACCATTAGTAGCTAAATAAAATCACCCTGTCACGGCCCACAGTTTTTGTTTCTCTGGTCACGTGACTTGCTTTCACCTTTATCATGGTTGGTGCTCCTGTGACCCCCTTGCTTGGTCTAAGTCAATATGGGCAATTGTTTTCCAGTTGTAGGTTGAGACTCCAGGGCCAGACCAGTTCCTGCCCTGGTTGAACTTGGGCTTTACCAGCTTGTCCTGGTGTAGACTAGGCAGTCTTGCAGGCATCCACCAGACCCGCTGATCACAGCTGTTCTTCTGAGTCCCTGCCTGATCCAGTCCCAGGGAGACAGTGTGGTACAGGTTGCCCTTCTGAGGCCACTGTGTGAGCACATATGCTGGCTGTCTGGTGCCTGTGTGGGGCAGTGGTACCATGCAGCCACAAGGGCATCAAGGGCTTCAGCGTCCCCCTGCACCTCTTCCACAGCCCTTCCCTCTCAAGGTCTTCCCCCTCAGCCATCAGGTTTTTCCAAAGCCCAGCCTCCTGCCTGTGTATTTCTCTGAAACTTTAACTGTATGGGGAAGCGTGCCAGCCTTTAATGTTTGCAGTGGAGCCAAGCCCGCCTCGCCCTGTAATTCTTTACAGGGTTTCTGCTCTGCTAAGCACGATCTGTCCTTTGAGGCGAATCCACCTATTCAAAGGCTTCTGTGAGGGTTGACTGCTCAGACACCAACGTGAGCTACAAATGGGGACTGACACCAGCAGCTCCAGGCAGAGTTAAATGCTAGGTCTCTACTTGAGAGCAAACCTTGTCCAGATTAGGAAGGCTACAGCAGCTTGCCTGCAGGGAATAGGTCGATAACTCAGGATGCTCTCTGACCCGATTCCTCTGGAGGCAGTACGTGTGGTGTTGAAGTGTCCGCAGGCCTTTCAGACATTCTTTCGATGCACTACCGGCTTGAAGCGGACTGGCCAGCAACACACATGTTACTCAGTGTCTCTAAATTTGGACCACCGGAAGCCACCACTTGAAAAGGAGACTCAACGTAAGAGGAGACTGTGACTTATCTGAATTCCCGTAACCAATGGACTCTGGAGTAGGAGCTGGTTTTCCCATATACTGACAAAAAAACAAACCTGGAATGTATGGGTGATGGGAAACCCTGACCTTGGCTGGCCCAGCTGTAGGGTGGAGCTTCCCCGAGAGCCTGCTCAAAAGGAGGCAGAGGCCAGGAACTCACCACTGCCCTGCCGTGCGGCTTCAACTCCATGAGCCTCTTGCTGCCTGACCCCCATTGCCATGAAGGGCCTCATTCGGTTTTTCTACCCGAGCCGGGGAAGCCGGAGCCGGATAACCTCTGCTGAAAAACAGCTGTGTGCCCGGGGCACTGCCCTGTGGACTCACGTCCGATGTCTGGTGTGCAGGGGCAAGGTGGGCCAGTCAGGACCTGGGATTTCCCAGGGGGGCTGAGAGGGGTGGGACGAAGTCACCCAGATGTGTCAGACAGCTGTTCTCTTCGACCTATCGCTCAACCTCACCTGATCTTTGAACTGCTCATCCGTGGCCTTTGTTGATCTTGGTTTCTAGGGTAGAGGGGTGTCATAATTTCTGTCCTAAGATGGGAAGGGAAGGATATGTCTCACTCAGCATGTTTCTAAAGAAGGAAGGGGCACTGTCCTTGGGCAGCCAAGACACAGGTAGGCCCTGGGATTCTTACAAGGAACTCTGAACCCAGGGCAGGGAGCTGCCCCACACCACAGACGCCCACCCTGAAAGGAGCTTAGTTCTTTGTAGAAAGAATCTGGGGGGAAGTAGTGGTTGTTCCACAGTCTCCTAATTTGGGGGTACGAAATATAAAAATGAGGGTTTCTTGCCAACAAGGGTTAGCTCTACCACAGAGGCACCCCCAGTCCCGGATGGCGTTGTTTTCCAAGGACTCCCAGTTGCTTGTTTATCTAGCCTAGCTAGTGGCCTCTCCAAAGCCTCCTGTGACAGCTAATGGGTGCTCATCAGAGTTGGGGACAGAGCTTCCACAGGTCAGGGTCTTGTGGCAGTTCGGAAGACTGCTTATTTTGGTGCCATTAAATGGTAGGTTAAGACCGGCTGCTGGATAGTGTTTACCAAGATCGAAGTTACAAGGGCACGGGGAGGCTTCATCTGATGTGGAGTGTCGTACTGTATCCTTCTGGGCGTGGTACAGGGCAAGCATGATTGTGTCAACTCTTGACAGCGTTCCCTATCATGGTCACCACTGAAGTTGGTTGTTATAACCAGGTGTTTGCCCTCCATTCAGATCTAACAGCACCTCTGGCAAAGGGAAGCAGGACTTAGACTCCATGTGGGGTGGGGTTGGGGGACAGGGTTCCTGGCTGTGAGCTGTGGCACCCCTAATAGGTCAGTTCCCCTCCCTGGCTACAGTAGGACTCTGCTTTCCGTGTTAGAGTATAGAACAGCAGCAGTGTTGGCCACTGCCAGGCACAGCCTCCAAGCTGACCTGAGGGCCTTTTGTAATCATGCGTGTTTGGTTTCAGCTGGACCCCCAAACCCTACAGGACAGAGACTGGCAGCGGACTGTCATCGACATGAATGGAGTAAGTGCCCGTAGGGGTCTGTGTGTGTCCGTTTCCCACTGAAAGTTAAAGCAGACCCAGTTCCATCCAGAGCCATCGTGACACTGCCAAGCCTGAGATGATTGCTGAGGAGGAGAGAGGGCCCCAGAGGGCGAAGGAAACCCCACCAGAGCAGGAGTGTGGTGTACAGGGCAGAATGGGGAACCTCCGGAGCAGGAACAGTGCGTAGGAAGGAATCCTCTCTAGTTAGTGTCTAGTTGAAACCCAGACCCTGCGCGATGTCCTGAAAGATAAGCGGACCTGGGGACCCTGGGACCAAACACATCTCACGGACCACCTAAGATCCGCAGCCATAGTCTTAGGCTATCTCAGAAAAATATATCCAAAAAGATTGGAACTAGATCAGTTTTAGAGATTTTTTTTTCTTTTTCTGATTATGGGATATTTGCATGTACATAAGCAGTCTTGGATTGGGGACCCAAATATAAATAGGAAACGTATGTGTATAGCTGTGGGGGCGTAACTGTACACATCCTAACTCATTAGCAGGGGGTCAGTTGAGTGTGGACCCTCCCCATTGTAACATCCTCGTGTTCAGGAGGTTTATGGTTTTGGAACAGTTTAGATTTCCAGATTAGGATGTTCTGACCTGTTCCCTTTTTGTGATGGGATCTATTTTGGTGTGGGGAAGCATTGTTTGGTTGTTTTGCTTTCTTTTGCTCTGTTCTTATGGTTCCAATTGTTTGAACCCAGTACCATGTACATAAAATAAGTGTGTGCACTACACACTCCAACCCTGTCTATTTTTCTTTAATTATTACTTTAAAAAAGAAAGGGAAATATCCACAGTGTGGGAGGAGACACTGGAGAAACAAATCCTTTATGTCCCATATCGCCCCTGGTTCTTCCTGACCCACAGGGGCTTGCTACACCTCACTCTGGGCCCTGTTTGCTCTGGGAGTGAAAAGGGTTGTTGGGATAGGACCTTCAGGGGCCCTGAGATATCAGCCCACAAGCTCCAGAGCGTGAGAGACCCATGCTTTTCCCTTCTGCTGCAGATTGAAGTGAAACTCTCGGTCAAGTTCACCAGCAGGGAGTTCAGCCTGAAGAGAATGCCCTCCCGCAAACAGACAGGGGTCTTCGGTGTCAAGATTGCTGTGGTCACAAAGTAAGTGGTGAGAAGCGTGGGCTTGTTCGCAGAGGACACTCAGCAGGTGTGTCTGAGGGAAAGACTGGACCTGTTCTCTCAGTGTGTGGCCATGCTAGCTGGATGGGGTCGGAGTAGAGGGGTCACCCCAGGGATGACCGAGAGACTGTGAATCTTTGCTTAGCCACCTTCATTTGTTTATTGCAAAACTAGCTCAGGAATGTCCTCGCCTCACGGTCAGGAACTGCCCAAGTTCAGGACTTGCTTCCCTCCTGGCTTGGGGTGTATTGTGATCCCACGCTCCTGTGGAATAATTTGAACTTCTGCCCCTTTGTCATGAGCCCGTTGCCAGGAGATGCCTGTTTGTTGGTTTGAGGGTAACTCTTGGGGAGACAGGCCATTTCCTCCCCAATTTCATTCACTTCCTCAGGATGGAATACTGACCGCATCACTCATGGCCCAGGCGCTGACACAGTCTGGTCCTAGCTCTTTCCAGAAAAAAAGGATGTCCACTTTGGGAAGGAAGACACCCCCCTGCCTCTCTCATATAACTACATGTTGGGACTTGGAAAGGATTTGGTGGTGCTTCTGAGTCTAGCTATAAGTAAAACTAAGCTCACGCCTCCATTTAGCACTGGTTTCTGTCTTCAAAGCATTCTGGGTCCAGAGTTGTACCAGGAGGTCAGAGGTTGTCATTAGAAAAAGCATTTGAAATGGCAAAGGTTACCTACTTGGGTAACCTTGAAGAGTTGTACATGCGTGTCTTGGTTAGGGTTATTGTTACTGCAATGAAGCACAAAGACCAGAGAAACTTAGATAGGAAAGATTCTGTTCGGAAGATTACACTTCCGTATCGCCGTTCATCGTTGAAAGAAGTCAGGCCAGGAAACTGGAGGCAGGAGCTGATGCAGAGGCCATGGAGGGATGCTGCTTCCTGCCTTGCTCCTGATGGTTTGATCAGAACCCAGGACAACCAGCCCAGGGATGGTATCACCGACAATGGGCTAGGTCCTTCCCATGATCACTAATAAAGAAAATGCCCTGCAGGTTTACCTATAGCCCGATTTTATGGAGGTGTTTTTTTTTTTTCAATTGAGGGTCACTCCTTTCAGATAACTCTAGCTTGTGTCAAGTTGACATAAAACTATCCAGCACACAGCAGATGCGAGTGTCTGCCCTGTGCAAGACTTAGCTCTCAAAGAGCCTCAGGGGATTTACTGCACAGCAGTCAGGAATCTGAGCTAATACCTTGTTCAACTTCCCATCTTAGAGGTGAGAGATTTTTTTTTTCAGGGCTCCAGGAAGCTTTTGGTTCATTCACAGCCCAGGCTCTATACTTCCTAGGCCAGTGTCACCTAAAAAAGCCTCCAAAGTTAGAGACCTAGCTCAGAGTACTTACCTTACCTTACCTGTAAGGTATGCTCGAGTGCCCTCCAGCACCATGGAAGAAAATAACACAGCCTCCTGACCTTCCCCACAAGGACATACGTAACTTGCAATATGATTGGATGCTTTTGTTTCTTAGAAAGTTCCTGATAAAATATATGCAATATACCTGAGAACTCATAACAGGAAGGAAAGCTTGACCAAGCACTCAAACCCTACACACTTTCCTTTCCCCCTGCAGGAGAGAGAGGTCCAAGGTACCTTACATTGTGCGCCAGTGTGTGGAGGAGATCGAGCGTCGGGGTATGGAGGAGGTGGGCATCTACCGTGTGTCTGGAGTGGCCACAGACATTCAGGCACTGAAGGCAGCCTTTGATGTCAGTGAGTATTGCCCAGCCAGTGTGGAACATATGGTGGTGTCCATACTGAGACTCCCAGAGGGCCTAGCACATCACACTAATGGGTTCCAAGTTTGCTTTGTCTACACAGTGATTCCCTGTGTCAGGTAGATGATTGATTGATGATTAATACCGAACATACCTATAATCCCAGTGTTTGGGAGGAAGAGGCAAGAGAGTTGCCACAATGTCAAGGCCATCCAGGGCTGTAGAGCAAGACCTTGTCTTAAAAGAAAATAAGTAAAATAAAATGACTTGAGAGCTAATGTGGTCTGGCCATGTCGGTAGGTGTTGGCCTCTGTAGTTGCGGCTACTCAGGAGATTGAGACAGGATCACTTGAGTTTAGGAGTTCAGGTCCCGCCTAAAAAAATCACATCTCAAAAGAAAAAGAAGAGACTGGATAGACAGATGGCTTAGGAAAGAGCACATACTGTTCTTGCACAGGGCCCAGAATAAGTTCCCAGCACCCACAATATAGCTTACAACCACTTGTAACTTTAGTTACAGAAGATCCAGAGCCCTCTTCTGGCCTCTGTGGGTACTGCATGTGCACATAAACTCAGGCAGGCACACACAGATACGTGAAAATAACAAGTAGCTCTTTTAAAAAGAAGCGAGTCCTTCAAAGGTCTAGCCACAGCCGCCAAGCTGGACCATGGCTGTCTTTGGGATGTTGCCTGATGGCTTGGAGTGGACAGGAGATGCTAAATCCCAGTATCCTGTGACTATGACCCACTTGAGGGTGGTGTGGGACAATGGCATGGATATGACCCTGGTGCTGTCTTGTTTCTCTACCTGCCTCCAAACCCCTCCCACTCTGTAAGGGAGACAGAACTATCCCAAATGCTAAGCTAGACCCTCAGACCCTCAGAGGATCAGTTTTAGTTAAGGTTTCTATTGCTGGGATAAGACACCAACAGCAAAAGGAATTTGAGGAGGAGAGGGTTTATTTCAGGTTGCAATGCTCAGCTCACAGTCTGTCATGGAGGGAAGTCAGGGCAGGAACTCAAAGCAGGGACCTGGAGACAGAAATTGAAGCCAAAGCCATGGAGGAGTGCTACTTACTAGCTTGTTCCTCATGGCTTGCTCAGTCTGCTACCATATACAACCCAGGACCACCTATCCTAGGATGGTGGGCGGGGCTCCCAGTGATCGAGACCCTTACCTGTCAGTCATCCACCACGAAAAGCCCTCAGGCCAATCTAAACATTTTCTTTTTCCAGTTGAGGTTCCCTCTTCTCAGATATATGTAGGTTTGTTTCAACTAGACGAAAACCAACCAGCACAGGGGCCTTTCTCAGCATCCCCAAAGAACAAGCAGACAGAAATAGGATTCAGTAGGAGGCTGTACTTGCAGTCTTTATACCACCGTCTTGGCCTGGGGCGTTAAGGACCCAGCACTCTTCAGCTTCTCTGGGCAAACCAGAGCAGGCTTTCTGTCTTAGATAGGGTTTGTATCGCTGTGAAGAGACACCCTGACCATAGCAACTCTTACAAAGGAAAGCGTTTAACTGGGGCTGCCTCATAGTTCTGAGGTTCGATCCATTTACTGTCATGGCAGGAAGCATGGTAGCGTGCAAGTAGACACGGTGCGGGAGAGGAGCCAAGAGTTCTACATCTGGATAGGCAGGCAGCAGGAAAGAGAGAGCCATAGGGTCTGGCTTGAGCATCTGAAACCTCAAAACCCATCCCCTACGGCGCACTTTCTCGAACAAGGTCACAGCTCCAATAATGACACTCTCCTATGAGTCTGTGGGGGCCATTTTCATTGAAACCACTATATTGACTCTCTGGGGTTTGAGAACCAGAGGCTAAGGCCTAAGAAAACACCTAGTGTGACCACTTAAGTGACCCAAATAGTTCCAGTGCCTTCCAGTAGAAGCTGCCACCTGGGCAGCTGTTTTGTAGAGAACAACTCCTAGCCAGGCTCCATGAGCTAGCTCTCTACCTCCTGGCCTGCCCGCCTCTGCAGCTGGCGGCCCTTCACGGAGCAGAGCAGAGGTATGGGGCAGAGGTGTAGAATACACTTACTTCCCAGCAACCCTGCCCAGACACAGTCACACAGATGCTTGGGGGGAAGGGGTGGGGGGACGGAGACATTTGTCAGCATGGTGGTAACTGCATTAGCCCAGGCAGGTTGCTGAGACCCAGACCTGGGATCCACATGGAGGCTCCATTTCCATGTTCTTTCCAGATAACAAGGATGTGTCGGTCATGATGAGCGAGATGGATGTGAACGCCATTGCCGGCACGCTGAAGCTCTACTTCCGAGAGCTACCCGAGCCCCTCTTCACTGATGAGTTCTACCCTAACTTCGCAGAAGGCATTGGTGAGCCTCGATGGCCCTGACCTCTCCCCTGTGCCGGCACCGTTAGGAGAGAGAATCAGACGGTTACCCTCTACTCTGTTTCCCACCTGAGAGTGTTGCCTGTGCAGTAGGGGGGTGGGGAGACACAAAAACCAGGCCATCTCTGACAGCTGCCTGTGTCCTCTCCTCTGGTACAGCCAGAGGGTAACCAGTCTGTGTGGCCATGGTCATGTCCCGCTCTGGAATCCTGCTAGCCACAAGGAACCCAGGTCCTGGGCCAGTCAAGCAGAGATTCAAACCCAGCCTTGGCCTTTAGTCAACCTGGACGATGGTGCCCAACTAACACAGGACACAGACATAGCCCTTACCTCACCCTTAGGGTGACCCAACCTGTAGGGCCTGTTCACCACAAGACCTGGCCTCTCAGGTCTGAAAGTGCCCCTAGGGTACACATGAAAATAAGGGAAGCTCTCGGGCTGGGGGAGGGGCCTTCCTATGTGCTTATAGCAGCAGACAGTGCCCCCACCCCATCCCCCAGCACAGCCCTGCCCATCCGTAAACATCAGCCCTCAGGATACCTGTTGTACAGGTGTGTGGGTTGCCGTTGCTGCTTTTTGATGAGAGAAGGCTTTTCGGGTATCTCCCATGCTACGTAAGCTACCGCCACAGGGTCTTCCTCAGTGGGAGTTAGTCTAACTGTGCGAGTGACCTGAGACAACGCTGGGGGCCTGAACTCCACAGTATTTTCCAGCATAGACTCTGAGTGTTTCATCTGACATCCTCACAAGAGGTCTCAGGATTGTGCTCTGACCCTGGGAACTGAACCCCCTCCTTCTGTAGCTCTTTCAGACCCTGTCGCCAAGGAGAGCTGTATGCTCAACCTGCTGCTGTCCCTCCCGGAAGCCAACCTGCTGACTTTCCTCTTCCTCCTGGACCACTTGAAAAGGTAGAGCCTGTTCTCCCATGCAGCCCCAGACCCCTGGAAACCTGGCACCAAGGGCCTTCTCTCCTGCTCAAGTCTGCAGTTAGTTCCCATGCTAGAGACTAGAGTCAAGGCCATCCCTCTCCTCGGCACCATGACACTAAGCCACAGCCAGCATTGAACGTGTCCTTCACTCCCAGATCGTGGCCCAGAGCTGTCCCAGCTTCACACTAGACTTGGGTTCTCAATCCCAGGCTCCTCATACTCTGGGGGGTGGGGAATCTTTACATCTGCCCTGAATGTAATGTTGAAATAACACCCTCTGCTCTGGCTTTACACAGGGTAGCTGAAAAGGAGACGGTGAACAAGATGTCCCTGCACAACCTCGCCACGGTCTTCGGCCCCACGCTACTTCGGCCCTCAGAGAAGGAAAGCAAGCTTCCGGCTAACCCCAGCCAGCCCATCACCATGACTGACAGCTGGTCCCTGGAGGTCATGTCCCAGGTATAGGAAACAGGCTGTAGTCCATGTTACCCTGGCTTGACACTTAGGCCCCGCTCACCTACTGGTCTTTCAAGCTCAGGTCTAGTCACCAGCAGGGTCCCTTAGTATCTGAGTTGTGTGAGCCGAGACAGGCTTCCCACCTGCAACCCTCTTACGTGTTCGCCTCTCCCTTCTCTCGGGAACAGGTCCAAGTGTTGCTGTACTTCCTGCAGCTGGAGGCCATCCCTGCCCCTGACAGCAAGAGACAGAGTATCCTGTTTTCCACTGAAGTCTGACAGCCTGGTGTCAGTCATCTCATTAAGAGGCCTACAGAATGACCTGGAAACCTGTGACGAGAGAATCCACCCACGGGGCGGGAACGAGACCCTTCCTGCGGTGTAATTTAGCCATTCCGAAGCTCTGGGCCATCTGCCAAGAGACAAGTACCCAAAGCAAAAGGCCAAGGGGGACTACAGGAATCCAGGTGTGCCTGCAAGCCCCAGGCTGGCCCCAGACTGTACCTTTCCCTTGTTGCCACCAGAGGGCACCCCAAGCCAGCCCATCTGCAAGCCTGCATACAAGGGAAAAGAGGCGGAGAAGAGAAGTGGTTTTTACGAATCTAATTTATCAGAGTTTTAAAAAAAAAATCTCTACTGGATCGTTTGTTCTGATGCACCCTCTCTGGGGAATAGGGACACCATCAGATCCCTTATTATTGTGTCTTGAATAAACACTGCTGCTGCTTCCTACTGTGGGGACCACAGCCATGTCCCTCTGTCTAGGTGGGGATGCTTTCCCTTCCCCCTGACTTAGAAATTCCGCTGTATGTGTGACAGGGTCTGAGCTGCTGAGTCAGCACTGTAACATCTTTAACCCTTGCTGCTTGCTCTGTCTTCCCAGAAGAATGTCTGTGCAGAAGTAGGTCAGGCTACTCTTGGCTATTCATGGCACCTCTCAGGGGTGTGCTCCTTCACAGCCCAGAAGTGTCCAGGGACCTGACACAGGAAAAGGAGACCTTGGTCATCACGCACCTTAACCATTCCTTCTGTGGAGAGAGTGACTGTGCCCACTGATCCTTACTGCCTGCCTGGCATTGGCACTCCCTTCTGTCTTACAAAGGCTGTGATTTCTCTGGCCTGGCTCTGACTGCTGTCTCTGTCCCTTCGTGCCCCACATAAGAGATCACTCCCTCTCCTTGCTCCAGACTGAGCAGACTTGGTTACCTTTCTTCCACGTTTCTGCTCCGTCTGAAGCAGCAGCTCCCTCTAGTGGCTTGTTTTAATACTTCGATCCGAAATAGCTTTTTGATACTTGAATATTTTTAAGTTTTATACATAGTTTCTAACTTTTTTTTCCTAATGGATTCAGACACCTAATAAGATACTAGAATGTACAGCGAGGACGGGCCGTATCCAGGCAGTATTTTTGTCTTCCTTCGAGAGCCGGCTTCGTTTTTTGTTTGGAGTCATTTCTGATAGTCTCTGGGACATCAGAAATATGGGAAGAAGGTTTAAGAAAGTCAGGCCTGGGAGTAGGAGCAGCTGCCCCAAAGCAGATTGAATGCTAACCCACCTGTGCTCTCCTACCTCCCTCCCTGTAGCTGGGTGGGAGTCAGGGTGGTCTCTTACTGGCCACCCTACTTAGCAAAAGAGAAAGGGGGGAAACCACTGATTGTTTTTAAGAACGAGTTCCATAAATCCTCACATCATTTTTAAAAGGGTAGAATCCCCACCTTGGGAGACAGAGGCAGAGTTGCCACAAGCTCAGGACCAGCCTCGGCAGCGTGGTACTTATCAGGGCAGCCAGGACTACAGTGCAGGGCCGTCATACAAGGGCCTCAGAGTAGATGGGCAGAGAAGAAAAAGGCTGAGGAGAAACTTGACTCCTGAGCTGCTCCTGCAGGGAGGCATCATTTAGGGGTGTAGACTGCTTGTCACGTGAGGACTCCTGCACCTGGTCACGTACTCCACGGGCCCTCCCATATCTGGAAGGTAGGGATGCCCACCAATGGTATCTACCAACCCCTACAGCACATGGGGATCCCTGAGAGGCAGAGCCATGTGTTTCCCTTCCGTGTGCTCTTGATCCTGCCTGAGGTATTAGACAGGAAACAAAAGACCCCACAGGGTCTCTGTCTGCATACAGTGTTTAGTTGGCTTTTTTTTTTTCTCTCAGCAGAGCTGCCCATTGGTCTGTCCTTGAGCATTTTTGGACCCAGTGGGCTCCTCTAGTTTGGCTGCCCATCCCAGTCTGTGTTGTAGGCTCTGGCCCTGTAGGGGGAGCACTTCTGAGAAAAGCCAAACCCAGCTGTTGTTTCTGCACTCCCCACCCCGACCCCCTTTGTCTCTTGATTTGCTGCGTCTGTCTGTCACCTCGAACTGGAAAGCAATATATCAATGTGCCAATGTGCATTCCCCAGCCCATCCCCTGCCTCGGTTCACTTTATTTATATAGGTTATGTGTTGTTTGATGATGGAATGAACATCCTCCTGTTTTTCTAAAAAAGTGCTCCTCCGTCATCGGGCCACGGTGGCAGTGACTGGGGCTGCCTCTCTTACCGCCTCTCACCTCGCAGGCCTCTTAAGCTGGCAAAGAAAATAACCCGGCGTTGTCCAGGAGTGGGGTGACTCGGCTTGCCCTTTGCAAAGAGAATGATGGCCCCAGTCCATTGTGACCGCCCACCAGGCATGACTGCCAGACTCTAAAGGAAGAAGTGATACTTTCTTACCTTGGAACCTGGGTCCTGGGCACAGTGGGCTTGGCTTTCCTGGTGGTAGCCTGGCCTCCACAGTGGGTGGATATTCTCTTAGTCGTGGTCCTGCTTTTGAGCTCAGCTGTCTGTACTACTCTGTGCCGGAAGGACCACGGACACTCTCATTAAAGTCTCCTGAGACTACTTCTTCAGTGTGTGGTGGTTTCTAGTCAGTCAGTCGCCTCTTGAATTTGAAAGCCCTGTATTCCTGGGGCTCGACAAAACTAGAACCTGCAAGCATAGGGAAGAACCAGTGTTATAGAGCTCTCGCTGTCCAGTCAGGCTGTCGGTCGGGGAGGAGGGGTCTGCATACACCACAGTGGGAAATCCTGCCTTAGTGGAATTGGGGGCCCACAGGTAGGTGCCAGGCAGGCAGATTCAAGATACAGAGTAGCAGCTAAGTCCTCAGGCACAGGGACTAGTCTGGGCAAAGATCATCGCCTTGCCTAAGGACGAAGAAGAGAAGCCACCTGGGAAATAAAGTCTTGACCCTGCACGTGGGAGAGATGGCAATAGGGTGCTTGACCAGTCCTGCTTGTCTTGCTGGACCCAGGCTCTCGCCTATGCCCTGTTTCAAGCCCCTCAGCCTGCTGGGATTGCAGGTTGAGGCAGACCTAGACCCTGAGTGCCGTGCAGAGGAGGTGTTTGTCCCTAGCTGCCTCTAGCCTTGCCCTCAGAAGCCAGCCTGGATTACGGGGAAGCAGCACCTAGTGGCAACAGTCGTGTAACATGGAATCTTCGTTAATGGTGGGCAGCTAGGGAAGAGCCTAGCCGAATCCAGTCGGTCATCACATCTTTGGTAGTACCAATACCAAGTCACCCCAGTGCTTCCTAAAATAAGGGGTCACTTAACAAAGATGGCAAATGGCCAAGAATGGGGAACCTGGGCAATGTGAAAATCACTGCTGCCGTTGCCATATGATGACAGTGCAAGGTTATGGGGTGTTAGGAGTGACAGGGTTGCTCAGAGTAGACTTCTCACTGCCCCACTGGGGACTTGATGGAGTCACCCTGAATGACCAGAAGAGCTGTACACTCACCCTTGGATTCTGAGAAGCCTTAGCAACCATAACCCCAGGCCCACTCCAGAAGTACATGGGATCCCACCCTTCCCAGGAAACTGTGCGTACAATGATGAGGATGGTACTTCCACTGGTACTTGGCTATGTCTGGCTGCTAAGAGGTTACAATCAGCATGGTCTCTTACATTATCTGCTGGCTCTGTTTGGAAAACTCACACATATATTTGCATTCATGGCTCTTTTGCATCTCTTAACCGGGGGTTGATTCTTCGGCATAAGCTGAATCCTCATCATGCTTCTCCATTCGAGGGCCAAATCTGTTCAAACCCAGGCCAGTTGCATGGCCTAGAGACAGGGTAATTCACCTGTGTCCCAAATCTCAAGTTATCAACACTTCTTGATCCCTTAGGGCACCAGTTCTGAACCTGTAGGTCACAGCTTCTTTTGAGGGGAGGGGTCAAATGACCCTTTCCCAGGGGTCACCTATTGCTATCCTGCATCTCAGATATTTACAATACAGTTCATAATTCATAGCATATTATCCGTATCTCAGATATTTAGAATTCATAATAATACAATTCATAACAGTTATGAAGTAGCAACAAGATCATTTTAAGGTTGGAGGAGTGGGAGTCACCACAACATGAGGAATTGAATTAAAGGGTCACAGCGTTAGGAAGGTTGAGAAACCACTCTCATAGAGGAAAATGAAAGTAACCTCACTTACGTAACACCTCAGATCCTGCCTGTGGGCAAATACTGGATTCTGTCTGGACTCTCTGTCCCCAAACATGGCAACTCTCTGCTGGGTGAGACCTCAACTACCATCCTTGACCAAACAAACACAAATGGCATTTATTAATGTGGACCCAGAGGCTGGTGTTTTCTAGTATCATGACCCATCAAATTCATATAGAAATCGCAAAAGGACTTCTCTTGACTCCTCCCATCCCAGCGGCCCTGCGGCCTTAAAAGGAAGTTTCGCAAAGGCTGAAGATGGGCCGTTTGCAAATAGTTCTGGAAAGATAAACATGAGGAGTGACAAATTGCTCTTGAAGGGACCCAAATGGCTTTGGCAGCAAGGCCTCATGGGACAAGGTCCTGCCAGGGGACAGGGAAGAGAAAGGAGCTAGAATCCATCCCATATGGCTTAGTGGGAGTGGGAGAGAGCTGACAAGCCATGGTCAGCTTCCAGGAAGAGCCCTGTATCATTCCGTTCTTACAGAATGGCCAGCCAGGGATAAAACGATGACAGGCATTCACAGATGGCTCACATCTCATTCATAACCAAATTAGAAAAGGCACCAGTTATTTGGAGAGGAAGTGGTGATAAGACCCCTAAACCCAGCAGCCTGCCCTGATGTCAGATGGTAATAACATTCCAAGAAAGGCCTCAGAGCTCCTCAGGCCGTGTCCCCATCTACAGAAGTACTTCAGAGACGTAATCTATATCCCCAGCTGCATATGGAACTCGGAAATGGAAATCTCTCTTGGGCTCTCTAGCAAGACCACGTTAAAACAAAACAAAACAAGGAGAAAATACCATGTGAAAATGGAAGGAAACAAAAAATCACATGTCAAGTATTGTCAAGGTTGCAGGAGACACCATGACTGGAGAGGCCTGGACCAGAATTCCACCCCGAGCATCCAGAAGGAAACCACCTGGCAACAGATTAATTTGGCACTTCTGGCTTCTGGAGCTATGAGAGAAGGCAGTCCTGGTTTTCTGGAGCCCCGTAGTCTATACGTTTGAAAAGCTGCCACAGGAAACTGATATCGTCACACAACAAAATACATCCATCAGTCCTAGGGGCTGAAGCCTAGAGGGGAGGGACAGAAGCCAATGAGGCAGATGTTAAAGTCACCCCCACACTTGGCAATGGTGCAACAGAGCATTTGGACAAAACCAAGAGCTTGCTGAACTGATCGGGGGCGGGGCTTTAGCTGCCCCTCTGTGCCACCAGCTGTGCCCTCAAAGGCCCTAAGAAAGTAGAGAGCACCTTCTGCTTGTCCTCACCCCCCTTGTCCTGTGTGTCCTTGTGTCCACACCCTTCCAAATCTATCCACATCTATCCCTGTCTGCAAGGTCCCTCAGTATGTTCAGAATTCGTCACCTTTGCCTCACACACAGTTCATATCTAGCCTTCAGAAAGCATTGAGAGTTGGAAGTTTGGCTCTGTGATTTGGTGCTTCCCTAAGAAGCTGGGCCTGGACTCCATCACTGCTAAGGGAAGCTGGGGGATGTTCACCAGGGCTGCTGTTTGCTCCGACATCAGTGAGATCAACCTTGAAGTGGGAGACTGGTGTTGGTGTCTGCTGGGAATCAAATCTAGCACCTTGCACATGCTAAGTGTATGCCTTAAAATGTGTGCGTGGTGTGTGTGATGTATGTGGTGTGTGTGTGTGCTATGTGTGGCGTATGTGTGTCCATATGGTGTGTATGTATGGTATATGTGTGTGGTGTGTGTGATGTATTTGGTGTGTGTGTGTGGTATGTAGCTGTATATGGTGTATATAGTTTGTGTCTGCGGTATGAGTATCTTTTGTGTGTGTTGTATGTGTGTGTGGTGTGTGTGTTTTTTTGTGTGTGTATGGTAAGCTACATCCCAACTCCCAAAGATCGATTTTTAAATTTAATTTTTAATATCCGTTAATTATAAAGAATAACGGTTTCATTGTGACATTCTATACAAGTATGTAATCTCTATCAATCACATTCACCCTACATTTCCCTATCTTGCACCCTTCCACCTCTGACGATACCTTTCTCTTCCCAACTAGTTTCTGCTCTGTGTGTGTGTGTCTGTGTATGTGTGGTATATGTGATGTGTATGTGCATGTGTGTGGTGTGTATGTGTGTGTGGAATGTGTGATGTGTTATGTGTGTGTGGTGTGGTGTGTATGTGTGGTATGTGTGTATGCTATGTGTGGTGTGTGTGTGTGTGTGTGTGTGTGCATATGGTGTGTATGTACGGTATGTGTGTGTGGTGTGTGTGATGTATGTGGTGTGTGTGTGGTATGTGGGTGTATATGGTGTATATAGTTTGTGTGTGTGGTACGTGTGTCTTTTGTGTGTGTCGTATGGGTGTTTTGTGTGTGTATGTATGGTTCGTATGTGTGTATGATGCATAAGTATGGTGTGTGTATGTGTGTGGTGTGTGTATGTGTGTGTGGTATATGTGGTATGGTGTGTGTGTGTATGTGTTTGTGTGTCTGACTCAATGAGTTTAACTAGGGTTGCTTACAGGAATGTGGGTAAGGGTTTATAGGCAGGAGCACTGGCAACTTGCCAGTGGTTACACCCTTCCCAGAGCAGCAATTTATGGCCCATAGATCCTCAAGGGAGGAATGGGAGTCTGATGAGGGAGGCCCTCCCCTGGTGCAAGTCTTAACGGCCTGTAACTCCCCTTTCCATAGTACAGTGGTCTTGTTAGGACTTCTGCAGACAATCAGAGCTGCTATGAGTTTTAGGGTTTGTTGTTGTTTTGTTTTGGAGACAGGGTTTCTCTATGTAGCCCTGTTTGTCCTGGAACTAGCTCTGTAGACCAGGCTGGCCTCGAACTCACAGAGATCCACTCGCCTCTGCCTCCTGAGTGCTTGTATTCAAGGTGTGCACCACCACTGCCCAGTTTGCTATGAGTTCTTAAGTGTACTGGCTGCGCCACATCAGGAAGACGGTGTTCTACAATACTCTATGCCTTCCAGTCCCGGCTCTCTATACATCTGATCTTAATGTTCTCTGAGCTTTGGAGGGGATGACACAGAATTGAGCATCCAACAGTTACTTATTCCCTGCACCTTGAGTAATTATTTCTGCAGTCATCACTGCCCGCTGCAAAAAAGAAGATGGTCTGACCAAAATTGAGAGCACCATTAACCTATGGGCATAAATATTTAGAAGGCGATTTGATAGTCACAACATGTCCATTTAATAAAACAGCAGTCTGAGCCTTGACACTAACCAAGGCTTCTAACCAGCCATGGGCTTTTGATCAGATTTACAGTACCAGGTTCAAATCCTCCACTGTGGAGCAGACCTCAGATCTAATCAGAAAGTCATTTCCCCCATTAACTGTCCCACCAGTGAGCCCACATCGCCTGGCAGGTCAGTAGTGTAGCATGACAGGCTACAGCTGTGGAAGACTGCTAAGGACTTTCGCCCTAGCAGTTTGGGTAGCACCTCTACCACCATGCAAGGTAGCTAGTCAGGATGACGTTCCTCTATGCCTGCGACCAGAGCCTAGGATGTCTTCAGTGATAGCGACTTACCATCTAGGTCTTGTGGGCGATCAAGAACACGGGTAACAGCCTAGAATGTTTTAGGGGCCTCCCTGAACAAGAACTCACTGGGAGATAGCCCACACCAGGCACTAGAAATTTCATTTTACAACCTATAGCTTCTGAGAGTAGCTTTATCCCCCCACCCAGAGTACTTCTGTTTAACTTTTTTAAATTTTTCTTTAATTTTATGTTATTGTTAATTGTTTTATAAAGTAGCCATTTTATTTACAGCCTTTTTTCTACATCCTTCATTTGGGTTGATATGAGAGGGAACTCATGGTGTTTGTTTTCCTGAGCCTGGATTACCTCACCTAATTGGCCATTGCCCATTTCCACAAACTTTCCTTGAATATCATAATTTCCTTTTTTTTTCATGGCTGAATAAAATTGTGTTATTCATGTGTATTGCCTTTTCATGATCCATCTATCAGTGAAAGGAAACCTAGGCTGGTCCTCATTCCTTGCTCTTTCGAACAGATCAGAAATAAACATGGATCTGCACATATCTCTGTGAAAGATAGAGAATCCTTAGAGTACATCATATGGTAGTTATAATCTTAGCTTTTTGAGAAAGCTGAACATAGATTTCCACGGTGGCTGTGCCTGCTTCCCCAGTCACCACTCAGTAGAAAGGCTCCTTTATTCACAGCCTCGCCATTGAGCCGCATTTGCTGTCCCTTGTTATATTTTTTTCCCGAGCTATATTTATTATTTATATGAGCACACCGTTGCTGTCTTCAGACACACCAGAAGAAGGCATCAGATCCCATTACAGATGGTTGTGAGCCACCTGTGGTTGCTGGGAATTGAACTCAGGACCTCTGGCGGAGCAATCAGTGTTCTTAACCACTGAGCCATCTCTCCATCCCCACCCCCTTGTTTTCTTAATGATAGCCATTCTGAGTGGAAAGAGATGGAGTCTCAAAGTAGTTTTAATTTGCATTTCCCTGACTGCGAAGGCCGTTGAACACTTAAAACTATTTATTGGCAATTTGCATCTCTTCTTTTTGAGAGCCCTCTGTGCATTTCAACTTTCCATGTTTATTTTTATGTGTCTAGGTGATTTGCCTGCATGTATGTAATGTGAACCGTACGTATGCCCACAACCCAAAAGAGGCCAGAAGAGGGAATAGGGTTCCCTGGACCTAGAGTTACAGATGGTTGTGAGCTGTCACGTAGGTATTGGATCCAAACCCAGATCCTCTGCAAAAGCAGCAAGGGCTCTTAACCACTGAGCCATCTCTCCAGCCCCAATAGCCCATTTTTAATTTTCCTGTTATTACAGTCTTTTTTAGATTTTTTTCTTTTTTTGTATATTATAAATATTAATCCTCTAGCAATTTTTCTATTCTGTACGATGGCCCATGACTCGATTGTTTCCCTAGTGGTGCATAAGCTATTTAATTTCATGAGGTCCCATCTGTCCATTGTTGAGCTTAATTCCTGAGTGCGTGGAGCCTTGGTTAGAAGTCGGTCTTAGGCTGCTGAATGACTCAGTGGTAAGGTGCTGGCTGCTGCACTTCCAGAAGTCTCAAGTTACGTTCCTAGCACCTGAATCAGAAGGCTCACAGCCATTCACAACACTAGCTCCAGGGGTTCTGGCGCCCTCTTCTGGCCCTGTCAGGTACCTGCAGACACATGTGGCAGCCACACAGTCACGCAGAATACACACATGAATAGAAATTAAAACTTGAAAATACCGTTGAAAGTTTTTACATATGCCTGTGTCTTGAATTATATGCCCTACTTTTTTCTTCTGGTGCTTTGACTGTTTAAGGTTCTGTGTCTTTAGGCTTCTGCCCATTCGTAGTTGGTTGTTGTTCAAGATGAAAGGTAGCAGGAGGCTAGTATGAGCTGCTGAGATAGCTCAGAAGGTAAAGGGGCTTGCCACCAAGACTGGACACCCTGTGTTCCATCCCCAGGGTCTACATGGTAGGAGGAGAGAACAGACTCCAATAAGCTGCCTTCTTACCTCCATGTTTGTGCTGTTGTGTTATGTGCACACCACATGTACACACACAATAGATAGATGATAGATAGATAGATAGATAGATAGATAGAATGTAAACTAAAGAGACTCCAGTTTCATTCTTTAAAAGTAGATATCCAGTTATCCTGTACCATTTGTTAAAACGTATGTCTCTTATCCAGTGGGTGTATTTGCCATCCTTATGGTTGTAGTTATGTGTTTTTATACCCAGATCTTCTGTCCTACCCTATTGATCTGATGGTCTGGTTTGTGCCAGCACCATGCTGTGTTTTTCTTACTCTGGCTCTCTAGCTTAACTCGAAATCAGGTATGGTGATGATGCCAGTGTTACTCTTTTGGTTCACAATGGCTTTGATTATTTGGGGCGTTTTGTTTCCAGATGTGTTTAAGATTGTGTTCCTTTAATGTTGATGGACATCGCATTGAATCTGTAAGCTGCCCTTCTCAGTGTAGCTGTTTTAACAGTATCAATTAGTATCTTCTCCAATTTCTTTTCTTTCCTTTTTCTTTGTAAAGATCTATTTTATGTGTATGAGTGTATGTAGGTTCACCATGTACTATGTGCAGTACCCATGGTGGCCAGAAGAGGGCATCAGATTCCCCAGAGATTGGCTTTACAGGTAGTTGTGAGCTGCCATGTGGGTGCTGGGAACTGAACCCTAGTCCTCTGTAAGAGCAGCAAATACTCATTGATCTAGCCCTTTCCCCAATTTCTTTTTTCCGTGATTCAGTCTTCATTGTAAAGGCCTTTTATTTGGTTAGGTTTATTCTAAGACGTGGTGTGGAGATGATTATGAATGCAGTTTCTTCCTGATTTCTTTTTTTCAATGTTTTTATTTTTACATAGGAAGCTACTGTGTTTTGTACATGTCCTATTTAGCTTTCTGTTGCTCTGGTAAGTGGCTCTGACTAAAACCAACTTAGATGAGCAAAGGCTTTATTTAAGCTTACAGTTTATAGTCTGTCATTAAGGGAAGTCAGGGTAAGAGCTTAAGGCAGGAACCTGGAGGTGGAAACTGATTCAGAGACTATGGAGGAGTGCCACCCACTAGCTTGCTCCCCATGGCTTGTTGACTTGCTTTTTTCATACAATCTGAGGCCACCTGCCCAGTTCACTATGGGCAGTTTGAGAAGTACTATTGACTGTTCATCTTTGGTGATAAAAATCACCAGTGAATTGGTCTTAGTCTGGACTTCTTTTAGTTGAAATTTTTTATTTTTAACTACTCTTGCTATCTTGTTTTCTTCTTATAAATCATCTTAAAATTTTATCTCATCTTGGTTTCATTGGGCAGAAAATATGTATCTCAAAATTCACCTATTTCTTTTTCTAATTTAATGGAGCATAAATATTTAAGGTATAGACTAATGACCCCGTGAATTTGATTGGTATATGGTGTAATCTCTCCCTTTTCACCTCTAATTATATGACTTAGGTCTTTTCTCTGCTTTGGTTAGTTTAGCTAAAGGCTTGTCAGTCCTTTTTTTTTTTTTTTCCCTTTCCAAAGAACCAAGTCTATTTCATTGGTTCTTTGTG
Source organism: Grammomys surdaster (assembly GCF_004785775.1). NCBI lineage: Eukaryota > Metazoa > Chordata > Mammalia > Rodentia > Muridae > Grammomys > Grammomys surdaster. The sequence continues at coordinate 2,589,585 of NW_021604682.1, read as the reverse complement.
TTGTATTTATTTATTTATTTGCTTCCAGTTCATCAATTTCTGGCTGGTCTTATTTCTTTCCACATATACTACTTAAGTTTGTCTTGTCTTTGTTTTTCTATGGTCCTAAAATAAATCGTTATTTATGGGAGATCTCTCTTAAATTCTTTTTAAAAGTATCTATCAGGGCTGGAGCGATGGCTCACCAATTAAGACCAATTTTTGCCTTTGAAAAGGACTGAGTTTGGTTCCCATCACTGACATGGTGGCTTATAACCACCTATATGTAATTCCGTGCCCAGGAGATCTGAAGCCCTCTTCTGACTTTCTCAGACACCAGACAGACACATGGTACTCATACATATATGCAGTCAGAACATTCAAAAACATAAAATAAAATGTAGATAAATCTAAGACTTTTAGATGTTTAAGTGTGTGTGTGTGTGTGTGTGTGTGTGTGTGTGCAGGTGCACACATGTGGAAACGTGCACCACCACCATGTGTGTGCAGCAGCCTGTGGAGGTCAGAAGGGATATTGAATACTCTGGAAATGGAGTCCCAGGTGACTTTGAGCTGCCATGTGGTTGCTGGGAACCAGACCCAGGTCTTCTGCAAGATCAGCATGTACTCTTAACCATTGGCCCATCATCCCTCCAGCCACTACCCCCCTTCTGATTTTCTTTTTTTTAAAGAATTATTTGAATTATTTCTTTATTTTATGTATATGAGTACAGTGTAGCTGTCTTCATACACACTAGAAGAGGACATCAGATTCCCATTACAGATGGCTGTGAGCCACCATGTGGTTGCTGTGGATCTGAACTCAGGACCTCTGGAAGAGCAGCAGTCAGTGCTTTTAACTGCTGAGCCATCTCTCCAGCCCCTGATTTTCTTAATGTAAGAAATTATAGCTCTGAAACTTCTTAGGGATGTTGTCATTCTATCCAATAGGGTTTGGTATGTCGAGTTTAAAAAAAGAAATAACAGAAAACAAAACCAAACCTTGATTTCTGCAATGACCCGTTCATCATCCAGTACTGCGTTGTTTCGTCTCCATGAGTTTGTGTATGTTCTGTAGTTTCTCTTGCTCTTGTGCTTTCGTTTTGTTCAGTAGTGATCAGATAGACTACCATGAGTTTAAATTTATTTATACTTACGAAGACCTGCTTTGTGACTTGGTAGATCGTCTGTTTTAGAGATGGCTCTTGAGCTATCCAGAAGAATGTGTGTCTGCAGTATCTGAATGGAATGGTCTGTAGATGTCTCTTAATCCCATTTTATCTACTTATCACTTAATTCAGATGTTTCTCTGAATATATCTTGCCTGGGTGATGTGTAAATTGAGAGAAATGGATATCGAATTCATCCACTGCTATTTTTTGGTCACTCTTCCTCTAGGATTATTTATTTCATAAAATTGTATGCACTTGTCTTTGGTGGAAGAATCATAATGTCCTCTGACAGACTGTTCCTTTGTTTAGTACATGGTGACACTTCCCTTGTCTTTCCTTACTAGTTTTGATTTGAGATATGTTCTGACAGATACTAGAAGAGGAGCACCTGCTTGTGCCCTACCTCCATTTTTTGAGAATACCCTTTTCTGTTCTTTCACTTTGTATGGTGATGTGCATTTGCCAGATGCAACAAATAGGTGGATCTTGCCTCTTCATCTATTTTTGCTCATCTGTGTCTTTCAACTATGAAGTTGAGACCATTTATTTATATTCAGAGTTATTATTGAAAAGTGTGTATTAAGTCCTGTTCTTTTTTGTTAGTTCTGTAGTGCTTTGTGTTTTTCTATTCCTCTGTTGCTTAACACTTATCCTGGTGTAGTTTATTCCTGCCTATGACTACATGGATGTGTTTGTCATTCTCTTTAGCCTAAAGGATTCCTGTAAGTATCTTCTCTAGAGTTGGCCCAGTAGTCACATGAGGTTTTTATTTCTCCTTTTATTATGACAGATAGGTTTGCTGGGTATAATAGCCTGGGTTAACATAGCTTTGCTGTGTATAGTAGCCTGGTTTGACATAGCTTTGCTGTGTATAATAATCTTGGATGACATAGCTTTGCTGGTTATAGTAGCCTGGTTTGACATAGCTTTGCTGGGTATAATAATCTGAGATGACATAGTTTTACTGGGTATAGAAGTCTAGGTTGGCTTTGTCCTCTTTCAGAGCCTGAGATAACTCATTCTAGACAATCCTGGCTTTTAAAGTTTCTATCAGGAAATCTGCTGTAATTCTGAAGAGTCTGCCTTTCTGTGTGAGTTTATTTTTCACACTTGCCCTTTTCAACATACTTTCTTTGTTCTGTATATTTACTTGTTTAATTACAGTATAAAGAGGGGAAGTTCTTTTATGGTCTTGTCTGTTTGGTGTTTTAAATCTCTCCTGTATCTGGAGTGACGTCATTGCACCTTTTTTTAACCATGGTTTTGTTGAAATTGTTTCTATAGCTTTAGAATGAAATTATTTTGCCCCCTTGCTGATGATCCTTAGATCTGGTCCTTTCACTGTGTCCTGAGTGTCTTAAAAGTTCCACTCATATAATCTTATTCATTTATTTTGACCTTATTTGGATTCCTCTACTTTGTCTTCAGGTTCAGATAATTTGTTTTTTCTATGAATGAAGCTGTCCAGTATTTCAGCATGGTTTTTCTTCAGTATTTTTCTTCACTGAATTCCTAGCCCATATCAACTTCCTATTTCGTTCACCTATGTTTTATGTTCAACTGAAATTTCATTCAGGATTTTATTCTTTTATTTCTTTTAAAGTATTTCTAATCTTTCTTCTGAGTCATTCATCTGAGATTTTATCTAATTCACCCTCACTGAAGGTCCTTACTGTGGGATTAGTAATTTTTGAAAGTGGAGTATTATCTTGGATTTTTCACACTCTTTATATTATTATCACACTGGGATTTATGCATCTGGGGTTATTTTAGTGCTTGGAATGTTTTCCATCAGCTGTATGCTTTCATTTGAAGTATTTGCAATGTTCAAGTAAGGATAGGATATGATAGAGTATATACCTAAGAAATTACACCCTGTCTAGGAACTGTATGGGCCTAGTGTGATCTCTACCAGAATAGACCATTAATTATGGAAGCTACCACAGTTGCTAGAGATGCCCACGATGCAAATGTTCTACTAGCTGATTAACAGTAGTCCCTTTGATTCTTTTTAACATTTAATTATTTATTGCATATGCACATGCATGCCCCATGTATACCCAGCATCATGAGTGTGTATGTGTGTAGAGGTCACAGAACAACTTGTGGAAACTGTTCGCTACATTCTTCATGTCGACACTGGGGATTAAATCCAGGTCATCAAGTTTGGCCACAAGCTTGACCCCTACCTATTGAACCATCTTACAGTTCCTCACTTTTTGGAGGGTGTTTCTAGTACACCTGTGAAAAAGAGCAGTGTAACTATCAAATCCCTACCTGGTTTGGTTCAACTCAGATCTACTCGATGCTGTGTGTAGGAGAAGCAAGTGGGAGCTCTGGGCTTCAGAAGCATCCTCAGTGTTCCATGGTGCCAGCGTGTAGGAAGTAAGGCAAGTTGCTGGCTGTGGTGGTTTCAGGGACCTCAGACTCCCTGGGCTCTGCTCCACGCTTCTACTTCTACCTCCAGGATGGATGTGGTGAGAAGAAGCACTTCCTGGGTGGCCTTCGCTGATGCAGCTTAGTTTCACGGGGTTCTTATTTGTTCCAATCCTATAGTAGCATCTACCTACGTCCTCACAGATATCTCATCTGGCTTAGGTAAATTCATTTAAAGATGATTTTTTTTTCTCATGCAGGGAAAGAAGTTATTGTGTGTTATCTTGTACGTTTTCTTTCTCCAAAAAGTTGCCATGGATAAGGCTCTCTTAATCCACTATCTGACCTTGAAGGACATTCTAAGAGGTGACAGAGGGACTGAAGATGTGGTTTAATGGCATGACACTTGCCTACTGTACATAAAGCCCCATGTTTGATCCACAGCAACTCAGGGATCCTTATCCAAGAGCATGTGGGTGCATGGAGAGCCTTAGAGTAGTTCAGAAGGGATTGTTACCCAAGAGCATGTAGGCACATGAAGGGCCTTAAGGTGGTTCAGAAGGGATCATTATCTAAGAGCATGTAGGTACATGGGGAGCCTTAAGGTAATTCAGAATCCCCAGGAAATGCAATTACAAGAAGCCAACTGTGGCTTATGGGTCTGAGCACAGAACCCGGAGGTCAAGGTTGAGGTCTACGTTTTGGTGTATGGCTCTGAGCTCCACTTTCTTCACATACAAAATAAGAGTGTGAATGAGGAGCCATATGCTGGTAGATATGCCCGAAAGCTTCAGGAACATTGCTTGAGTCCCCCAGGATCATTCTTCCTTTCCCATGGATTGCATCTATACCATTATGATATGTGTACAATTGGTTTCCTGTGTTGATTGTTTTTCATTTATGTATGTGGTCCCTGGATATGTTAGTCATCTTTCTGTTACTGTAACAAATATCAGAGATAATTTGGGAGACTTTGTCGCATGGTTTCAGAGTTTTCACCCAATGGTTAGCTTGCCCTGTCTTTTTGAGTCTATAAAGAAGGCAGTCCATCACTGTGAGAGCATATGGTAGAAGAGAGAGTTTACATCTAAAGCTAACGACAAAGATAAGAGGAAGGCAGGAGAGCTCCACAGTCCCCTTGGAATATATACCCCTAATAACGTGAGCACCTTGAAACAGGACCCATCTCGTAAAGGCTCTACCACCTCTGTAGCACCAAGCTGAGATTTTAGGCTCAAAGCCTGGGTTCTGGAAACGCTAACAATGGCTGAGTCACTCCATACACCAATTAAGAGGGGGGTGTCAAGCAACCCTGACAAGTCCATATTTGGGTTCCTGACATGAGGTTTAGGGATTAAAAAGAGGGGAAGGGATAGGTGTCACTAAGGAGCCCTATTTAAGTGTGCCTCACTCGTTACTGAACCATCACTGTCGGGTACAGATGCAATAGAGAAGGGATTAAATCAAGAACTTCATTTAGTATGGCTTCCACCACTGAGACAGAGCTGGCATTGACTGAGATGTCTGTCCCTAGACCAAAGGGAGAAGTTGGCCTTTGTGAGTTTCCTAGGAAAGGTTAAGAAGCTGTCTTAGTTGGGATTTCTAGTGCTGTGAAAAGGCAACACGACCATGAGGGCTGGCTTACAGTTCAGAGGTTTAGTCCATTATGGTCATGGCGGGGAAGCATGGCGCCATGCAGACAGACTTGGTGCTAGAGAGGTTTACATCTGGATCTGCAGGCAGCCGAGAGAGAGAGAGAGAGAGAGAGAGAGAGAGAGAGAG
>NW_021604682.1:2580928-2584176 GCF_004785775.1 Grammomys surdaster | reverse complement strand
GAGAAGGGAGAAGGGAGAAGGGAGAAGGGAGAAGGGAGAAGGGAGAAGGGAGAAGGGAGAAGGGAGAAGAGAGAAGAGAGAAGAGAGGAGAGAAGGAGAGCGCCTGGCTTGAGCCTCTGAAACCTCAAAGCCCGCCTACAATGACATGCTTCCTTCAACAAGGCCACACCTACTCCAGCAAGGCCACACCTACTCCAGCAAGGCCTCTGAATGCTGCTGCTCCTTATAAGCCTATGGGAGCTATTTTTATTTAAATCACCACACAAACCATCAGCATCTTGCCAGAAGAACTTCAGGGGCTTAGGGACCTGTGTAGTAAAACTTGAGGTCTCTGGGTACTTAATGTTGCTACTGCTGCTGTACTGGCAGCCAAAACCCTCTTGTCTTTGGGTCTCTGAAAAGTAACCCAAGAAACTGTTCTCCTAACCTAATCAGAGGTTTCCTCTACACAAAGCTGATGGGAAAATAATAGATTGCCCAATTGTGTAACCTCTAGAATTAGTGATTTTTTTGTTTTGTTTTTCTTTTTTAAAGATTTACTTATTTATTTTATGTATATGAGTACACTGTAGCTGTCTTCAGATTCACTAGAAGAGGGCATCAGATCCCATTACAGATGGTTGTGAACCACCATGTGGTTGCTGGAAATTGAACTCAGGACCTCTGGAAGAGCAGTCAGTACTCTTAACCACTGAGCCATCTCGCCAGCCCTTGTTTGTTTGTTTGTTTGTTTGTTTTGTTTTGTTTTTTGGTTTCTTGGTTTTTGTTGTTGTTGTTGTTGTTTTTCAAGACAGGTTTCTCTGTGTAGCCTTGGTTGTCCTAGAACTCACTCTGTAGACCAGGCTGGCCTCCAACTCATAGAGATCCACCTGCCTCTGCCTCCTGAGTGCTGGGATTAAAGACGTGTACCCCCAGCCCCAACTCTGCCATGGCCTGGCTAGAATTAGTGATCTTTAAGTCGACTTCAAAAAAGTAAAGCTAGAGTGATTAGGTTCTCTGTTGGTAATATGAAGATTTCTGATCTCTTTGAACCATGGAAGAGGATGAATGCACTGGCCTGAGATTTCCTGTCTTTCTCTAGACTGTCTGTAGCTGACTGGGTACTTCAAAGAGCCTGTTTCAGCTCAGCTCACAGCTGCTGGGTCCCGGGCCAAGTGGATTCGTAGAAGCCAAACAGCCCATCCCCACACTGAGACACTTCCTCCCTTGGCTGAAGTTGTGTATTTCCCAGGACCCAAAGTTCCACTCTCTTCTAGGGGAATGTCAAGAATCCCAGGCCAGTGACCTGCCACCCAGACCTGATCACTTGATAGTGCTTTGGAACAGTTGTTTTCTGATGAAAACTTGGCCTGTAGTCCTAGCTGGTTCCAGCTCCTCCAGCCATGGTGTGTGGGTGGAGGTAGCTAGGCCCAAGAGTCTCGGTCACAGTGGGGTGGATCTGAGGGTATGGGGTTCAAAGTGAGAAAACAGGCACCTCATAGCGGTCCATTCTGAGCTGTGTTTGGCATATTTCAGGGGTGGGGATGTAGGACAGGACCAGCGGGGCCTGATGGGAGAGATGCCAATCTCTGATTTTGGGGTGCTCTCAGTCCATGAGTGGAGCTATAGCGATATTCCAAACCATGCTGGTATTTGCATGCTGGATGATGGAAGGGTCTGGACCGTTGCGCAGAAAGTAAGCTGTCGCCGGGCAGTGGTGGCGCACGCCTTTAATCCCAGCACTTGGGAGGCAGAGGCAGGCGGATTTCTGAGTTCGAGGCCGGCCTGGTCTACAGAGTGAGTTCCAGGACAGCCAGGGCTACACTGAGAAACCCTGTCTCAAAAAAAAAAAAAAAAAAAGTAAGCTGTCTGTTTGTCTGTTTCCTCGGCTTTGCCTACTGGTTTCTTCTTGGCTCGTGGCCGATGCTTGCTTTTTCTGCCCCCTCCAGTCTTGGAGAGACGAGAAGGGAAGTGACTGGGAAGGAAGGTGTGGGCGATGGCAGCCCCCGAGGGTCAGCTCACAGCGACGTGGAATTTGGGTGGTTCTGCGCCCCACCTTCGAACCACTCAATCTCGCTTGATGGACTCACAACCCGTGACTTCCCAACCTCCCTCAACACATTTTCCTTCACTCCTTTGCTCTCTTTTCCTCGGCATCCATGATACCCAACGCGCCTTCCCTTTTGAAACACCTCACCTGCAGAATCCCCCACTGGCAACTACTTAGCATCAGGACTCAAATGGCTGACACCAGGTTTTGCTGCCGCCTCAGGCAAAGAAGTCCTTAGGGGCTGGAGTATTGGTCAAAGCTATAACTACCCCTTCCCAGCTCTGGGTTCTAGGCTCTGGTACTCGAGAAATATCTGCTCAGCCACCTTTTGTTTGGCACGTCGGAGACCCGGAGCTCGATCCTCAGCGAAACAAAAAACACTTTACTAAGTACGAGTATGCGCACAGGACTTTTCAAAAGTTAGCTTTGTAGGTGGGCATACAAAGTAATGGTGTTCATGACTTTGTTATACGTATATATCATTATATTTTATTGTTACTGTCCCTCCCCCACGGGTCTGGCCTGTGCCCCGCCCTTCCCCAGTTCATTCCTTTTCTTCCCGTCCCCAGACTTCCCTTTCTGCTTTCTTCTCAGATATAACCTGCTGCCTTTCTATTTCCTGCCATCCCTAAGATATTTGTTTCTCTCATGCCTTTTCCAGTTCTGTGATCTACCCATAACACAAGTGTAAATGCACATGTATGTAATTTAAATCCAGGTTTCACACATACAAGACAACCTGTCAGTGTCTTTCTGAGTCTGTCTTCTTTAAAAATAAAAACTTCCAGCAGCATCCAGTTCCTGCCAACGTCATGCTTTTATCTTTCTTTACTTTTATTTATTTACTTACCTACCTCTGAGACAGGCTCTTTACTGTGTATTCCTGGCTAGCCTGAAACTCACTGTGTAGACCATGCTTTTCTCAAACTCCCAGAGATCCACCTGCCTGTTGGGATCAAAGGAGCATACCATTAAATCTGGCTGCTGCTTCTGCTGCTTCTTCTTCTTCTTCTTCTTCTTCTTCTTCTTCTTCTTCTTCTTCTTCTTCCTCTTCCTCTTCCTCTTCCTCCTCCTCCTCCCCCTCGTCTCTCTCCTCCTCCTCCTTCTCCTCCTCCTCCTCCTCTTCTTCTTCCTCTTCCTCTTTCTCTTCCTCCTCCCCCTCGTCTCTCTCCTCCTCCTCCTCCTCCTCCTCCTCCTCCTCCTCCTCCTCCTCCTCCCC
>NW_021604682.1:2545264-2580828 GCF_004785775.1 Grammomys surdaster | reverse complement strand
TCCTCCTCCTCCTCCTCCTCCTCCTCTTCTTCTTCTTCTTCTTCTTCTTCTTCTTCTTCTTCTTGTAGTTTCTGTGTTTTACTTAAAGTATTTTTTAGCAGCACTGGGGATTGACCCTAGCTAGGACCTCATCCACGTGAGGCAAGAGCCACGCCCCCGAGCTACATCCCCCAGCCTCCTCTTTCTTTTCTTTTTTAGGGTTTTATGTAACCCAGGTTGGTCTTGAACTTACTATATAGCCAAGGATAACCTTGAACTCCTAATCCTCCTTCCCCCCCACCTCCACCTCCTGAGTGATGAGATTATGAGTGTGTGCTACCCTGCCAGCTTCTCTTTCCACTTCCCTAATAGCTGCATAAAATTATATTGTGTACGCTTGACATGTTCTTTATTCATTCATCCATCCCCGGACACCTAGGCTGGTTCCTTTTCCTGTCTTTGTAAATGGTTCCGTAACAATCGTAAACATGCATGTTTCAGGATCTGGAGAAGTGTCGCAATGTGTGCATGGGTCCTGAAAGCGAGGACCCGTGTTCAGATTCTCAGAGGCCACTTTAAGTTTAACTTTAAGTTAGGCATGGTAGCATGCGTCTATAATTGCAATGGTCTTATGGTAAAATGGGGAGCAAAGACAATAAAAGCTTCTTAGAAGCTTGTAAGGCAACCAGCCTGGAGCACATAGTGGTGAAGAGGAGACCTTGTCTCCAACGAGGTGGATGTAGACCAACACCTGAGGCTTTCCTCTGACTTTCACATGTGTGCTGTGGCATATGCATCTCTCTCTCTCTCTCTCTCTCCCTCCCACACCCCCACCCCCCCCCCCCCCCCCCGGGGGGGGGGGGTATGTTACCTTTGAATTCCTAAGGTATGTTGGGGTAAGGTCATCCAGGAAGAGAGAACTTCAATTGAGAAAATGCCTCCATATGACTGGCCTGTAGAGAAGTGAGGGGAGGGGAGTTTTATTGTCTTTCTTTCTCTCTTTCTTTCTTTCTTTCTTTCTTTCTTTCTTTCTTCTCATTTATTTATTTTATTGAGTGTATGGTGGACGAGGGAAAATGGGTCAAAAGGGAGGGAGGGGAGGGAGGGAGGGAAGGAGGGAGGGAAGGAGGAAGGACCATCTTTCCCAAGGGGGTAGCTTTTTTTCTTCTTTTTTTTTATTGGATATTTTATTTATTTACATTTCAGATGTCATCCCCTTTCCCCATTTCCCCTCCCTAGAAACCCTCTATCCCATCCCCCCTCCTCCTTTTTGCTTTTATACCGTTTTAATTACATGCAAGTAGTAACACCCAAGGGGGCGTTTTCTTGATTACTGATTGGTGTGAGAGGGCCCAGATCATTACGGATGGTGCCATCCTTAGCCAGGTGGTCCTGGTTAGTATAAGAAATCAGGCCAAGGAAGCCATAAGGCACAGACCAGTAAACAGCATTCTTCCATAGCATCTGCTTCATTCCTGCATTCTGGCTCCGGCCTGAGTTCCTGCCCTGGCTTTCCTCAGTGATGGGATGTGGAAGTCTAAACCAAATGAACCATCTCCTCTCCAAGTTGCCTTGGGTCATGGTGTTTTATCACAGCAACAGAAAGCAAACTAGGGACAGAAGTCTCACTCTTGAGCAAAGAGGAAATAAGGCGGGGTTATTTTTTATGTCTAGAGTCACTGAGATGGCTTCCCCCCCACCTTTTTCTATTTGGAGAACCTCATCATTGGGGAGTGGTCCCTGCAAATACCGTGAGCCTCAGAGAAACGATCCAAGTGAAGCAAGAATGAAATCCAGCACAACACAATTTAGTAGCAGATATCGGTTCAAAGTTCTAGAGTCTGGCACCAGGCATTTATTTGAGACCTATTTTGGCACAGTACAATTTTGGAAAAAAGTGTCCTGATAACAATGAATTCGATCCCATTTGCACAATAAGGTGTCACTAAATCAAAACTCTTTTGCAAAGTACGTGCGACCTCTTCCATAAAGATGTGTTCTATAGCTCAAGGGACTAGGAGCTGGTGTGATCCTGGTCACACAGATAGCGTAGACCAGCACATGGGACAGCTCCCCTAAGGATGGGTTCTATTACCGGGAAGCACTGTTCAAGATAAAAGTCTAGAGAGGGGCCAGGTGGTGGTGGCGCACACCTTTAATCCCAGCACTTGGGAGGCAGAGGTAGGTGGATTTCTGAGTTCGAGGCCAGCCTGGTCTACAGAGTGAGTTCCAGGACAGCCAGGGCTATTCAGAGAAACTCTGTCTCGAAAAACCAAAAAAAAAAAAAAAAAAAAAAAAAAGTCTAGAGAGGAAGAGTCTGGGATAAACATAGTCTGGGGGATTTGGGTATGGCCTGGCCCTACAGATAACAAAGGTCTCGGGGGTCTTAATAGCATCCATTCCTAGCCTTCTGGTTAGAAAACAAGTATATACATCCCTTCCGTTGAAGGGACAAACCTTTGTGTTTATCTTAACATTCCTGTTTTGTCTAATGCTTAACTGGGAGCACAAGGACTTCATGGCTTCTACACATCATGGGGTTAGAGAGGTTGCAGTGAGACAGAGTTGGAAGAACATGAAAGTCAACAGATGAACTCAAGTCGAAAGAGCAGAATTGAGAGGATTGGAATCACGTGACTGAGAGGCTAGGGTCTGTCTCACAAGGGTGTGAGCCGGAAGGATGCCTTGGGCTAGCTGATCGAAAGCACCTTGGTGGATGTCGCAGTAGATGGCTGCTGCCATCAGAGGCAAGTGGGTGGCCTGAAAGAATTTATTATTAATAAGTAAATTAATAAAGTATTAATTATACGTGTCCTCTGCAAAGTGAGAGAGCTTCTCTCTTGCTTAATTAGGGCACCAGAGCAGAGAATGTAGCATTTGGAGTAAGTATACATAGTAACTTTTTGGTTTTGTGCTAGCGTGCTAGGTAAGAGCAAGAAGTTCTGCCTGTTCTGAGCTGATCTGCAACAGGAAAGTCTGGGCTTCTAAGGTGGTGTGTCCTACTTGGGACACACAGAGTATCGGACAGGGACAGGTGACGAAAAGAAGACAGCAAAGAGTGAAGAATATCAAATAGGAGTAGGGATCTTCTGGAAAACTCTATGGGAAGGAGGGTGGCTGGATTAGGGGTTTTATACCATTGTGGGGTCATCGGGAGCTGGAAAGATGTCTCAGTGGTTAAGAGCACTTGTTGCTCTCACAGAGAACCTGAGATCAGTCCCAGGCACTCACATGATGTTTTTACCACCTCAGTAACTTCAGTCCCAAGGGATCTGATGCCTTCTTCCGATCTCTGTGGGCACCCACATGAACATGGTGCACACCAGGCGTGCATGCGATACACACACACACACACACACACACACACACGTCAAATACTCATAAATGTAAAATGAAAGAAGTAAATTCAAAAAAATATTTTTTTTTAATGAAAGGTTATTGGGAAGTTTTGTATAAACTGGTTTTGTGCCTGTTGCCTGCAAGAGGGAGGAAAGGGGAGATGGAGGGAGAGGAGAGGCTGGTTAACTTTTGAGTTAAAAGATACCGTGGAAGGCAGAGACAGAAAGGGGTTGATGGTGTCAGTTTGAAGGCTTTCTCTCATTAAGAGGAGGTAGGTAACCCTAAGAGTCTTTAAGCAGGAAGCCCAACCCTGTGTTGCTAAGTCTAAGCGTTTAGACAAACAGGCTACTGCTTTGGTTGAATCTCTATAAAACTGACAAAGACCTAAGGCTCGGTTTTGAGAGCTTTGTACAAACAAGGTGAAAGTTCTAGTTGGGGGGTTGGGAACGCTAAAGCAAGAATGTTCAGAAAGGCCTCTGGGAGGTTGGAACCTGAGGACAGGAAGGGTTGGGAGGAATCCAGAGATTCTACAAGAGGACAATAAGTAACTTTAGTAAAGAGGCTTAGCTAAGACCCCTGAAATTGATGCCAGGCGGTGGTGGCGCACGCCTTTAATCCCAGCACTTGGGAGGCAGAGGCAGGCGGATTTCTGAGTTCGAGACCAGCCTGGTCTACAGAATGAGTTCCAGGACAGCCAGGGCTATACAGAGAAACCCTGTCTCGAAAAAAAAAAAAAAAAAAAAACAAAATTGGGGGTGTGAATATAAACGCTACCTACCAGGCCCAGAGAAATGAGAGAAAGTCCCATTTAACTTGGAGGGTTTTGTCCTGGATTAGAGTTTTGTAGCTTTGAGAAGACGGGGTGCTTGAGAAACACGGGGTCAGGATGAGGCCGAGGTAGCTTTCTTATAAAGGATGCCATCTAGGGCATAAAACGGGATATCAATATTCTTGGGCAGCCAGAAAAGTAAGGAAGGTAGAGACGTGTTCTAGAGATCGATGGTAAGAGGGGCTTCAGCAACATGAACGTTTAATCAATTGTAAGGGCCCAGCTATACAGATGAGAGGTATTGAGAACTCTTTTGGGAGTGACTATCCCGGTAAGCTGAGTGGATATTTGGGTGTCAAGGACTGCTCAGATAAATACAAAAGGATCCTGATGAGATGAATGGAGAGAACTAATAAAGTGATTCCAAGGTCCAGGCTGAGGCATGGGAGGTGGGAGAAAGAATTTGGGATACAGAGGAATAAAGGTCGGAGACCACCAAGTGGATAGGAACGGACAGGTTTGTTAATTGGGTGCAAATCTTGAAGTGTTGTGTGGGATGAGTTGGGTAGCTATAGAATTCAGGCTTTGAAGAGTCTGATAATTAGAGGTTTCCGTCTCTCTGTTCCCTGGGAAGTGAGTGGATATTGAGCTTGATCCTGGAAAGGTGGAGAGACCCCCGTGGTTTGATTTGTATGGTGGGTAGCAACATCTTAGAAGGGGTTTTCCAGGCTCCAGGATGACTGCATGGGAAGAGAAGCAAAGAGCAGAGGAAGGAAGTTGAGTCTGCGTGACAGGGCGGTAAAAAGAAAGTTGCTCCACAGGGGCTTGATGATGGAAAGATTATAGAGATATGCAACTTTTCCTGAATGTCAGGTTCCAGGAGAGGTATCAAGAGAGCTAGGGATGAGCAGGAGTGAATGGGAAAGGGAACATAGAATGCACAGTGATGGTCCTGTCTGTCTGGGTTTGGATGGAATGGACGGAATGCCTTCCGTCTCAAGGAATAATGGTTAAAAAAAAAAGGAATAATTTTACTAGCTAGTGACAGTGTTATCCTGGGTTTGATAAAAGTCGTGGTGGGGGAACAGCGACCTGTTATGTCAGGTGGTAGCAGGTATTAATCTGAGCAATCCATTTATCCTGAGGAGTCTGGTGTCTAGGGCCAAACAAGAGTGGGAAGGCCAGAAGAGTGGGGACTGGTATCTTTCTTAACACAGCCTGACTTCCAGTGTCCAGAGAGCAGGAGCAGGACAGTGGCCATAGATTGGGGCATGTTCTTGCCCAGTGACCCATTTGGCTACCTTTAAAGCAGGCTCTAGGTGGTCTAGCCCTGAGAGGGGAGTGTCTTACTCCCATGTTTGAGTTGTCCTGTGATGAAACTTGGAGTAAGGCTGCTACCAGTGTTTAATATTTCACCTAATCGCCCTTAAGGTTCTAACATTTAAGAGCCTTCTGTTAGCATGTTAGCATTTCTTCGAGGTTCCCCCCAACACTTACCTAGCAAGAGCCAGACAGAAGCTGGCTTCCTATAAAAGGACTGTTTGGCCTCTTGTATCCTCTCACTGATCTCTCTCTCTCTCTCTCTCTCTCTCTCTCTCTCTCTCTCTCTCCCTCTCTCTCTCTCTCTCTCCCTCTCTCTCTCTCTCTGCCCCCTCTCCCTCTCTGTCCCTCTCTATCCCCTCTCTTTCACCACCTCTACTCCCTCCTCAACTCTCCTTCCCATCCCTCCCAAATACACTTCATTTTATACTAGACCCATTATATGACCGGTACCTCAGAGAAAGATGCTTCAGCATGGGCTCATTAAGGAAGCCCCTCCCATGGCATCATACCGCATTTTACAAAACATATCACCTCCTGTCTGCTATTGATGACCTTAAAGGCCACTTTTATGAGGTGTCTTTGAAGGGTAGAGGGCTGTCCTCCAGTCTTTTTTTTCTTTTTGTGAGACAGGGTTTCTCTGTGTAACAGTCCTGGCTGTTCTGGGAACTCACTTTGTAGACCAGGCTGCCCTTGAACTCACAGAGATCTGCCTGCCTCGGCCTCCCGAGTGCTGGAACTAAAGGTATGTGCACCATGCCCAGCCATGTCTTTGAATCTGTTTCCTACTACCAGTTTGCCAACTGAAAGTTAGGATGAAGGTGTTGCTCTAATTTCCCCCACTGTCATTCAAGGTCAGGTTGGTATATTTAGTTTCTGATAAAGATTAGGTCCAAAGCACCTACTGTGCCGCCCCCCCCCCACTTCTGTTTATCAAGAGACTCCTATAGATTACCAGGAACCTCCCTTAGTCCAACCCAAAGGTCGACTACTTCAGGCAAGGACAGTAGTTCCTGTTCAGTCTTAACAGCCTGTATTAGCTCAAAGACTACACTCTGCTGACTCTCCTATAAGAAAATCTACTTGCCTTTCCACCATTCTCCTCTTCTCTCTGCTTCCCCTGCCCCCACCCCCCGGGAGATATCCTTGATAGTTTGATTCCCAAATGAACCTTTCTTTCTACTCATGGAGAGGTCTAGTGTCTGGTTTCACCCCACTCTTGCATACAATAAGCATGAGAGATAGAAGGCTGGATTTTCATAGACACCCGCCCCTGCCTCCGATAATTGCTTTGATTTGGTCAAGATTGGCCACCTTAAAGGCTGCCACCTGCCTGCCTGCCTATGTGTCACCTTCCTGCCATGAGGAAAATAATCACAAGGCCTTATTTGTGGAGATCATCTGAATTGGATTGTATTTCAACAAAGAGGGGCATATGGAAGTCACAGAGCACTCACTGCATTACGATATCTATCCTGGACAGGAATCTGTTGCCACACGCCTGAGCTGCCCTCCAGATACACTCCCTGTCCTTGGGAGACATGATGGAGGTCAGGGTGACACAAGCATCAGGGCTGGTTAGGTTTAAGGACTGGGTATTAAATATTGAAAATTGTTGTGATAGAAATTGGTGTCAGTTAAGAAGCTCAACCATTTTTCTACCGGAGAGAGACCGGTGAGGGGAGGCGGGGACATGGGCACACGTGGGAGCCTTAGGTCTAGCAACATTGTGAAGTGGAATAGAATTCAAGTAAGAACGGTTATGTGGGGGTGAAGGGAGGGGTAGGGAAAGGCTTGATAAAGGGAGAGAAGGTGGGTTAAAGGCTGAGGCCAGACCTAGAAAGGATGGTTTGGCTGGATAGAGAAGAGGAGAGGGCTGGAGATATATCTAGATGGCTAAGAAGTTTGTTAAAAGATACACTAAAATGACAGTTGCCGTTAAAAAGATTTTAAAAGTCTAATAGGCTGAATTATAAAACTAATACTTTAAAATATACTGCCTGGGAATGATTTAACAATCTATTATGAGAAAGTTCATTTAAAAAGTTAACACTGAAAAAAAAAAGTTAACACTGGGCCTGGAGAGATGGCTCAGTGGTTAAGAGCACTGACTGCTCTTCCAGAGGTCTTGAGTTCAATTCCCAGCAAACCACATGATGGCTCACAATCATCTGTAATGGGATCTGATGCCCTCTTCTAGTGTGTCTGAAGACAGCTACAGTGTATTCACATACATAAAATAAATAAATCTTAAAAAAAGAAAAGAAAGCAAATGCTCTATTTACCCATCTAGTTGTGGGTAATAGCAAGGCCCACGACTACTTCTGGCCCTACCATTTGCTAGCTTGTGGTCCTGAACAAGTAATGTATATATATTTTAGGTTTCTCTGTGTAGCCCTGGCTGTCCTGTAACTCACTCACTCACTCTGTAGACTAGGCTGGCTTCCAGCTCAGAGCTCCACCTGCCTCTGCCTTCTAAGTGCTGGGATTAAAGGTGTGAGACACTATGGCCTGGCATGACATAACCTTTTTGAACCTCGACTTTGGCCTCAAAAAAAATTTCTACCTGGGTGGTATTTGGATCAAAACGGTTGAGTTGTTTTTGAACTACAAATACCTAAACAGACAGAGCATCAATACCCACTTATTTATTTATTTATTTATTTATTCATCTATTTATTTATGTTAGTATAGAATAGAGTTTATTTAGGGCATGGGGAGGGGAGTTGAGGGAGTAGACAGAGAAAGGCAGAGAGAGAGAGAGAGAGAGAGAGAGAGAGAGAGAAAGTGGCTGGCCTTGAGCATGTGGACATAGTCAGGGGCAGGGAATGGGGAGAGAGGGAAGGAAGAAGAGGGTAAGGGAGGAAGGGCAAGGGGAGAAGAGAAGAGAGCAAAAGCAATATCCACTTATTTATACTTACTACGCAGACGGAGATCCAGGGTGCAGGGTAATGTGGTAAGGCCTGTTTATGTGCTAATCCTATTTGATCTCCACAACAGTTGATAACAGCATATGGTTTGTAGTAGGAAAACTAGAAAGCAAAGGGGCTGCCAAGGTTGAAAGCCAGGCCCTTTGGCTCAATGTGTTAACACATTATGGCTCTGCTGGTTTAGAAGGAGACGTTTAAGGTCAAGAGGTGGAGTGCTATACCACCTGTGTATAAAGGTAGTAAAATAGTACATATAGGAATTCAAATATCTGCTTCTGTTCATAAATTATGTCAAAGGATATTGATATTGAGGAGTGGAAAATAGCTTTAATTGAGGAAATGCAGGGTACTGAATATGTTGAAATGGTGATTTTTGAATTTTGAAGCATGTAAATTTTATTAGAAATGCATCCAGAGATATCATCTATCTATCTATCTATCTATCTATCTATCTAATTATTTATTTGAGATGGGGTCTTACCATGTAGCTCTGGCTAGCCTTGAACTGGCTATATAGACCAAGATAGCCTGTTTCTCGAAGAGATTATCCACCTCTGCCTCCTGAGTACTGAGATTAAAAACATGCACCACTATGACAAGTGAATCAGAGATAAATTCTTTTTTTAAAAAAGGATTTATTGATTTTATGTACATGAGCACACTGTAGCTGTCTTCAGACACACCAGAAGAGGGCATCGGATCCCATTACGGATGGTTGTGAGCCACCATGTGGTTACTGGGAATTGAACTCAGGACCTCTGGAAGAACAGTCAGTGCTCTTAACCACTGAGCCGTCTCTCCAGCCCCAGAGATAAATTCTTACAAAGAAAACATCAAAGAATAATGTTCTGGCTAGGTAGGTCTTGTCAGTTTGATCTAAGTTACTGTTATCTGGGAAGAGGAACTTCAGTTGAGAAACTGTCTTTGTCAGATTGGCTATAGGCAAATCTATAGGGCATTTTCTTGATTAATGATGGATGTGGGAGGGGCCAGGCTCACTGGGAAGTGGTGTGACCCCTAGGGAGGTGCTCCTGGATGATATAAGAAAGCAGGCTGGGCAAAGCATAAAGAGCAAGCCAACAATCTTGTGTTTCTCCGATGCTTCTTTGCTTCAGTTCCTGCCCTGACTTCTCTCAGTGATGGAGTGTGTGACCCGGGAGTTGTAAGCCAAATAAACCCTTTCCTCCCCAGGTTGCCTTTGGTCATGGTGCTTTATCACAGCAATAGAACCATTAACGAATTTTAAAAAGTAAAATAAAAACCACCCGGAAATTACATAAACATATAGGACTCTTTTTTTTTTTTTTAACTTTCTAATGCTAGTAGTCTCGTTTTCTTTAGTGGGTGGAGTGGGGACATCAGGGGTGCCTGGCATGTGTATTTATCGCAACTGTCCGGTTCATTAAAAGCTGAGTATTCAGCACACTGTAAACATAATATCTCGACCAGAGCGGACCTATTTGCTTACCAGGGAAAACCTGGGACCAGAAGCCCTGCTTCCTAAGGGACATCTTCCAGCACAAAGACTGCAATTACACGAGTGGCAACTGGCGACTGCCACAGCGCGTGCGCGGCCCAGAACCCAGCGCGAAGAGAGAAGGCGTGACGGCTGGCGCCTGCGCAGTGGCGGTGCAGGGAGGCTACGGTCACAGCGCATGCGCGGGGAGTAGAAGGGGGAGGTGCCAGTGAATAAGGGGCGGGCGGAGGGCGGGAGCCGCAAGGGAGACAGGGCGGGCCGAGGGAGCGGCGCCGTGGGGTTGGCTGTTGCCCTGAGGCCGGACTCAACGGACCGGGCCGCGCCACCGGGCGAGCTCGCCGCCCGGCCCCAGCCCGGAGCCAGCGAGTGAGCGAGGCGGTGCCGCGCGGTAAGAGCCGGGGCAGGGTCTTCTCCGCTTGTGCCGCGGGCACGTTCGTCTCCTCAGCGCCGCCCGCGCGGCCAGGCCCGGGCGGCCCCGCAGACCCTGGCGGCCCCGCGCCTGCGCTGTCCCCCCCCTCGTCACCCCCCCATCCCCAGCCATCCCGCGCCTGCGCCGTCTCCTGCCCAGGCGGACCTCACAGCTTGACCCGCAGACCCCCAGGGAACCCAGGCTGGCGTGGTACCCAGCTAGTTGGGGGTCTCATACCTGCGGAGAAGCTGGATGCGACCTTCGTGCTTGCATTCCCTGTGGTGTCGGGAGAGACGGGGTGTTCACCCTGCTCCCTTGCCCTGGGCTGGGACAGGTTGCCTCCCCATCTGGTGGATCGAGGGTGGGGAGCAGAGGACTCCCGAAGGCTGCGTCCTGCTGTGTTAGGACCTGGCTGTTAGAAGCTGGCGGTGTTCTTTATTCTTGAGACTTGGCTAATTCTATCAGATTGGATGTGGACAATACAGTGTGTTGTTGAAGAAATGCATTTTCAGTAGTGGCTGCATTGAAGCCATCTGGTGTGTGTGTGTGTGTGTGTGTGTGTGTGTGTGTGTGTTGGTGGCGGTGGTGGTGGTGGATATAACCCAGAGAACACTCGAAAATAAATCAGTTTCTGGGTGGGCTTAGCCACCTAAAACCAAACGAAAATTTCCGTGATCATTCAAATGCAGGCAGCCTTGAATTTTTTTTTTTTCATTCCCTTGACGATAAATCCTAAAGTGCAGCGGGGTGAGGGGGTACCTGATTAAAGGGAAATTTGACTGACATGAGAGAGAGAATCATAAGTTTTGGCTCACACCTGTAATCCCGGTACTCGGCAGGCAGAGTAAGACATTGTCTCAAAATAAAAACAAAACAAAAAAACCCAAAACAAATCGCGTAGCCCAGGAAGGCTTCTTGTCATCAGGAGGGTAAATCTTGAAGTGAAATCAGCTGTGTGAACTACAGGCAGCAGCAGTTCTACTTATAAAGGTTTGGAGTGAGGTACCAGCGTTGTTGCATAGGCACTAAAAGGCACTATTCGGTTGGTTCTCTTTCAATACATCGGGAATGAAGATTTGAAAAGCGATAGGTCTGTGTTGAATTCGGTACAGACTCTTTTTTTTTTTTCCCTTGTCCTTTCATTGTACTGGGATAATATAAGCAATTGAGGATTGAAGTGTGCTTGAGGATTGAGTCGTATATGAATAACTTCATTCCCGACTTTGGTATTAAGGGCATGAAATATGGCTAGATAAATGTTTTATAGCTAAGCTGTATCTACTCCCCAGCTCCGCTAGCCTCTTACCTTTCATTTGAAGATGGAGGTCAGACTAAGTATCCCAAACTAGGTATATTTCTCACTTTGTTGCCACACAGACCTAGAACTTCAGTCTTGTTTTATTTAGCCTCTGGAGAAGCTAGAATTAACTAACAGGCCTTCAACACCCCATTGGCTTAACCTCACCATTTTTATAAGTGATGTGAGTGTCAACAGATTTTAGTTATCTTGAGAGAGCCTCTAATGTCCTGTGTAACCATGATAATTGTATTTTTTTCTTAATTAAAAAAATTGAAAGTAATATATTTATGTCCCAAAATATTCAAACCAATATAGAAGGAGATATGGAGAAAAAAGTATGTTGGTCTCATAATAATTTTTTTCCTATTGAGAAAGAGCTGATGCTCCCTCCCCTTTATCCCCCATTAAAAATGTCTCATTTTCCCTTTGGATCTGATGTACACCAGTGTTCTAACCTTTCAAAATTTCAGATAGCTTGAGAATGTATGTTTGCCTGTGTATATCCCAGGTATGTAGGGATCTCCTTGACATTATAAGAAAATGATTTTTGTACCGTAGAAAATCTGTGTGAAGGTGTCTTAAAATATCCGTCAAAATATTAGTGTCAGATGCAGGGAGGAGAGTAATTATGGTTAAAGTGAAATTTGCTCAGGGTGTGTACCCACATCTTGTTTTCTTGACAGCATGTGACTTGGGAAGCAGCAGTTCGCTTTCTGACTGACTTGACATAGCTCTTTGATCAGATGACTCAGGTATCGCAAAAGGTCAAAATTCCTATGAGGGTTGGGTTTTCTTATATACAAGACTTGCTGAGTAACCGTATGTCTATTTAAATTACATGTCTAGCTTGCACAAAGTGTGACTGCAGACAGCTCACCTTGATAGAGGAATGATGACAGTGTCCAGGGGTTGAGACATTTTTCTTTTCTTTTTCGTTTTGTCTTTATGGCTTTGGGCAAGTAAGCTTTTCTGGATCTTTGTTTCTCCATTCAGTGCATTTACACAGGGGAGCTTCAGAAACAATTTTAATATTAAAGACTCCTTTTCTAGAGTTTTCCGCCAATGATGATATTGTAGTTTCCTTCTCAAAAATTTGGCTGCTAAGGCAGGCTGTGTAGTATGTCTGAGATGAATGAATCTGAGATACCCTGGGGTAAACGAGTATTGAGTAGGTGTTTATGTTATAAGAAAAACAAGGGCAATATTGGGAGTTTTGATGACACTGAAGGTATTCAATTTAAAGGACCATCATTTCTAAAAAACAAACAAAAGTCACCCAGTTTCTTGGTGATAGGGGCTGAAGAGTTGGCTCAGCAGCTAAGAGCATTTGTTGCTCTTATAAAGGACCTGGGTTTGGTTCCCAGCACCTACATACTTGGTGCCTCACAACCATCTGTAACTGCGGATACAAGGACCCAGCACTTTCTGTAGGGCACCAAGCACACTTGTAGTGCACGTACATACATTCATGCAAAACACTCACCCACATAAATAAGTCTTAAAAAGTTTTACATTTCAGCATCTAGTTGGACATGGTTTTTACAAGCTTGTAGTTTCAGTTGTATTGGAGGTTGAGAAAGATTGCTTATGTCTAGTAGTTTGAGGCCAGTCTGAGCAATGTAGGTAGGTAGGCTCTATTAAAAAAAGAGTAAGGTCATTTATGATGGTGATACCAAACGATGATTTATGGTAATGGCAAATGGTAAACACGAGAGAGCACACTGACTGTGAGTTTAGAAATAAAGAGCCTAAAGGCTTGTTTTGTTGTTACTGTTAGTGAGGTTAAGAAAAAATTTCTGGGTTTTTGCTTTTAAAAAGATTCAAATACGGCTGCCTGGCTTGGTGGTTCATGGGGTTCCAGGACAGCCAAGATGACACAGAGAGACCCTGTCTCAAGAGCCAGAAAAGAAAGAAAGATTTAAATACATCTTGTCAGGGTTTTTGTTTGGTTTTGTTTGTGTTTGTTTGTTTTGTTATTGTTGTTTGCTTGTCTTTGAGATGGGATTTTTTTGTTCAGGCTGTCCCTGAACCCATTGTATAGCCAATGAGGACCTCAAACTTGATTCTTCTGCCTCCATCTCTCAAAGGATGGAATTATAGGCGTGGCACCGTGTCCAGGTTTATGCTGTACTGGGGATTGAATGAAGGGGATCTGTGTATATGACTTTGTGGTCATTATTTATTACCACAAATAATGTAAAAAGCCATTAAAATTGATACTAAGCATTTCCTGTCTTGGTTATCCTTAAAATGGAGTTCTCGGGCTGGGTTCAGTGGGTGAGTAAAGAGCTTACTGTACAAATCTGAGGACTGGAGTTTGGATCTCCAGAATTCTCAACAAGCTGACGTGGTAGCACATGCCTGTAATTGCCCTGCTGTAATGGGGAGGTCTGCAAAGACAGGAGGATGCCTAGAAGCTTGCTGGCCAGCTAGCTTGTAGTGTGCAGCAGCAAACAGGAGACCCTATCTCAGGATGGAAGGACTGGCACCCGAGTAGTCTTCAAGCATTCACATATGCTATGTGCGCATGCTGTCTGTGCTCAAGAATGCATATATACATACTATACATGTTCACAAGGGTCAGTATGTATATTTCTTACATGATATAAGATATCAGGAGTCTTTTATGCGTGTGCCTGCCTGTTTATATGTGTTATGTGCATTAAGCACCCACTAGTAGAGACTGATAGGTCTCTGGAATTGAGTGCATGTGCCAACAAAATACTACCAAAGGAAATTCCTGTTGTTACAATTGTTAGTGCTGAATAGACTAGCTGCAAAGTAAAGACAAAGAAAACTCTCATCAGCTCAGAAGGTTTGCTTTTTGTTTTTTCCTCAGTTGATTGATCTGAAACAACATGGTGATCAAGTTGGTCTCAGGGATGTAGCTTAATGTTCAACATCCCTAGTGATCTTGGAAGTGCAAATTAAAAGTTGATTGAGATACTATCTCATCCTTGTGACTGGCTATTGAGAAATCTGATAACAAATTTTGGCATGGATATGGGGAAGAGGAACTCTTACTCATTGCTGGTGGGAATGCAAATCAATGTGGCCTTTGTGGTCCTCAGTTTGGGGATTCCTCTGTACTACTCCTGGGGGTTTACCTAAGATATTCTATCAGGGGTATTTGCACACCCATGTTGATTGCTGCTCTGTTCACAATAGCAAGAAAATAGAAACAGCCTAATATCTATTCACTGATGAGTAAATAATGAAAATATAGTACACACATAGAATGGAATATTATTCAGCTGCACATAAAAATAAAATCATGACATTTGCAGGAGGCTGAATGAACCAGGAAAGTGTAATAAGTGAGATGATTATGAAAAACCCAGACCACATGTTCCTCCTCATATGCGGATCCTAGCCGAAGCAATGTTCATGTGTGTGCACAGAAGGTCCAAGTGTGGATTAGATCCAGAAGTCAAGAAGGGAGACTCTTAGGTGATGAAGATGATGGGCAAAAAGAGAGAGAGGATAGCAAGCTATTCTCTAGTTTCAACTCTGTCATAGGTGTGTGTCTCTGTGTGTGTGTGTGTGTGATTCGGCTTTCTGTGTATTGAAACGGCAATAATCTATCATTCCAAAATAAGCTAATACATGTTATTGTTTTGAGGCATCAATTGTGATTTCTTTTTAATTCCATTGATTAGTACAATAGGATATGATTAGTTGCTGAGTTCATTGGTCTCATTGACCCACTTAGAAAAAATGATTAAAATTTTTTTTTTTGTTATGGAGGTAGGGGTTCTATAATTGGACATTTTTCTGTGTTTTTTTTCATTCTGTTTAAAACTACTATATCTTTCTATTTCAGTGTTATTTAATATGTAAATTGTAGTGCTATTTATAAAGTATGGTTTTATGAAAACTTAAGCTTGGGGATGTAACTTAATGGTAGAACACTTCCCTAGTGTGTACAAGGTCCTGGGTTCAAGCCCCAGCAACATAAAAATATGTAAATAAGCCTTAAAGTATTGAAGGATGGGGGTGCCGAGAAGGGAGGCACCTTTGACCTATAGCAAATATAGATGACTTTGGTGTTCATGAAGCTTTTGTAATTCATGGGAGTCTACTCTGCACTTATCTTCCAGAAATACAGTTATAAGAGCATACTGTTTAAAAAAACACTATGGGGAAAAGTGAAAAAAATGTTGGAGGGTCAAAATGTATCAAAAGGTCTATTTTGAAAGTGTTAAAATTGATGTAATCCCAGACTTGGCATTGTGTGGGGTGCAACTGTAATACCAGCACTCGGGAAGTAGGAGATTGAAAGTCATCCTCAGTGGCAAAGTCAGCGTAAAGTCAGTCTGGGCTACATGAGACTTTGTCTTAAGTAACTCAGTTAAGAAGTAAAAATTGGGTCTGGCAAGATGGCATAGTGGTTAAGAGTACTTCTTCTTCCAGAGGATAGGGGTTGCACATGAGGTACCACTTAGGAAGGGAAAGGAAAGAAAATTTGAGCTTTTAGGAATAGCTGTGACATTACTCTGTTGAGGGAAAGGCATATCAACAAGCATCGTTCACAAAGGGCCAGGTGGTAAATGTTTAGTCATTATAAACTGTATAGTATGTTTTGCAGCTAATCAGCTCTCACTGTACTTCAAAATAGCCTTAAACAGTATGTGACTGACTGGAACTGGGTTTCAGTAAAAGCTGGATTTTACAGGTTTTCATGTCATAAAATAGTCTAGCTTTTCTTTCCATCTTAGGGTTTCATTACTGTGAAGGGACAACATGACTAAGATGACTCTTATAAAGGAAAACATTTAGTTGGGGCTGGCTACAGTTTCAGAAGTTCAGTCCATTATCATCATGGTGGGCAGCATGGCAGCATCTCCAGGCAGACATGGTACTAGAAGAGCTCAGAGCTCTATATTTTGATCCGTAGGAGACTGTCTTCTGCAGGCAGCCAGGAGGAGGTCTGAATCACACTGGCCAGACTTGATCATATATGTGAGACCTCAAAGCCCTGCCTCCATAGTGACACACTTCCTCTAACAAGGCCACACCTTCTAAGAGTGCCACTTCCCATGGGCCAAGCATGTTCAAACCACCACATTTTCAAGTCCTTAATAACATACTTTGAGTTTGTGATGGTCTAGATTCATCCTGCTCTTAGACATACTTAAGAATTTTAAGTTGCCGGCTGTTCATTGCTGTGTATGGAATTGTGGCTGATTCTCGCACACCAGTCTTGTGCTCTGAGATCTTGCTGTACTTAGAGTACTCAGTAGTGTTTGCAGATTCTACTGGCTATTCCATTCAGTGGTGTCTGTAAACATTGCCAGTTTTATGTCTTCCTCCTCAATTGGAATACTGTTTAGTTTTGTGCTTCTCTTCTCTCCAACCCCCACCCCCTGGCTATTGCCTTTGGTACACAGTGAAACAAGTGGGAAGGATGGGCTTACTTTCTTTTCTTTCCTCACACGGAGGGCCCCAGGCCTTCTGGAACTAGAGTTACAGACAGCTGTGAGCAGCCATGTGCTTGTTGGGAATTGGACCTAGATCCAGGTCTTCTGGAAGAGCAGCCAGTACTCTTAACTGCTGAACCACTTCTCCAGCCCTTCAAATGTTTTATATGAGGGTAAAATACAGTTTTATGGCATTCAGCATGACATTAACTATAGGCATTTCCTAGTCAATGTGTCAAGTTAAGGAGATTCTGTTACAAGTTTTTTTTTTTTTAATTAAATCAAGAATGAAATTTAGACTTGTAGTGCTTCTGATTCTGCTGAACTAATCTTACAGCTTTTCTTAATTTGTAACATTGAATTACATTGAGTTTTGAATGTTAAAATTTTATTTGTGGGTTAAGTGTGGGATTTATTGGTGTGTATGCGTATATGTGAGGCTTGTGTATGTATATGTGCATGAATGTTCATATGTGTGCACATGAATATGTTTACATGTGTGTGCTTTTGACAGAGAGAGAGAGAGAGAGACAGACAGAGAGAGACACCATAGCACACTAATGCCAGGGGATAACTTACAGGAATTGGTAGTTCAGGTCATCAGGCTTGGCAGCAAGTTCCTTAACTCTCTAAGCCAGCTTACTGGGCTTACTGGCCCTAATATACTCATTGGCTTTTGTGGTGTTTTTGATATTTCAAGACAGGAGTTCTCTTTGTAGCCCTGACTGCCCTGGAACCAGCTCTGTAGACCAAGCTGTCTTGAACTCAGAGATCTGCCTGCGTCTGCCTTCTCAGTATTGGGATTAATGGTGTATTAATAGGTCACCCTGCCTGGCCCAGATAGTCATTCTTGATGTATAATATTTATTTTGGCTTGTTGAATTAAATTTGTTGGTTTTCTCCCCCATTTTATGTTGCTATGACTCAAACCCACATGCTAGGCAAACCCTGGTACAATACCCTCAAGTCATAGTTTTCTGAAATTTTGTTTAGGATTTATTAATTCATTTCCTTAAGAGATCTTGATTAGTATGGTTTCTTTTTCTCTGTTGTCTTTTCCATTTCTTTTGGTAATGCCCTGGCCAACAAGCTTACTTGTTAAAGTGAATTGGGAAATGCTTTGTAGTTTTCTAAAAGAACATTATGGTTTGAATGTGTTCCCTAAGAAGAATGGCTTGGAAACAGTCCGCAGTCCTACAGTGTTAGGAGGTGAGGTGTAGGTAGTGGTTGAGTCATGAAGAATTCACTCCCCCAAATGGATTAAATGACAGTTATAAAAGGCTTGAGGCTGTGCATTCAGAGCTCCTGCTCTTTCACAGGTCTGCCTTACACCTTCTACCATTGGTGACCAACAGAAGGCCTCTCAACTGTGTGCTAAACAGTTTCTGTTGGCATGTTACCCAAGGAAGGTCTCCTGTTAGAGCAGCTCAGAACAAACTGGTTGTAGAAAACTGATGACGAGGTTGGCCGTTTCCATATAAACGCCTGGCAATACATATGCAGTTTAGGAACTGAGTGGAGGCTAGATGACTTAGGGAAGAGTCTCCATTTCTGTGAGTGGAACATCCCAGGCCCCAGGCTACATTAGGAATTAGTTAAGCTGTCATCAGAATAGCACAGGGAAGTGTATTTAATGAGGTCTTAGGTGGAGCTAAGGGATAAGGTATTGGAAACCTGAGCAAAGGCTGTAGTTCCCAGGTACAAAGATGGCAGTGAATGCAGAACTTAAGGATGTGGCACGTGAGTGGGCAGGGTGCAGGATGATCTTATTGAGTAGTTGCTTACAGCGAAACAGAGAAGAGAAATGACAAAGATGGATTAACAAGAGGAGAATGAGAAGGTTTGGAAGGCTTTGAGACTAGCCTTTACAAAAGCCTGGAGCTGGGTGTTGGTGGTGCATGTTTAGCATCCCAGCACTCACATGGTTGATAAGCCTGGATCACACAGTGATGCTATCCCTTAAAGAGCCAAAATGAAGCCAGGTGGCTCACAGGTGTGCGGGCTCACAGTTGTGGTGACAGCACTTTGGAAGCTGAGGCAGGACAATTCCTGTGAGTTCAAGGCAATTTCTGGGCTATGTAGTAAGTTCCAAACTGGCTTGGGCTACAGAATAGAACCCTGTCTCAGCAAATCAGCCAACAATTCAAACAATGACAACAAAACCCTAACAGTGAAAGTGTGTTAGAGAGAGAATACTAGGTGTGTGACCCAGGGAACACTTGCTAAAAAGATTCATACAATTTGGAGAAAGTAGGTTGTATTTATGGAAAACACAGAAGACCCTGAAGTCATCTGAGAAACTTTGAGACAAAATCTTTGAGGGCTGTGTTTGCCAGGGAGGCTCTGTGAGACCACATTTGCTGTTGTGTGTTACTCTGGACTCTGTTCCCTGGGTTGCAGTGCACTGTCTTGCTGTGCAGTGCTCCTTTGCCCTAAATATAACACAAGCAGGTCTACATGCAACTCAGGGTGGCACTCTGAAAGGAGGAACCAGTAAGCCTTGGTGCTGCCTAATGGTGCAATTGCAGATGATGGGCATAGTTTAGTGCATAGGCTGGGGGACCATAGAAGCCTCCGTTGGATTTAAATTAAAGGATGTATCAGACACCCTTGGGTTAGATTTAAAGGATGTATCAGACACCCTCGAGGGCCTAGGCAGGAATTTATTATGGAGTCTGTCCACCACAAAGAGCCTTCCATAATGACACTGTCAGTGGAACTATGGAGTGAGGATGCTGTGGAGTCTCCCAACACTATAGAACCCATTAGAGAAGCCACAAGGCTGCCTGGGAGCTCTGTGGCATGGCCATTGCCCAGCAGAGCCCTATTAGGGGCAGTGCTGCTGCTAGACGGCCCTGTTATGTCCAAGGTGGGTTTAGGAGTCAGGAGATTAGATACTTCCCTGCTGACGTTTGAACTTGATGGGATCAGCTGCCCTACTTCTCAAACCTGCTCTCCCTTTGGGGATGAAAATACCTCTTCATGATTATCCGACCATTGTATCTCCTCCCTGTTTTCTGTCTTGAGAAGAGATCTCACTGTGTTGGCTATATAACTCCCAGGTGGCTTTAAAGTCATCCCCCTGCCTCAGCTTCCTTGGTGTTGGGATTACAGGTATGTGCTGCAATGTCCAGAGTCAGTGAAATGTTTTCTTCTGATTTTAGCTGTCTTTACATTTCATTCTAGAATTGGAAAAGATTCCATAGAATATAGGAAGTGGTTCCAGATAGGGGAAATGTAGATCATACATTGGATTTCCTTCAAAAGGACTGACCTCAGGTTATCTGTGTTCTTCCCCTGAGGCCATCTCTTCTTTAATGAGCTTTTGTGTTCTGTGCTTCAAGAGATTTGTTTGTGTCATCTAAACTTTTGAACTTGTTGACTTCAAGTGAATCTTAGGCATTGTACTTGTTGGCTTTTGCAGCTAGCCTTGCTTTGTTTGGCTTACTTTGAATTTTAACACTTTTCTTTAATATTGTTAATTGGTTTATTTATGTCCTTCCCCTCCCTCCCTCCCTCCCTCTCTCCCTCCCCCCCCCCCTCTCTCTCTCTCTTTCTCTTGTCTCTCTGTCTCTGTCTCCTATCTTAAAAAAGCAGTAGTTCAAAAAAGGATGAGATCTGTATCAAATCAGAGAGATGTGTTCAAAGGCCAATGGAGTGAGTCAATCAGGGTGGAGAGGGTGAGTAAATGAGAAGAGAAGGGGACAGACAGACAGCCGCCAGGACAGAGAAAGATAAGTATCAGAAATGACCCACAAGAAACAGGCAGCAGTAGACTCTGTGATAGCCAGGAGCAGGAGGGGCATGCACTCGGGATGGAGCGACAGTGATTTTACTTGTCTGGAAGAACTCTCAGAGCTTGTCTGTGTGAGTGAGTGAGTGAGTGAGTGAGTGGAGCTGTGCATGTTTCTAGTACCAGAGGGAAATGAAGGAATTAGGGGTGAGCTTAGAGCAAAGGAGAGTTGCCTCACTCGTTGGGATGGGCAAAGGGTGTAAGGTGTATCATGTCACCATGTAGAGCTGTCTGTGCCTTGTTGGTTTACACACAGTTTACTGTGGTCCTTGTAGATTTCCATGTCCTTCTGCTTTCTGACACATCCAGCTTGCTGCTGTTTCAGATTCTTAGTTCTCTATCCTGCCACTGAGATGAGCAGTTACAGAGTGAGTTATTGATACGACAGGTCATCACATAGTGGAGTGACTAAGTGACCTGACTCATTAAGACTTTGATTCTGACTGCGTGTATTATTTCAGCAATGCCTCAGGTGCTTCAGGTCATAGCTTTGACTTTCTGTTCCTCAAGTTCCTGGTTCTGATTTTCGTATATTGCTGAGTGGTATCTTTGGGGAACACGCTTTGTTTGCTTCTTTTATAGGGCCTGTGCATTCTAGGAGAGCTCTGTGGGAGGAATCTGCACATAACTGATCAACAGTTTCAAATCCACCGTTTGGAATTCCCACAAGCACTCTAAGCTCAAGTCTGTTTCTCTTGTATAAACCAGCCAGTCTGGTGTCCTGTGGCCTGGGTCACACAGTGACTTGCAGTTGACATTATTCCCCCAGCCCCAGTGGTCCTCATCTTTTGCAGTCAGTCTCAAAATGCCAGTCTCCTTTCCCACATTCCATGCCATCCAACCCAACTGTATGAAGTACAGCACAAAGGACTTCGTTTTCCCAACTCACTGTCTCCCCTCCTCATGAACCCCAAATATTTGGGTTTAACTCTTAGCACTAACAGTGACCTCCAGGTGGCAGTTATGTGCACCACTGTGCCGGGTTGGTTTAGACACAGATGTGCACATATATAAATTGATGTTCTTAATTAAAGGTGACTTGAGTTAACTTTATGAATGCTGTACTGTGCAAGTTTTTAACTCCCTGCCAAAAGCCTGAGCATAAAGCCATGATTTGAAGGGTCTTGAATAAAGATTTTCTTTTTGTAAGTGTTAAGAAACCTTGGCAGAGGAGGGACTGGCCTGAGGAGACTCACAGTTTCTTGCATTCTGGCAGTTTTAACTTTGGGAACGAATTTATTTTGGACTAAATCTGCAAAAATAATTTGTGCACTGTAGCCAGAAATTCTTTTAGACAGTCTCTCTCCAGTCTTGTCACTTGTCTGGAATGCTAAGTATTATCAGCAGTTTAACAGTTTCCTCAGCAGTGTGCATTAAAACAGAGGCAGCCAGCTGCGATTTTACTTCTGTTGCTCTTTTAAAAGCAGTAACGGAAGGAAAACGGGCATGTGGTTGTAGGTTTGAAAAGTCCAGGTTGTTTCTACTTGTTTCTCATATGTCTTTGTGTTAAATCTTAGAAGAGAAGCCCCATTGTAAGTAAGTGTTCCTGTGCTAAAACACTGAGATAGAATCGTGTTTAATGATCTCTTGAAAACTACCTCATTTCTTCTAGCATCTGCTTAGTTATGGCTTAATGCAAAGAGCTGACTTTGAGTACCAGTTGCTGCATTCTATAGCCTCTGTGCCTTCCTCCTCTCCAGCCCAGAGAGGGGTTCTGAGACTAAATGTGCTAGCACTAGTACAGCATGGATCTTGCCCTGCCTGTCTGTCTGTCTGTCTGTCTGTCTGTCTGTCTGTCTGTCGTAATTTTAAAATGACAATAGCAAAATCTAGCTGGCTGTGAGTTTTTAAAAAAGTTCTAGCTTTTCTTTCCCACTTAGCCTTGATCCAGCTGTGGTCTGATCTGGGCTCGTCCTTCCCGGGAGCTAGCTTGACCCTGTTCACCATCACCCCAGACACTGACATGGACTTTTGGGCACAGTTGATGAGTGTGCCTTTCTCCTGTGCCTTCACCTTCAGACTCCCTGTGGCCAGGCACACAGGAAGAGGCTATGAGGGGAGGAAAGTCTCATGAAGGTCGTTTGTATAAATGTGTAAAGCATGTAAAATTACATGTTAACTGCATGTATGTTAGTAATAATTGCCCCCATTTTAGATGTAAAATAAAATCTGATCTTAAAAATAAAAAATATATTGTTAAAATAAAAATAAGCATTTAAAACTGGTCCTTCCTAGGTCAGTAAGCATTGAAGTTTCTGAATCAGGGTTAGACTTTGCCTGTGGGCTTGGACATAGAAGAGAAATCATAGCCAAAGGTGCCTTACCCCTGTTTATCTCTCCTTTCTGTTTCAGGCACTCTGGCAACATGCCAGTTGCATGTATGTAGGTTTCTGGTATGACAGGGAGATCTTGGCCTTCCCTCCAAGGAATCCTTGACATTTGCTTTGGAGTCACACTTTACATCTACTTTTAAAGTGGCTACTTTAAATGGATTGTCTGTGTGTAACAGTACTCTGTGAGTGCGTGAGTGCGTGCGTGTGTGTGTGTGTGTGTGTGTGTGTGTGTGTGTGTGTGTGTTGGGCTGTAGGGTTGGTTCAGCAGTGAAGGGCACCTGCTGCTCATGCAGAGGACCTGGGCTCACCCATACCCGTGCTTATCTTGGAGTCTGTAATACCAGTTGTAAGGGATCTGATGCCTTCCTCTGGTTTCCATGGACATTGCAAGCATGTGGCGGTACCCTTGCATTTGTATAGGCAAAACATTCAGACCAATACAATACAATACAATACAATGCCCTGAAAGATGGCTTGGCTGTTAAGATTACTGGCTGCTCTGCCAGAGGACCCAGGTTTCTTTCTCAGCACTCATGTGTCTGTAACTCCAGTCCCAGGGGATCTAATGCCCTCTTCTGGCCTATGAGGGCACTATATGCATTCCATGGATGGAATACACACAGGCAAAACACATACACATAAAAGAAAAGAAAAAAAATTAAAAAATCTTAAATCTTTGTTGAAAAATTTAGTATAGACCTAGTTTATTGCATTATGATTGACTTAATGAAGATTTTGAAATTACGAGTTTTTTTGTAGACATCTGATTTTTATTAGATTGGCTGTTGGTTTTGATTCATTTGACACTGACTTATGCATAGCACCTTCCTTGATGTAAGAGTTCTCTTGACTGTGATTCCTTTCCAGTGTTTTAATCTGTTCTTAATTTACAATTTTAAGATGATATTTAAGTTCAGAGTTGTGAGATTATGGAAAGATGTATTTAGATTGCTCAGATCAAGACCTTTTGTAGATTTTTAGCTGGATAATGGTAGTCATAAAAATCACAGTTAAACCGGGCGGTGGTGGCGCACGCCTTTAATCCCGGCACTTGGGAGGCAGGGACAGGCGAATTTCTGAGTTCAAGAGTTCAAGGCTAGCCTGGTCTACAGAGTGAGTTCCACATCAGCCAGGGCTACACAGAGAAACCCTGTCTCGAAAAAACAAAAACAAAAAAAAAAAACAAAAACAAAAAAAAAATCACAGTTAATAAGCAATTACTTTCCAAAAACATGTTTTGAACACTCTGCTGTTATAAACAAGGCTCACAGAGTTAGCCATTTACAGAATGACAGACCTGGTCTCTTGAGTATAATTTCTGTGGACTGCTTACCACGCATCTGCAGCGTTTCCTGGTTTGTAATTTTCAGTGAGAAAGAACTAGAGGCTAGTATTGTTTGTTGACATCTACATATTATATAGTATGTAATTTAATGTAAGTCAGAAGTAAAACAATCTTTAGTCATTCCTTATAAAGGAATCCTGGCTAGGCATACTGAAATACTCCTTTAATCCGAGCACTTAGGAACAGAGGCTGGTAGATTCAAACCCAGCCTGGATGACATAAGGGGCTCCACAGTGAGACCCTGTCTCAAAGGAAATGGTGGTGGTGGTGGTGGAGATTCTCTTACAAAGTATCTTTTCAGTTGCTGCTTTTAAAAAAGTTATTTTTGTTTTATGTGTATGGGAGCTTGTGTATGTAAGTCTGTACACTACCTGTGTGCCTGGTGCCTATAGAGACCAGATTCCCTGTCACATTCCCTGGGACTGTGGTCACAGATGGTTGTGGGCCACCATGTTGGTGCTGGGAATTGAACCTGAACCTGAGTCCTCTGGAAGAGTATCTAGTACTCTTAACTGCTGAGTTGTCTCTCTAGCTCCAAGATGCTGCCTTTTAAATCTTTATTTATTTTTCAGGCAGTTTCATAGGTCACTCTGGTCTCACACATGCTGTGCAGTTGAAGATGACCTTGAACTGATTTTCCTGCCTCTGTCTCCCGAGTGCTGGGTTACAGGGATCCACCACTACTCCTGATGTCTTTATTGAAATCAGGTTTTAGTCATCTTCAGGATATGCAGGATGTTCTATACATTTCAGTAGCTTCTGTCTATCAGATCTTCATGGGCTGCTACACTGATAAATATGTTAGCTTTCTTAGCCAGTTAATCATCTTAGTGTCCTTATATAGTGCATACTGTTACTAACCCCATTTTGAGAATGAGGAAGCTAAAACTTAAAGAGTTGAGTAACTAGTCCCTGGATACAGATTTGATCTCAAGTAGTTATTAATTTTTAAAACTAAGCATGAAGGATTTGTTTTATATCTTCCTCAGCATGGAAGATCTTAAGATAGCAGTTAAATTTAAGTGCTTTAAAATACCAGTACATTTCTTTTTCAGAGGTAAAAAGATTATAATAGTGGAGGTTAGTGTTTAAAGGAAAAGATAAAATCCCACTGTGTCTTAGAAAGTAGGGTTTGAATGTTTTTATAGTGTCAAGAAAGGATCCTGTCCCTCACTGATAGGATGATGGCACCCACCAGCCAGGGACTGACCTCAGAGCCCTCTTGGTCTCCAAGACTGTCAGTGTCCTTGATTCAGAGTGGGTTCTCTTTGATGCAGCATGACAGGTAAGATAAATTCATAGGGTCCCATTGCATCAGTTCTAAAACTAGATTGGCATATCTTTTATGGGTGGATGGTTAGAGAGGATGGGGCTTCTGAATCTTGGAAATAAACTATTCTCTCTAACCTTGGTTTTTTGCAATATCTTTCTAACCTTTGGGCCCTGGTGAGGTAACTTTACAACTAGGATATAAATACTTTTTCCCTCTTATTGGTTTACAATGTGTTTTGTATATCAGAAGTCTTTAAGCTAGGCTTTATTAATTCTTGTTTCTAAGAGAAGAATTTATAAAGATAAGTGATTTGCCCTAACAACTTATGGCAAAGCTAGAGCTTGAACCCTGGTCTCCTGACTCTATCTTATTTATTAAAACACTATTGTTTCATTTAGTATGTGTATGAGTGTCTGTCTGTGCGTGTGCATGTGCACACTTGCATGCACATATGGGCATACCACAGTGTGCATGTAAAAGGATAATACATGGGAGTTGGTTCTTTTCTTCTGCTTGGGTTGTCAGGCTGCACTATCTCACCAACTCTTACTTGTTACTTGTTATTACTATTGTTTTAAATAAAAAAAAAATTGTCAGACTGAGTCTTGCTGTGTAACTCACGCTGGACCAGAAATCCTCATAGCTTAGCTTGGCAATCTTCATGCTTATTGTACTTCAAGCCTATTGTTCTTCACTGGGTCTGAGGCCCAGAGGAAGCCTATGTTGGCACACCACAGATGTTATTGTTGCTTTGTCCTTATGTAACATTGTCAATAATTAGGTGAATAGCTTAGTTACTTTTCTATTGCTGTACCATGACCAAGACAACTTATAAAAGAAAGCACTTAATAAGGGGCTTGCTCACCAGTTTCAGATAGTGAGTTCATCATGATGAGAAGCATGGTGGCTGGCAGGCATAGAAGGAGGGAGGGAGGGAGGGAGGGAGGAAAGGAGGGAGAGAGGAAGGGAGGGAGGAAAGGAGGGAAGAAAGGAGGGAGGGAGAGAGGGAGGGAGGAAAAAGAGGAGGGAAAGAAGAAGAGGGTACAGAGAGAAGGGTTTGGCTTAGGCTTTGCATCTTCTCTAACAAGGCCACACCTCCTGGTCCTTCCCAAAACAGTTCCACCAGCTAGGGACCAAGCATTGAAACACATGAGTCACTGGTGGCCTTCCCACTGAGATAACTACAGTGAATTACATTAAATTATGAGGATGCCTTACACAGATTCCTTACAATGCAACTTCCCTTTTATTGCAGAGGTAATGATAGCATGCTAGGCAGGGATGGATGGATGAATGAGAGCGGCTGATCTTTAAGGGGCACCAGGTTTGATTCTCAGCACTCAGGTAGTGTCTCATAACTATCCTTAACTCCAGTTCCAGGGGATCCAACACTCTTTTGGCCTCCACAGGCATCAAGCACAAAAGTGGTGCACAGGTATGCATGAAGACAATCACCCATATACATAAAAAAACCAAACTTTTAGAGAGCTACAGGTGTGTTCCGAATGGTGCAGGAACTGGACCATTATAAAGCTCCTTGTACTGAGCTGCTGTGAGAAGAGCACTCCCACAAAGAGACGTTTCATGGCCGTGTTTCTCAACCTGTGGGTCAAGATCCAATAGGGGGTTTGAACAGCCAGGGTCACTAGAGGCCATCTGCATCTCAGATATTTACATTATGATTCATAACAGTAGCAAAATTATAGTTAGGAAGTAGCAACAAAAATATGGTTGTGGTGGTTGCCACAGTGTGAGGGACTGTCTTAAAGGGTCGCAGCATTAGGAAGGCTCAGAATCGCTGCTTTGTGGTGTTCTCAGATACCGAGCAAATCAGAGTCGGAGCAGTGCTTTTGAGTGATACTTTGAGCTTAGATTAAGGCAGTGAAAAGAAGTGGCAGTAAGGGGATTCCCATTCCCATGCTCTGGTACCTGGGCTCATGCTCTGTGACCCTTCACTCTGTCCTTTATAGCAGCCCCAGGCAGATGTTTAGGGCATGCAGATTGCTTAGAACACGACTTCTTAAAAATTGTGTTGCCACCTCCATGTGGGCTGCAGTACAAGGTTTCTGAATGTTAAGGACACTTTGTCAACCATGCTTCCTAACAGCACCATCCTGAGCCACATCCCATGATTTCACTGCAGCCTTGGCTAAACTGAAAAAGGTTTTGGACAACTTTTGTTGGCAGAGAGATTTCAAGACAACCTAATACTGTCTCT
Source organism: Grammomys surdaster (assembly GCF_004785775.1). Taxonomy (NCBI): domain Eukaryota; kingdom Metazoa; phylum Chordata; class Mammalia; order Rodentia; family Muridae; genus Grammomys; species Grammomys surdaster. The sequence goes on along the minus strand of NW_021604682.1, from coordinate 2,552,923 downwards.
GTCCTGTGGTATTACCGATCACTCATGCAGATCTACATTGAGAAAGAAGAAATGGGGCAAAAAGGAAACTACAGAATGTACAGTTTGAGGAGAAAAAGAGCACCTGGAAATTAGATGTTAGAACTAAGGTGTGTGTTGAAAGATAAACCTGATGTTAAAGGGAGTGGTGCCCTCAGGGCAAAGATGCCACCCAGCTAATCCTGAGATTTGTGAAAGGAAAAAGTCTGAGGGATTTCCTCCACCTAAAAAGCAACTACAAAGGAACACTTATGCAAATGCAATTCAGGGAGGGGCCAGGTTCCATCTAAAGTAAATTGTCACATTTGGCAGTTTCAGGCAGTGGTTGTGACTTGAAGGATAGAGGAGTGAAAGGGTTGTGAGGAGCAAAGGCGTTGTGAGGAGTGAAGGAGTTCTGGAATCTTCTCCCACGGTTAAGGAGAGCTGTATAGTCAGGCGTGTGGTGGTGGAGGCCCTGCGTGGAGGTCCTGAGAGGTCATTTTGTGAAGATGTGAAAGTCATGCCTGGATTGTGTTAGGGGCCACAGAATGTTGGAGGTGTGAGACCCGTGGGATGCAAGCCAGGGCAGGCAGATTGAAAGCAGGCTCGGGGGCGCCCACAGGGACAACTAAGGCTGGGGTAGGGATTCGCAAGACAGAAGTGTGTGTTAGCAAAGCTGGGAGGGAAGAGCTAGCCACAGAAGCCCTTTGACACTGGACACGGCCACAGGATTTGGAGCCTGCCCTCATGGGAGCTAGTCAGCCCATGATATAAGGTGTTCTGTTTACTGAATGGATTAGGACACACATTATAAATCTGTAAAATATTATCCTTCTATACGCGAATTGAAAGGTTTTCAACATTTTTGTTTTGTTATTGAGACACCTGTCTTTCAGATACTTTTATCATGTGGTGGAAATTTTCAGAAACAATTTCTAAAGAGCTGCTTTCCAATTTTCTTTTCAACCTCTTCTTTTCTTCCCACAGGTTTGGTTGTAAATGCATCACCAAGAGGCAGCCCAGAATGAAGAAAGCAAACAGGAGTGTTGGCTCAGTGCCTAAGGTGTCTGGGATAAGCAAACCGCAAACAGTAGAAAAAAGCAAGCCAGAGAACAGCTCTTCAGCACCCACAGGAGGCAAACCTGTAAAGCCTGGGGCAGCAGCAGCCTTGTCAAAGGTATTCACATAGTAGTATTTGAATATGCACTGGACTTTAGGCATGTATTTTAATATGTTGAGTTTATTAAATGAGTATTATTTGGGGTTCACTCTCTGCTAGTACTAGGAACACAGTCTTTGAAGAGATCTTCCAGTAGGGTGACCTTAATTGGTGTTTAGGTCTGTCTGTATGAATGAAACTAATAGTAGGCTCTGCATGAAGAAAATAACCAAGTGCCTGCTTTATGCAGGGAGTCACGTACAGGTGAGCCAGAGGTCGAGTCTGTCTTCAGGGAGTTCGAGGAATGGATGGTGGCCGAGAGATGCAGTAATTGTACATGGACCACCTGTGTAACATGTCAGATGCCCAAGGAACAGTAGGCATTATGGACAGTGCATACTGCTCCTAGCTCAGGAGGGCTCTGTGAAATGAGCAGATGAGCCATGTGTTAAAGGATGACTGGCTGTCACATTCCTGTGACTTGTTGGCAGTAGTTTTTGTCTTGTGACACTTTTACAGCATGAATTTCTTCTTTCTTTTTTTTTTTTTTTTCAGGGGGGCAGGGTTTCTCTGCATAGCCCTGTAGTTTCTGGCTGTGCTGAACTCTCTGTAGATCAGGCTGGCCTTGAGCTTAGAACTCTGCTTCCCTCTGCTTCCTGGGTGCTGGGGTTAAAGGTGTGTACCACAGGGCTAGGGGAATGACTCAGTAGTTAAGAGCACTGACTGCTCTTCCAGAGGACCAGAGTTCAATTCCCAGCAACCACATGGTGGCTCATAACTGTGTATAACCCTAGTCCCAGGGATCAAGACATCCTCTTCTAGCTTCCATGGGTATCAGGCACATAAGTGATGTATACACACACACACACACACACACACACACACACACACACACACACACAAAATGCTCATATATAAAAAGTGTGTGCAACAATGCCTAAATTACAGCATGAATTTCTGTTCTTTTCAACAGCTGATCCAATATTAGTCATAGTTAACATTGGGGGTTTTAATTCAGTAAGAGCATAGTTAATTTTCTTTAGAGACTGTATTCTTTTTTAGTATAGAATTGTAATTAGACCAGAGTCTTTGGTGTCAGAGATGAGAACATGGCTTTGAAGGGCAATGGCCATAATTAAAAGAGAGATTACAAGTGGACAGCACAAATCAAGGACTTAGTACATGGCAGGTGGCAGCAGGGTTTGTTGTTGTTAAGTTTGAATCTTTTTAGCCCAGGATTGATTTGATTGGGGAACATAGCAGTTTTCCAGGGATGTTCTCACCCTTGATGTGTTCTGTATTGGTTTGGGCCATTCAGAGAATCAGATTGCTGTTTGTCTGTCTATCTTGCACATGAGCATGCATGTGTGTACCTTCATGCTGCATTGTGGGAGAGAGGGCTGAACTCAGGTTGTCAGCCTTGGTGTGGAGCGTCTTTGCCTGCTGAGCCGTAGTCCTCTGCCTCCACTTTTAGAGTGTCTTTTTGTTGTTGTTTTGAGACAGGGTCTTTCTGGCCTCAGGCTCCCTATAGTCTTCCTCTCTCAGTTTCCCAAGTGCCAGGGTTACAGTGCATCCCACCACATGCAACTCTTAGGTCAGTGTGTGATGTCCTTGCATACAGATCCACACAGTCTTCAGCCCTCTCAGTTTAAAATCTTATTTACTTGCCTGCTTCTTTGCTGTTGATATTTGGGGTAGAAACTGATGACACAGAAACCAGGAGCTGGTGTCGGCTAGTCTGACAAGGAGAAACAAAGCGTGGCCTGAATTCTCCTACAATGCTTTTTTTCCCAGGCAGGTGATTTTAGATTACAGATTCATTTTTTTTTTTTTTTTTTTTTTTAAAAAAAGCACTTCATAAGAATAGCTTCTGAGGGGCTTCCATGTATATTCTGAAACATCTAGCAGGAAATGCTGTTTTGTATTTTACAGTTGTTAAAACTGAACCTGTGCTGATTCCGTGGGTGTGGGGGCCCCTCATTTTTTCCCTACTATATCCTTGATGAGTGGCTAGTTGTCATCCTGTGGCCTGGAGGATGGTGCCAGCAATGACCTTTGCCCTACTTCCGCTATTCTGAATCAACACCCTGAAGTGTTTCCTTGGTGGCAGTGCTGTGACTCTTTCATGTAAGACAGATGACATGTTCTGACCTAACTGGTTACTTAGTTGCTGGTGCTGTCTTCAGAGCGCAGTACCTGTGTGACAGGTGACCTGTTGTTTATGTGACTGGAAGAACAGGTTGAAGTGTTGGTGTTGGATGTGTACCCCTGCTTGCCTTCTATGGGCCCTGTGTCAGATTTACTTTGGTATGTACACTGAGTAGGCATGGCACATCTGAGGCGTGGATCTGGAGTTGCTGGCAGTTTGGTCTTGAACAGTGAGTACTTTTCCATTGTGAAGCAAAACTGTTTCCCTGCTCGTGCCAGTGCTCGCGCACAGCAGCTGTTCCTCCTTGAGGCTTTGTTACGTTAGCAGGTGTGTGTAAGTGTACGTGCCTGTGTGTTGAGGAGGGTGGAGGCAGATTTGGAGTAAGGAGGATCAGCTGTCACACTCCTGGGAACACTCTGCCTGAACTGGATCAGTTACTGTGACTGAGAAGAAAGCTATTGTTGATTTGAAATTGAAGAAGAGACAGGAAAGAAAAAGTAAACAGAAGCCAAAAAAAAAAAAAAAAGAAGAAGAAAAAAGAAACCATTAAAGAAGGGCTTTTGAGGCTTGGGCTCTTGGAATTCACCTCAGTGGTGGAATGCTCACCCAGCATGTGCTATGCCGAAGGACTATGTCTAGCACTACTAAAAGAGACGATGGTGAGGTCTCTGACTTGTTCCGTTTGGTTTTCAGAGTCACTGCAGTTCACTGTCTGGCACAGACCTCCCACGACTTTCATTCCTGTAGCTATAATGGAGCCTTGATGGGTGCCAGGACAAATGAAGTGTTGGTTTTAATAATTTACACATCATATGTACCTACTTCCTCTTCACAAACTTTTGTCATTGACCGCAACTCCCATGACTCCTTTCTCATGGTGTCAAGGGTAAAATCACTTGTGTCTCCTTTCAAATGCCAGCTGTAGTTAGAGTTTGGAGAAGGATGTCTGTGACACAGAGCTCCAGTCACATAGGAGGTGTGGTGGTGGGCAGCGGGCAGTTAGAGCTCTCCTCAGTGAGATGGAGGGAGGCCGTTCTCACATGTGTCTCTGCTGAGGTGGGCTCAGTGCGCATGCTGCTCAGTTAGTCAGAGTCCCTGACGAAGCAACAGAGTTCCCATTATACCGAGCAGCGTTGTTTTGTTGTTGTTGTTTTTTGTTTTGTTTTTATTTTTGTGAAAATTTTCTGATCATGCTTTTCTATGACTTTTAGTACAAAAGTTAGTGGCCCTGGGTGGATCCTTAATGCAACACACACACACACACACGCACGCACGCACGCACGCACGCACTTGGGCAGGCATACACAGGAATGCACACACGGGGCAGGACAGGGGAGAGAGAAAAAGTTAACAGTGTGACAGTTCACCTCTGAAATGTAAAATTTGGGAAGTGATCTTAAAATTTGAGGAAAATATGCAGACTGGAAAATTTAGACCGGACTATGAGTTGTATGTAGTACTATGTAGGATTTCACTCTGTGTCTGCAGGCTTTCTGCCAAATTAATTGAATCTTGCATGTGTTGTCAATTTCATATCTTTGGGATGTTGTTGATAGGGACTATCTATGGGAATAGGGAATATATATCTATCTACAGCATCTTGTAGCGAATTAGAAGCAATGGGAAAACCAGCAGTGAGTGTACAGCAGTTTACGACGTGAGCTGGAGAGCACAGACAGGCTCGTTTGAGATGTTTTTACATGGCTGTGTAGCTGCATGGGCAGATGCTCTTGAAGCATATGCTGAACTGGGTACGTCACTGTGCAGTGAATGTACCTGCAGCCACCACCCAGGTCACAAAACTACATCCCTGCTTCTCAGAGCTTCTCCGTGCCTCTTCGGAAGTGACTACTGCCCTGGACTACTGCACCAGAAACTAATTTTCTAATTTTGTTTTTATATGAATGTAACTATAAATATTGTTTTTACTATGTATGTTGGGTGTTTTACCCATACTGTTGGAAACAACACGAGTTACCTGTTGCTGATTAATTAGTTAATTGCTGTGATTACTAGACCTTCGTGACTTTCAAACAAGATCATATTGCTAAGAGCATTCTTTTATTATTTATTTATTTATTTATTTATTTATTTACATTTCCAGCCAAGTTTCCCCTCCCTCCTCTCCTCCTACCTTCACCCCCTTTCCTCTTACCTACTCCCCTCCATCCACTCCTTCTCCACTTCTCTTCAGAAAGCAGGAGGCCTCCCATGGATATCAGTCATTCCTGGCATATCAAGTTGCATTAAGACTTGGCACACCCTCTCCTGTTGAGGCAAAACAGCCCAATAGGAGGAAAGGGGTCCAGAGGCAGGCTCCTGGTGTTAGAAGTCCCGCTAAACTACACAACTGTAACATATGTGCAGAGGGTCAGTCCCATGACGGCTCCCTGCTTGGCTATTCGGTCTCTGTGAACCACTATGGGTCCAGGTTAGTTATTCTATAGGTTTTCTTGTGGTGTCTTTGACCCCTGTGGCTTCTGCAATCCTTCCTCCCCCTCTTCCAAAGGATTGCCGAAGTTCTGCTTAATGCTTGCCTGTGGGTCTCTGCATCTGTTTCCATCAGCTGCTGGGTGAAGCCTCTCTGATGGTGATTATGTTAGGCTGTTAGGAGAATTCTTATGGAGATCCTTATAACTTTGTGTCTCATTTCTGTTAGCCCACTAACTAGAGTATGATCACTGTGCTGGGTTTTAATAAGTCGGTTAAGTTGTTTCTCAAGAGTGGATACCAGTTTGCCCTCCTGGGTGCTGTCGTGCTTTGCTACATAGTTACTCTTATTTTAACCATTCAGAGCGATTAAAGGGTTGTGCAACAGGTATAATTTACATCTGTTGTGCACTGAATGAGATGGAGCACCTTTAGTGTGTGCTTTGTCCCTTGGTTTAGAGATAGTCTTTCTGTGTTACTGAGGCTTTAAAATCCTGGTCTCAAAGGCTCATACCATCATGCCTGACTCTACTCTTTTTTTTTTTTTTCTAATTTATTTTACTTTGTGTTTATGATTGTTTTGTCTGCTTGTATATCTGTGCACCACATGCATTCCTGGTGCCTAAGCAGTGAACCCCCATGTGGGTGCTGGGAATTGAACTCAAGTCAACAAATGCTCTTAACCACTGGGCCAACTCTTAAGCCTTCCACAGTGTACTCTTTACTAAGAATCATCACATATTAATTTTTATTATGGTGTCACCATGTCCTCCTATATGCATGTGTGTGTGTATGTGTGTGTGTGCGTGGGCACACACACACACACACACACACTTAAACTATTTAATTGTAAACAGTAATGGTCCTTTACTGGTTGATATTTGTATTTTCTAGAAAACACCCACATTCTCTTTTATAGCTATAGTACAATTACAAAACTGACCATTACATACTAGAATGTTTATCTGGTGGAGAGGCTCATCAAGTTTACTGATGGCAATAATGTTCAATACCACAATGAGAATATCGTTTCTCTTTTTAAAAATGCTTTTATTTTGTAAAGGTGTAAAGGTGTGTTAAAAGCAAGTGCTCTTGTCTGCTGGCTGTCTCCAGCCCTAACTTAACATTTTAAAACATTTTCTGCCTTAGTTATTGCTGCGATGAAATGCCATGACCAAATCAAGTTAGGGAGGAAAGGGTTTATTCAGCTTACACTTTCCCATCCTAGCCCATCATTGAAGGCAGTCAGGACAGGACCTCAAGCAGGGCAGAGGCCCTGGAGGATGCTCTTTACTGGCTTGCTCAGCTTGCTGTCTTATAGAACCAGGGATGGCACCACCCACAATGGGCTGAGCCCTCCCACATCAATTGCTAATTAAGAAGATGCCCTGCAGGTTTACCTATAGCCCAATTTTTATGGAGACACTTTCTCAATTGAGGCTTCCTCCTCTCAGATGACTAGCATGTGTCAAGTTGACATAAACTATTAGCACATTTCCTTTCTTTATACAAAGGGCATGGCATAATACATTCTTTTGTGCTTTGCTTATTTTTACTTGATGTTACTCTATAAATTTCTACATTGTTTTTTTTTTTGTTGCAGTGTGTGTGTGTGTGTGTGTAGGTGTGTAGGTCAGAGAACAACTGTGGGAGTCAATCCTTTCCAGCACACATGGCAGAGGATGAACTCTGAGGGCTTCAGGCTTGGTGGTGAATGAGCCGTCTCACCACCCTTCTCCTTCTCCTTCTCTCTCCTTCTCCTTCTCCTTCTCCTTCTCCTTCTCCTCCTCCTCCTCCTCCTCCTCCTCCTCCTCCTCCTCCTCCTCCTCCTCCTTCTTCTCCTTCTTCTCCTTCTCCTCCTCCTCCTCCTCCTCCTCCTCCTCCTCCTCCTCCTCCTTCTCCTTTTCTCCTTCTCCTTCTCCTT
>NW_021604682.1:2524545-2544864 GCF_004785775.1 Grammomys surdaster | reverse complement strand
TCCTCCTCCTCCTCCTCTTCCTCCTCCTCCTCCTCCTCCTTCTTCTCCTTCCCTTTCCCCTTCTTCTTCGTTTTGTTTTGTTTTTTCAAGACAGGGTTTCTCTGTGTATCCCTGGCTGTCCTGGAACTCACTCTGTAGACCAGGCTGGCCTCGAACTCAGAAATCTGCCTGCCTCTGCCTCCCAAGTGCTGGGATTAAAGGCGTGCGCCACCACCGCCCTGCCTCACCAGCCTTCTATACCACTATCCTGAGTTTTTTCTTTTTGTAGCTGTATAATACACTGCATGTATGCCAATGCAGTTTGCACTATCCTTCCCAAATGAATGCGTTATCACACATTTTCTGTTTTTGCCAGCCTGCTAGGTAGCAAGTATTTCATCATCTGGTTTCTTTTCTTTCCTTCCTCTTCCTTTTTAAAAATTTATTTATTTGTTTTGACTGTGATAAGGATTTTAAAACTTTTTAAAAACTAAAGTTTTTTTTTTAAAGATTTTTATGTACTTAAGCTGATCAAGTCTTTGTTTTATGATTTCAGAATTTTTGGTTGTAGTTAGAAACACATACTTTATTTTTGATATGGTGTTAACACTTTGAACTCATTCTTTCCCTACTTTGTGAATTCATGGTTGACCTAGCATGATTTCCTATAGAACCTGTGTTTTCTGCATTAAGTTTTCAGCTACAATCAATTATCTTTCTATATAGTTCCTTTATAGAATTATTTTGATTCTCATTATAATTTTGTTGTTTTGTTACAGGATTTCTCTAGAGCCCTGGCTGTCCTGGAACACACTATGTAGCCCAGGCTGGCTTTGAACTCACAGAGATCCTCTTGCCTCTGCCTCCTGAGTGCTGGGATTAAAAGTGTGTGCCCCAACTCCTGGCTTATTATGCTATTATTGAGGTGCTAAGAGCATAACCCAGGACCTCATGTATGCTAGGTAAGAGCTCTCCTGCTGAGCTGCAGCCTCGCTTTTGGATTCTTATTCTTTCTTGTGAATACTGTGTGATCAGAACTACACAGTACAAATACAAAACGACAATTGTGTTTTGGTATCCCAGTGTCTATTTGACTTTGCCGTTGCCCAAAGGCTGGGATTAAGCTCCCTTTCACATGAGTTAAAGAAAATATTTAATATAAGAAGGGAAAAATTAGTTTGAAAATATAATTTGAAAATAGAAAATCTTGTGTTTATATAATTGTTAATTGCAGAAGATTGATGGGCTACAGAACTTGAGAGTTAAAGGTATTTTGTACCAGAGTTGATGGCTACTTTTGACCAGCTGAGACAAGTCAGAAGAATGCACATATCTTATGGTTAATGTCATTTCTCTCTTTCTCTGTACCCTATTGTGTATTTTAGGTGTCAAACATATGACAACCCTTAATTTTCAGAGTTTAATTCTGTGTAAATGTTTAAAGAAACTCATTCTCTTTCTATTTTTAGCTTTAAAAAAGTTTTATGAGTGTTTTGAATGTATGTCTGTACTGCATGTGTGTCTAGTACACACAGAGGCCAGAAGAGGGGCATCAGATCCCCTGGAACTGGAATTATAGATGGTTGTGAGCCACCATGTAGTTGCTGGGAATCAAAGCTAGGTCCTCTGACAGTGCTCTTAACCATTAAGCCGTCTCCCCAGTCCCCTCTCTCTTTATTTTGGTATTGGAATCAAACTCAGGGCTGTGAATGTGCTGTGGTAGGTAAGCATTCTATGACTTAGCTTCATCCCTAAGTCTTCTGACTCTTTTTAAATATGTCACCTTTCTGCACTAGTCTAATACAGCTTTACAGTTAAGAAAGGATATACTGCTTTTCTAGGAGCCTTGGGTTCGGTACCCAACACGCACTCGATGACTGACTCACCCCATCTGTAACTCTAGTTCCAGGGGAGCCAATGCCTTCATCTGACCTTTGTGGACACTAAGCTCAAATGTGCTGCATATATGCAGGAAAAATACCTATCACATAAAATAAAATTTAAAAAAATACAAAAAAATTGAATGATGAACAGACATTCCATATGCTATTGAAAACTAGAAGAAGCTTTAGAAGTTAGTCACATGTGGACCATTTTAACTTGTAGAAGTGAATTCATTATGATTATTTAAGAGTATTGCTTTAGTCTAAGGTAGTAAATCAGTCAGCTAATGTATGCCTTCACCTTAAGTGGGGAAAAACTTTGAGTTCTTTTATTTAAGAGTATTTTTTTCTTGGTCTTGGAGCATGTGCTTCTGGGCCTGGCTAGCTGTGTTTGGTCCCCAGGACCCACACAGTGGACGGAGGGAAGATGATCTCAGGACCCACACAGTGGACAGAGGGAAGAGGCTCCTGGAAGTTGACTCTGCCCCCACCTGTGCACTGTGTTCCACTTAGTAAGGAAGGCACAGACATACACATGCACACATTCTAAATAAATAAGTAAACACAGAAGCAAAGCAACCGCAAGTAGTTTTTCATTTTTTTCTATAGGTTTTTAACTCCTGGTGTTCTAATAAAGATGTACAAATGTGTCTCTCTTAGTTACTTTCTGTTGCTGCGATTAGACACCATGACCAAGGCAACTTAAAAAGAGTTTATTTTTGGCTTCATTTTAAAGTAATGAAGGTTTACTTGAGTCTTAGTGACAGTATTTAGAACTTACAACAGTATAGGCTGTCCTCATTGTTGCCTGTGTAGTTTCACTGAGGTCACCCCTGTTCATGAGTCGTGTCCTAAATGAACGTTTAATAAGAGTGACACCTTCCTGTCTACTGAATGTGGCTCACGGGAGCACACAGCCGGCATCCGTAAAGTCTTTTATTGTGTGTGTGCTTTGGTGTCTTAGGAAGACCAACATGATTTCCTGTAACTATAAAGAGGTTTTATGTCTGCTTTTGTAGCACAGTGATATGCTCCTTGTTTATTAAATGTCAGGAAGTATTACCAGAGTCTTTTAGTGTAGAAGTCAAGAACCCTGCTTAGTCCTCAGAGACTTCATCCTGCTTCCCGTAGTCAATGTGTGCTTATTCTCTCTTGCTTCTAGACCAAGAGCAATGATGACCTTTTAGCGGGCATGGCTGGAGGAGTAAACGTGGCTAATGGTGTTAAAGCCAAGAAGAGCACCTGTTCGTCCGCAGCGCCTTCAGCACCGGCCCCCACCATGACCGTCTCGGAGAGCAAGTCCAAGATTAGCACAGGTGCGGCCGGGGTCTCAGTCCTGGGCTCATCGCTTCCGCTCGTGCTAGGCTTCCCTAGCCTAGGCTCCCCACTGTCCCCCACCTCTTCCTGCCCTTTCCTCTTCCATTCCAGCTCAAACTCCACTATTAGTTCTAATGGTCATGTGGTGTGACTGACAAGAGGGAGTGTCTCCGTCCTTACTTTTTGTAAGTGGTGTTTTACTTGATCCTCAGTGAGCTTTTGAAGTACAGACTGCGTTTTCCTCACTGTAGATTTGAAGTAACGATGCTGAAGCTTAGCCTCGCTAAAGGCCATCTATTCAGTTACTTGATAGGAGTTTCTTGGAAACTCATTTTGTACCAGGCTATAAGGGTACAAACATGGTGGTGGAGCATGGTTTGTGCCTTCACTATGTCACTTCCAAGTCCTGCTCACATTTAACTAATGCCCTACTCACAGGACAGGGGCCTTGAGATGGAACACTCTAGAGCCAGCACCTCTTTTATGGCTGAGCCTGGGCCATTCTGTTGTGCACAAGTGGTTTCCTGTTGGTGTTGCATCTAACCTCAGACTTCATTTATTACCTCCTAGGATTAGATGTTCCAGTTCAGATTTGTATGTCCAAGTGGGTTTACACAACAGATATTTATTATTCTATAGTCTGTAAGTCAAAGTATTGGCAGTTGTGTTTTCTCCTGAGGTCTCCCTGTCTCACATTTGGCTGCTTCCTCAATGTGTCCCCACAATGTGTCCCTCTGCTTTTGCCCTAATGCTCTTTTTATAGACATAAATCACACTGGATAAGAGCCACCCTAACACCTTGTCTTAGTCAGTCTTCTGTGGATGTGTAGAGATACCATGACCATGGAACTGCTTACAAAAGAAGACATTTAATTAAATGAACAGTTTCAGAAGTTGAGTCTATTGTCATCAACACAGCAGGAAGCGTGGTAGCACGCAGGCAGGCATGGTGTTGGAGTAGTAGCTGAGAATTCTACATCTGGACCAGCAGGCAGCAGGGAGAGAGACAGTGTCCAAGCTTGGGCTTTTGAGACCTCAAAGCCCTCCCGCAGTGACACACATCCTCCCTAAGTGTGCCACTCCCTAAGCACTTAACTGTGAACCTGTGGGGGCCATTTTCACTCAAACACCACACAGCTCTGTGTGAATTGAATCAATTGATCGAATTACTGTGTGCAAATACAATCACATTCTAGAGGCCACAGCTTAGGCTTAGACGTATACCCTTCAGGGGACCTGGTTCAACCCCTGCAGCATCCTTGTTCTTCAGTTCATTGGCTGTCTCATTCTCTCTTCCTGAGGCTACCCTAAGGCTGTTTGATTTTCGTGTCTAAGTGAGGCTGCTCATCCGCTTTGAGCGATTCTGCTTCTTAGGTCAGTTACCAGAAAGGCTGCTGCTCTTTTCCATTTTGTCTGTCCTTCTAGTCCTCTGTGTATCTCTCTCTTTCCTTACCTTCTGTGACTGAGTCGGTCCTTGCCTTCATCTTAATGTCTGTTCCTTTTGTTATCCAGTCATCCACATTTTATTTTTTTAAATGAGAAGGGCCTTTTGTGTTGGTAAGAATGACCGTACCAGTCCTAATGTTGTGGAAGGCTGCATCATTCTCTTCTTCCTTGGTTATCTTTTTATATTTGTTTTACTGTCCCCTTTTCTCTGCCTTTGAAATTTGCCACAGGCCTTCTGTCTATTTCATCAGTGTCGTCATTGCCACTAGTGCTTCCTTTCTCACTAGTGCATAGGACAACTTTGTATCAGTCAGGGTTCTCTACAGAAGCTGAATGGATAGAGTGAATATGTATAAATAATACAATACAATATAAACATGTATTTTTGTGTAAGAGCTTATTAGAATGGCCTACAGGCTGTGCTCTAGGTAGTCCAACCATGACTGTCTCCCAATGGAAAGGACAGGAATCCAGTAGTTGTTCTGTACACAAGATTAGACGTCTCAGTGTCTCTCTCAGTCTGCACTAGAGTTCTCGAGACTGTTTGATCCTGAAGTGGTAGGTTCTAATACCAGTCTTGGCAACACGATGTATGACTTGCCAGAGAGTGAGGACAAGGAGGCAAAGGCACAAGCTGCCATCAGAAGGTGTGGCCCACCTCAGATGATTCAGTCTGGTTGGGTTTTAGTTGATTCCAGATGGAGTCAGCTTGGCAACCAAGATTTGCTGTAACTGTCTTCTAGATGAATTTCACAGACATTCTCTTTTCCTTGTTTCGTTCTTGCTCAAGAATCTTTATTGACTTGCAGTGACTCCCTGAAGTCTGCCAATGTCTAGGCCTCCAAAGACACGCCCTGAAAACACTCGTTGAATGTTTTATCTTAACGTTGTGTGCCATGCTCACTTCTCCTTTCTTGTCCTTGTCTCTGGACCAGCCTGACTTCTTTCTTGTCTCTCTTGATTCTTCAGTAAAGTGGATGAGCCACCAGTGCTGTCAGCGAGTGGCTCTAGAGGCTGTATCTTGGCCAGCAGGCAATATTGCAATATTGTCTCTTTGTAAAACAGTGTGTTATACTCACTAATTACATTTGTTGAACAGAATGTACTTTGTGGGAAGAGGGTTGAGATGGAGCCTTACCTTTTAGTCCCAGCAAGCCAGGGACTCCCTGTGTTACACCTTCTTCCTGTTTCTGCCTCTAGAGTGTTGGCGTTACAGGCTTGTACTACAGTGTCTAGTATGAGCATTTTTTTTTAACTGCCCATGTTTTAAGCCTTTAAAAACAACTGACATGATCATTTTATTTGATGTAAAAGAAATAAAAAAAAAAAACCCACGAACAACAAAATATTTTTTACTTTAAAAAACAAGATGTAGACCTGGTTGTGAGGTCCTGTGTCCTCACTCTCACGCTGTCCAGTGGACTGAGCACAAGGCCTCACACATGCTAAGCACGTGTGCCACCGCTCACCTCCAACTCCAGTCTTCTCTCTACCCTTGCATTTTGAGGCAGGCTGAACTGTCCTGCTGGCCTCAAATGAATTCTGATCCACATGCTGGCCTGGAATTTGTGATCGTACTGCCTTAGCCTCAGAAGTAGCTTGGATCGCAGCCTGCACACCACCAGGCCCAACCAACTGGAGTATTTTTAAGGAACTGCCATTTTATGTAGTGGACCACAAGGCTCTAGAGGGATGAACAACTTTGTGATACAGGAAGATAGTCACCTATGGGCTGTTGTGCGTTTTGTAGCAGCTCTGCAGTTATAGACTGGAATGGGGATATCATTACCTCAAAGTTTTACTGAATCTTTTATAAATTAATGCCTGTGAATTTATCTCCTCTCCCTGGTTGTAATGATTGGACGTAGAGCCTTGCACATGCTACACAGACACTCTGCTTCCCTCCTAGACTGCTCTGAAGTTTTCCTGTGTGCACATGGAATAATATGGAATAAACCTAAAAGTTCTTTGTTCTCTAGAGCTTTTGTTACTACTGATGTGCCAGTGTGGGATCGGAACTTTGCATTTACTTTGGTTATCACTCTCCTGTTTCTCGTAGTTTGCCCAGACTTCGGGTTTATTCTGAGGCTGGCTTTCCTTTCACGTTGATCTGTGCTCTCCCTTCACTCTGTTTCCTGTAGGTAATCACCTGACTGGTTGATCTTAGAGCCTGCTCTGGAATATTTCATTCCAGCCAGTATGCAGGTCCTACTCCTGTATCTGAGTTACTGTGCATATCTTTTTAACAGCCTTATTGAGATATAGGTCATGGTCCATAAAATTCTTTTTTTTTATACCATTCTTTTTTTTTTTTAATTAGTTTTTTTATTGGATGTTTTATTTACATTTCAGATGTTATCCCCTTACCCCATTTCCCCCTCTCTACCCAGGAACCCTCTATCCCATCCCCCCTCCTCCTGCTTCTATGAGGATGTGCCCCCCTACCTACCCCCCCCCACCTCTTCACCCTCGAATTCCCACACACACACACGGCATCCAGCCTTCATGGGACCAAGGATCTGCTCTCCCACCTATGCCCGACAGGACCATCCTCCCCTATATATACAGCTGGAGCTATGGGTCCCTCCCTAAGTGCTCCCAGGCTGGTAGTTTACACTCTAGGAGCTCTGGTTGGTTGGTATTGTTGTTCTCCTCATGGGGTCGCAAACCCTTTCAGCTCCTTCAGTCTTCACTCTAACTCCTCCATTGGGAACCCCATGATCAGTTCAATGGTTAGCTGTGAGCATCTACCTCTGAATATTTCAAGCTTTGGCAGACCTCTAAGGACACAGTTATGTCAGGCTCCTGTCAGCATGCACTTCCTGACATCCACATCAGCGTCTGCCTTTGGTGACTGCACATGGGATGGATACCCAGGTGGAATGGTCTCCAGATGGCCCCTCCTTCAGTTTCTGTCCCACGCTTTGTCTCTTTATTTGCTCCCTTGAGTATTTTGTTACTCCTAAGGGGGACCAAAGCACCTCCACTTGGTCTTCCTTCTTCATGAGCTTCATGTGGTCTGTGAGTTGAATCTTGGGCATTTCAAGGTAAGGCTTCTTCTAACCATTGCTTATTAAGAGAGGACATCCGGGTGTTAAGGCACTGAACTTTGCAGATGACCAATTGCAGGTCTCTGTCAGGATTGTGCCCAGCGTTCATCTCAGTAGTGCCAGGCTCAGAACCCATGCATTTTTGTTGCTAATAATTGTATCTTAAATTCTTTGTTTTAAACACACAGGCACTAGTTCCTCAGCCAAACGGAGTACTTCGGCTGGTAATAAAGAATCCAGTTCTACTAGAGAAAGATTACGTGAGCGCACCCGGCTAAACCAGAGCAAAAAACTGCCCTCTGTAAGTCAGGGAGCTAATGATGTGGCACTGGCTAAACGTTCACGCAGCCGCACCGCTACAGAGGGTGATATTCGAATGAGCAAGTCTAAGTCGGACAATCAGATCAGTGACAAAGCTGCTTTGGAAGCCAAGGTGAAAGATCTCCTCACACTGGCGAAAACCAAGGATGTGGAAATTTTACATTTGAGAAATGAACTCCGAGACATGCGTGCTCAGCTGGGCATTAGTGAGGACCATTGTGAAGGTGAGGACAGGTCTGAGGAGAAGGAAACCATTATTGCTCACCAGCCGACTGACGTGGAGTCTACGCTCCTGCAGCTGCAGGAGCAAAATACAGCCATCCGCGAGGAGCTCAACCAGCTCAAGAATGAGAACAGAATGCTGAAGGACAGGCTGAACGCTTTGGGCTTTTCCCTAGAACAAAGGCTGGACAATTCTGAAAAACTATTTGGCTATCAGTCCCTGAGCCCAGAAATCACCCCTGGCAACCAGAGTGATGGAGGAGGAACTCTGACGTCTTCAGTAGAAGGTTCTGCTCCTGGGTCGGTGGAAGATCTCCTGAGTCAGGATGAAAATACACTCATGGACCATCAGCACAGTAACTCCATGGACAACCTGGACAGTGAGTGTAGCGAGGTGTACCAGCCCCTCACTTCCAGCGATGATGCTCTGGACGCCCCCTCCTCTTCAGAGTCAGAGGGCGTCCCAAGCATTGAGCGCTCTCGGAAGGGGAGCAGTGGGAATGCCAGTGAGGTGTCTGTCGCTTGCCTGACGGAGCGGATTCACCAGATGGAAGAGAACCAGCACAGTACCAGTGAGGAGCTTCAGGCAACTCTGCAGGAGCTAGCTGATCTCCAGCAGATTACCCAGGAACTCAACAGTGAGAACGAAAGGCTGGGAGAGGAGAAGGTCATCCTGATGGAGTCTCTGTGTCAGCAGAGTGATAAGCTGGAGCACTTCGGCCGGCAGATTGAGTATTTCCGTTCCCTTCTGGATGAGCATCATGTTTCCTATGTCATAGATGAGGACGTAAAGAGCGGGCGCTATATGGAACTGGAGCAGCGCTACATGGATTTGGCTGAGAACGCCCGTTTTGAGCGAGAGCAGCTCCTAGGTGTTCAGCAGCATTTAAGCAACACTCTGAAGATGGCGGAACAAGATAACAAGGAAGCTCAGGAAATGATAGGTGCCCTCAAAGAGCGCAGCCACCACATGGAGCGGATCATTGAGTCTGAGCAGAAGGGCAAAGCGGCCCTGGCAGCCACGTTGGAGGAGTACAAAGCTACCGTGGCCAGTGACCAGATAGAGATGAATCGTTTGAAGGCCCAGCTGGAGAACGAAAAGCAGAAGGTGGCTGAGTTGTATTCTATCCACAACTCTGGAGACAAGTCTGATATCCAGGATCTCCTGGAGAGTGTCAGGTTGGACAAGGAAAAGGCAGAGACTTTGGCCAGTAGCCTGCAGGAAGATCTGGCTCATACCCGAAATGATGCCAATCGGTTACAGGACACCATTGCTAAGGTATTGCCCAAGTAAAGACGTTCTTGGTTAGCATTCTACAGCTGCCATATGTAGCATGCTTGTTGGGAAATAGAAGTGTGGCATTGCCTTTTAGAAATCATTCTCAAGTTTTAAAATGCACTACCTTACATAGAGTAAAACATTCCCTTACAGTATTGTCCTTGTCAGTCATTCCTCTTCTAGCATCTTCTTCCCTGACGGGCTGGAGTGCTGGGAACCATGCACTCAGAATTCCTTCTGAGCAGTGGATAGCTTTCCATCCTCATCTTTAATACACTGTGGCATAAGATAGATGCTGAGTCAGGAGTCCGGTCTTCCAGGATTGGCAGTGTCTGCTGCCTCTTGTCCTGGTAGAGTTTTTCAAATAACATTTTATTTTAATTCTGCTTTTAGAGTAGAGTTGCTCCTGTTTCTTGGATGTACAGGATTTATTGCTGACAAAGAACTTAGAGGTGATTCTTCTGGTCCCTCATCTCACAGATGTTCAGTGTGCTAGTAAAGACTTAGTCAGAATGGCTGACTAGGTTGCTGGTGTTGTTGTGAATCCTGAGTGATGTTTGAAGCGAATGTTTTTGTACAAATTATTTATTTATTCCATCCACATTTCATATATTTTAAAAATGTGTATGTGTTAATTTATGGCACATACATGTATACTCACAAAGGCCAAGGAGGATGTTGGATCCCTTGAAGCTGGAGTTACAGGCCGTTGTTGAGACTTGACGAGGGTGCTGGGAACTGAACTAGGTTGTCCAGAAGGGCAGGGGTGCTCTTGACTGCAGAGCATTCCCCGCCCAAGTGCAGTGAGTTTTAAAGGGAGAAGTGTTACTGCATCTGTGCTTAAACTCTGAATAACTTGTCTTTTAAAAAATTTAGTGATCGCTTTTAAAAAAAAAAACTTATTTCATATTTGTTTCAGGTGGGGGGGATTATGAATACATGCGTGTTAGGGTGCATCAGTCAGGACAACCTGTGGGAGTTGGTCTCTCCTATTATGGGAAGTTCCAAGGATCAGACTCAGCTCATTAATTTTGGCAGCAAGTGCCTTTACCTCTGGAGCCATCTTGCCAGTGTGCTAGTAATCACTTTTAGAGATATAATTCAGGAGATATATGTTGAGGGGCACTGTGAACCAGTACTTTGGTAAAGACTATTTGAAATGAAAATGTTATGTTGTACTTATTTTTGTATGTGCATATTGTGTCTATGTATGTATGTGCTATGTGTCACGTGAGGAGATTGGAGGATGATTTGGAGTCTGTTCTCTCTGTCCACCATGAGAGTTCTGGGGATTGAACTGAGGCTCTCTGGCTCGGCAGCAAGCACCTTTACCTGCTGAGCCATCTTGTTAGCCTTAAATGTTTTTATGGTTTCATTTTTGGCTTCGTTTTTTTTTTTCTATTATAAATACAGCATTTTTTTTTATAGAAGAGTGGGTAACATGGTAATTATTCATCAAACGTATACTTTAAGCCCAAACTTCGGAAAAGAGAAAATTTCTTCTAATTGCTTCATAAATAACTTGGTTAAGTTCAGTGATACATCAGTGTAACTTTAGTCAGTGATGTAGCAGGCTCCTGCTCAGAGGAGTCAGATGAAAACCTTGTGCAGTGTAGTGCTGGTCCCCACGTGGTAACAGTGCTCGGACAGGTTGTCAGTCTGTCCGTAGCTGTTCATGCTCAGCTTCCGTGTCTAACGGTAAGTACTTTGTTTGTAGAGTTTATCCCAAAACAAGTCTCCTTTTAACTTGTTTAGGTAGAAGATGAGTACCGAGCTTTCCAGGAAGAGGCCAAGAAGCAGATTGAAGATTTGAATATGACGTTAGAAAAACTGAGATCAGAGCTGGAGGAAAAAGACACGGAGAGGAGCGACATGAAGGAGACCATCTTTGAACTTGAAGATGAGGTGGAGCAGCACCGCGCTGTGAAGCTCCACGACAACCTCATCATCTCTGATTTAGAGAGTAAGTAAGGTCCTGTCTGCCTCCCCCCCCCCCAACATCCCCCCACCCCCCCCCACCGTGTGCTCGAGTATTCCACGGTGGAGATGGTAGTTCTGACTGGCATGGGATGGACACAGTAGCATGCTGACCTACAGAAAGACACCTTTGACTGAGGTGCCTCACACCTTAGTTGGGAAACTTTGGGTCACTATGTTTTGTTCTCATAGAAGCGTTACTGGAATATTGTATCTAATTAATGAGAATCTCTGAGGTGAAAAGCTAACAGTCATTTATTTTCCAGACCGTAAGAAAAGCCATTAATTTACTTTTAGTGATCGCAAATGAACAGAGTTGAAAACAAGTGCTAATCCTGAAGCCTCCTGATCACGGAACACAGGGTTTTTTGTTTTTAAATTTATTTGATTTTTTTTTTATTACTCTGAGGATTTTGTGTCATAGTAGAATGAAACCTGCATTTTAAAGTTTCATTGTACTCTGCATGAATAGATTTTTCAATTTATTTTGTAGTTATTTTGGATTTGTAAGAAAGTCGAGGAATCAGAGTTTTATATGAACCTAATCTATTTTCTCATGAATTGTTTATTGATTACAAGAAAGAAAAGAAACTATAACTCCTTATGCGGTAGGGAAAGCTGAGTGGTGCTTTGGGTTTTCATGTCATAGAGGCACATGATACTGTGCAGAGCCCAAGTGAGGGCTCTTCTGACTGAGGCACACACCAGCCACAGGGAAGCAGTAGCCAGACAGCTTGAGGACGTGCTAGTAGCAGAGGTGTGGAGGCTGCTGCAGCCCTAAAGACATCCGTGTCATGAAAGAGAAAGGCTGTGGAAAGGTCCCAGATAGAAGAAGACTCAGAGACATGATAATTAGATATAATACCCACGTCTAGACAGGTCCGTCACTACAGGGGGATGATAGAAAGGCATGAATCAAAAATTGAGTTGTACAGGCTAAGAGATTAAAGATATGCTAATAATACATTTAGGAAGTTGATAATTACACTATGTTTACATAAAATATCCCTGTTCTTAGAAACCACACTGAGCTTTTCAGGTGAAAGGCTGTGATTACTATAATCCCAAGGAATTCTGGGAAAAAGTTAGGTTGATGGGTAGATACAGAAATAAGTGATGGCAGCTGATAGGACAAGTGAGTTCTATTCCTAGTGCCTTTTGTGTGACGCTGGGGATGAAGGTCGGGCCCTTCTCCATGTAAACTTCACATTCTCACCCCTGAGCTCCATCCTCACTTTTCTGTACCTTTATGTTACAGCCCTAGAGACAGGCAGAGTGAGTGGAGTAGCCGTTGCTGATGCATTAAAGTCTTTCAGATAATTGTGTGTATGCAGTGCTCCTTCAGACACTCTCAGCTCATTGTTTCTTGACAGAGTGCTGGTTAGCAAGTATAGCATTGGGCCTACCGCTAGGTTGATGGGGACATTGGACATACTTTGAGAAGAGCCGGTCATTTGTGAGAAGTTTTCAGGCTAGAACTTGGGAACTCTAAGTTTTGGTTAGCTGATTGTGAACCTGGATTGACCAAGGTTTTGTTGAACATTCTGGGGCTTCTATTAAAGTAGTCAGTGGTAGGACTGTCTTTTTTTAAGAAGATGATGTTGTGACTGCCATGAAATTTCTCATCCACCACTTAACCCTTCAGGGTGATCTTAGTGACTCCTCCTCTGTGGTCCAGTGCTCAGTCGTGAGCCACAGAGCTCTAAGCTGTCTTCAGGCACTGCGACAGTAAGGTCTTGTCTCAGAGTCAAAGACCAAACAATGAAAGAACTTTTAGCACTTATATTTGGTTTTTAAAAAAGTATAACATTTTTTCTTTTTAAATTGTATATATGTGTGCCTGTCTGTATGTGGACTAGATGTCCAAGCAGCCCAGAGGAGGGTGTCAGCCCTGGAGCTGGAGATCCAGGTGGTCGCGAGCGGGTCTGACACGGGTTCTGGAGACCAAACTGGGTTCTTCTGGAAGAAGAGCAAGCAATCTGAACTGCTGAGCCATCTCTCTGGCCCTGGATTTACTATATATTTTGTATTTGTGAGAATTTATTTAATTCACCTTTTTAATTATACATTTTAAAGTTTTTATTAGTACATATTAATTTTACATGACAGTGTTCCACTTAGACACTTTGATATGCGCGTATATCTTGACCATAGTCACATTACCCCATTGTCTGCCTCCTGCTTCCCTCTTCCTCTTCTCAGCCAGTGTGTGTACCAGTGAGTTCTGTTACGGTTACTTACAGGAATGTAGGTGGAATTTTTTAAAAATTAGGGCTATTTATAGGCTTATAGGTGAGCCATCCATAGTTACACTACTGAAGAAAATGCCCCTTCCCCCAGCCAGTAGTATTTTATAAAGCTTCAGAGAAGGGTGGGGTAATTTTATGTCTTGCTTGTAAGAAGTGTTACCATTTTTCAGAGTAACTTTGGAAGCTCCTTGTACTCTCTGTTGGGTACATGGGTGCTGCCCTGTTTCCCATGCAGTCAGTCCTTGTGGTTTTGCTCATGGGCAGGAGTGACATCTTGTGGTAGCTGGGGCATTAGCTAGGAAAATGTTAGATGATGAAGATCCTGGGGGAAAACTTTACAAATCATTCATTTTTCACATACGAATTTTAACTAGAAAATGACCAAAAATTTTGAGTAATTAAAAAAAAATTTATAGCTTCTTTTACAACTTTTTAAGATAAGTTCAAATATGCATTAGTATTAGAAGAATAACTATTACCTAGTACTTATATTACCTTTGTATGTATATGTTGAACTATTTAATGTTAACCCTATGATGTTTAATTCTTAAATATTTAAACGTAATTTCTAAAAGAAGATTTTCCTGAGCACTTCTGGCAAAATGATTCTTAGTTTTCTTTTTTTTTTTTTTTTTTTTTTTTAAAGATTTATTTATTTATTATATATGAATACACTGTAGCTGTCTTCAGACACACCAGAAGAGGGCATCAGATCTCATTACAGATGGTTGTGAGCCACCATGTGGTTGCTGGGATTTGAACTCAGGACCTCTGGAAGAGCAGTCAGTGCTCTTAACCACTAAGCCATCTCTCCAGCCCCTTAGTTTTCTAGTATCAAGTAATAGCTCATAATTAGATTCCTCCGTCTGTTATCAAAATGTTTCTTTATAGCTTTATTTACTCCCAGGTTTTAGTAACTAATTTTTGATAGTCCTACAGATCGATCCCAGGACCTCATGCTAAGCAAGCTTTCTACTGGCTTTATATAATCATTTCTTTGGGATATTATTGACCTTAGACCAGCTTCAGACTCACCGCCCTGTGCCTCTTAGTTTCTGTGTTTAGGATTATAGGTGTATACTACCCCACTCTCTTTTTCTCTTTTACATAATAGCTAGTATCTAAACGAATTTTATACTTTATGTTAGATCTCTAGAGTTATAGTGCAGTTACTTTTTCTCTGGAATTTGATGGCAATTAATTTTTTTCCTAGAAAATTCTTGTATTTGGAGTTAACTCAACACGTGATACATGAATTTGTGCTGTTTGGGAAAGCAAGATTTCTTCTGTGGAATATTTTAACAAGCTTACAACCTCTTCATTAGCTTCCACATAAGCCTTATAATTTCATAGTAGCCACTCTTCAGTCACCCCAACATAAACCTCATATTCAATAGTAGTCGTTTCTCAGTCACCCCAAGATAAACCTCAAGATAACCCCCATTTGACCTCAATAGTAATTGTTCCTCAGTCAACTCAAGATAAATTCTTGACCTTGGAATTGGTATGTAGGATTTTACAACCGCTCGTGGGCTCAAGAATGGAGGAAAAGTCACTCAGAATGAAGGGGCATATGGAAAACTACAAAACAGAACCAGTGTAAATGCCTTAGCATTTAAGCCAGAAAGGTGTGATGTAAACTCAGAACTCCCAGTTCAGAACATGGCTTCAGGTCACCATGTCTTTCCTTTCCCTAAAAGAATAGGAATGAAATGTAAAGCCTCAGTAGAGCTGACGCTGAGAAGAAAACGGTTGGCTTGTGCTGGTGGGTCAGTAATTTTGAGTAATTTCTGGAAAGCATAGAGTCAGAGATGTAGAGCAATAAAACAGAAGAGAAAAGCCTCCAGTCCAGGAGAACAGTGAGGCTTGGAGGAATGATGTTCCCAGCAAGCTTTGTGTGTCAGGAAACATATGACTAAAACTGCCTGCTCAGGCTGGGCACTGGGCTGAGGTCCCCCACTTACCTGCCTACTTTTGCTTATTTGCTTCTGAGCCTGGATTCTGTGGATCAAGGAATAGAATGTATGCCAGGGTTCTTTGAATGGCCTTGGCTACCATGTTGTCTGGGAGAGAGAGCCACATAGACCCCGCTGTGAAATGGACGCACCTCCCAGCACTGGCTAGGGTCCAGTCCTCCTGTTGATGTGTCATCGGCAGAGCTTTTACTAGTTGCTGTACTAGAGAAGCCTGTTGACACCTGCAGTTGCTAAGTGATGTGTATAAGTCACCAGTACTTGTTCTTTATAAGAAACATCCGTGAAGACTTAGTGGACATTTTATCATCTTAAAAAAGAAACAGCTGACTAAAGAAAATCAACTAAAGAGCACTCCAGATACAGCTAGGGATTTTGTCCCCGATCTAGCAAAGCTGATTCCTGTTGTGGGTGTGATGGTGAAGCATGCCTTTATAATCCCAGCATAGGCAGGTGATCTCTATGAGTGCAGGACAAGCCTGGTCTAAATATAGAGTTCCCGGCCAGCCAAGGCTATGTAGTCAGACCCCATCTTAAAGTGATAGTGATGACAAGGATGACGGATGCTGATGCTGATCCTGATGTGGTGATGGTTGGTGATGATGATAATGATGACGACGGTGATGATAGAAGAGTAGCATCAGTTGAGTCTGAGGAGCTGGCTCAGAGGGTAAGAACTTACTCTGTAAGCATGAGGACCTGAATGTAAACCCTAGCAAAAGAAAACAGAAAGTTGGATATGGCTATGCAAGCATGAGAGAGCAGCCTGGCTGGCCAGCCTAGCTGAAGTAGCAAGCTTTGGTTCTGAGAGAGACCCTGTCTCCAGGGAATAAGACAGAGGACACACATACACACACATTTTTTTTTTTTAAGTATAAGTATACGAATAGACAAATTAGAAAAAGACAAAAAAGATACTTGGCATGGGAAAGAAATAAAAAGAAAACAAGATGCAAGTATTCATTAAGCAGATGGGAAAAAATTAAAAAGATTTACATCAAGCAAGAGGAAGGGAGACTGTTTTCATGTGCCATTAAGAAGAGTATGATTGCTGCGTCTTTCTAAGAACGTTGATAACAATTTTTATTAAAAGACTTAATAGTCCACTTCAAGGAGCCCGTCCCTAGAACAGCATGGTAGGATTATAGATGTGTGTGGGGGCTTGTCTTAGAACTGCTTGTCACCACAAAACTTGGAAATAGTCTGCTATGGTTTTTAAAGATGTATTTTATGTGTATGAGTTGGTTTATGTGTGTGTGTGTGTGGTGTGTGCATGTGTGCATGTATGTAAGTGCACTATGTGTAGCTTGTGCTCTGAGAGTTCAGAAGAGGGTGCAGAATCCGCTGGAACTGGGTTATACATGGTCGTCAGTTGCCATGTTGGTTCTGGAAACTGAACCTGGATCCTCTGCAAGAGCGTTCACTGCTCTAACTAACTGCTCACAATCTTTGAATAGGTGTGATCTAGTGAGTAGCTTATGTGCATACACAGTGTGAGTTCCCGTAGTCATTGCCGGTGAGGGTGGAAAGGGCGGAGCTCAGCCCCTGGCTAGAAGATGAGACAGAGCCTGCTGCAGTACATGTCTGCACTTCAGAACCACTTAGAGCTTCCAGTGTAACGTGACATGGGGATGGCAGCCAGACACAGCGAGCCTTTAAAATGCCGGCTTCATTGTGCTGTTAAACCATAAGTGACCCCATGGCCTTTCAAACAAACAAGCAAAACCAAACCAAAACAAACAAACAAAAAAATCCAAGAAACTAACTGTTCTTGAGGTAGCCCCTTCTAGTGTGCACTGAGTTAGCTCATGGTGGTATCTGCAAAGGGCCCTTCATCATTTCTACTTGGGAGCTTTCTTCCACGTAATATCTGAACAGTTGTGTAAAGACTTGCTGTATTTATAACTAAAAGTTGGAACTATGTTAAGTCTGTTAAGAGGAGATTTTGAAAACAAATTCTGGTATGTTCCTTTAATAGTACTCTGGGTCCTTCTAGATGATTCTGCACATCTGGAGTTACTGATAATGAAGTCCATTATTTGCTACAGGCTTATGAAGCAGTACACATATAATCTCATTGTGCTTAAAAAAGAAAAAGCTGGGCATATGTGGTAGTGTATCTCTAGTCCCATGTAGTGGGTTGCTGAGGTAGAAAGGATATCTTGAGCCTCTGCAGGAATTTTAGGCTTGCCTGGGCAACACAGCAAGACCAAGTTCAAACAAAAACCCAAACCAAATCATACACACTCATGAATCTAGAGGATGTAAGTCAAATGCAAATAAAGGCAATCTTATTTTGTTACAATTTCTACTTTCTAACTGTTTTATTGTGAACATGTCTTACTTTTAGAATTAAGAAAAAAGTGTTATAATCACTTTTTTTGGAGAAGGGGAGAATAAAGATTTGAGCAAAATTAAAAAATAAAGTAAAACTCTATAGTTCGTTTGAAAATCATTGGTATCTTCTCCCAGGTTCTGTACTCATTGCCTGTCACAATTAACAGAGTATTTACTCTTTTTTGTTTGTTTGTTTGTTTGTTTGTTTTGTTTTTCAAGACAGGGTTTCTCTGTGTAGCCCTGGCTGTTCTGGAACTCACTCTGTAGACCAGGCTGGCCTCGAACTCAGAAATCCGCCTGCCTCTGCCTCCCAAGTGCTGGGATTAAAGGCGTGTGCCACCAACGCCTGGCAGATTATTTACTCTTGACTTTTCCTTTCCTCTGAAAATAATACTTAATTCATTCTCTGGGAAATGCTGGACCACAGGGAAGCCGCTGATGGTAGTACCCAGAGAGCTCCTGGGCTTCAGGAATCTGGGTGAGTTTAATAAGTCCTCAAAAGAACCAGAGCCTGAGCCTGAGCCCAGGGTAGCTGCCCAGCAATGTCTGCATGATTGGTGGGTGTTTGAGAGCTAGCACAACTTGGTTTATCAGGGACAGGTCATCGGAAGAGAGACAGTTAAGAAACCCATTACTAAACAGGAAGGAAGTTAGATGGAATAATAATGCAGCCACCGTTGATCTGATTTCTAGAATAAAAATAGTTCTGTTAAAAAAAATGGAGATTTAATCTGTAATTTAAAAGCAAGGAATAGTTCCTGTTTGTGATAGACTTTGAATTGAAGACAGTAGGTGGCAGTGTCGCTCACACTAGGGAGACTGGAGGGGAAGGAAGCTCATTTGAAGGTTCCTGACTAGAGGTGATAACTTCCTTCTTATGTGACCATAGATTATGCTAGGTAGCAGTAGTCTTAAAAAAAGAAAAAAGAAAAGAACTTAGAAACTCCTCCAGTCTCAGGGAAGAAAAGCACGTTGTCATTTCTTAACTTTTTGTCTCTGAGGAAAAGTACAAACATGATGGGAAAGCTGACATCACAGCCCCTAAAGACATGTCTAGGACGATGGATGCTGTTTAACCATGACCTTACCTGGCAGCTTTCCTTTTATGTAAGAAGAGTAATGCCAGGCCCTGGTTCATGTGTAGATCAGCAGCACACATGCTCTTGTTAAGAAGAGAGGTGGTGTGCAGTCTGTGAACGTGGAGGTTGGTGGAGAAGACACCAGGAGAACAAAGAGAGCTGAAGAGATTAGGATTTTATAACCAGTCTGAGATAGCCAGTGCAGTTAAATGTGCCACACGGACCAAGATGCCAGGTGCTAAAAGTCTTAACATGATTGGCAGTCTGATGAATTATGTCTGCCCATGTCCTTTGTGACCAGAAGAAAAGGAAAACACACTTTTACAACTTACCTGTGTGTGTGTGTGTGTGTGTCTCAGATACCCTGGGGCTGGAGTTAGAGATAGTTGTTAAATGCTGTGTGGGTACTGAGCATTGAACCTGGGCAGATGAATTGTTGCAACTTCAAGGCCAATGTAGACTATGTCGAAAGTTCCAGGCCAGCAAGGGTTAAATGCATGTTGTATCAAAACAAAAAAACAGAAAACTCTTAGCCATAAATAGACTGGGTATAAAGAAAAAGTGGAATTTCTAGTGTTCTCAGTTTTTGTCATTACTCTTTGTGTCTGAATGTTTGAACCCACTCATGCATGAAATGACAAGGAGCCAGACGCGCTGGCTTCAGAGTTACCCTGTTTCTGTTAGCAGAGAACCGGGCCGTAGACTTGTCCACTCATTGTGTGTACTTGCCTAGACTGGGTGGTCTGTCCAGGTTAGAGGAGGCATCTCACAAGACAGCCTCTAAAGTGTAATCCTTCGAAGAGATGTCAGTCTGCTTCTCTAGCTCAACTTTTGTTTTGGCGCTGTGTCTCCTAGTGCAGACATTAGCTGTCAGCTGCTAAAATTAGACATCTCTCCATCTTGTTTATCTCATTTTATCCAACATTAGAAACGACTATGTGCTTCTAATAATAGTCTGTACTAATATCTTATAACTGAAGTTACTTTGTATCATTTTTAATATGTCATGGGCTCATGTATGCCATGTGTGCCTGAGTTTTAGTCCTGGAACCCATAGTGGAGAAAAACCAACTTTGATGTGTCCTCCGACCTGTTTACTGTACTCACTTAAGTGCACAGTCACGTAATCTCTCTCCCTTTCTCTCTTCTCTTTCTGTTTTACACACACACACACACACACACACACACACACACACACACACACACA
>NW_021604682.1:2504040-2524535 GCF_004785775.1 Grammomys surdaster | reverse complement strand
AGAGAGAGAGAGAGAGAGAGAGAGAGAGAGAGAGAGAGAGAGAGAGATTGAGATTTAAAAAAAGCTGAATGAGTGATCCACACTTTTATTCCCAGCACTGGGAGGCAGGTAGGTGGATCTCTGTGAGTTCAAGGCCAGGCTGCTCTACATACTGAGTTCCAGGACAGCCAGAGCTACATAGTGAGGATAATGAGACCTTGCCTCAAAAACAAACAGATAGATTAAGAAATATGCATCATGACTCAGGATACAGTTCAGTGGTTGAAGACTTTTGCATAGCATATGTGAGCCTCTGAATTTGAGAGCGATTTATTTTCATTTTAGTATATGTGGGAGGAGGAAAGAAAGACTGTGTTTGAGGATGGAGAGGGAACTGTAGCATCAATAGGCAAAATCTTAGTAAAGGATTCTTCTTTCCATACATCAGTGCCTTTCCTGGTGCATAACTGAGACGTGGTTTATTCCTGAGCTGGGAGAGCAGTGAGGTGATTACATGACGAGAGTGACAGATGTCCAGAAGGACAGTTAGGCGTGGTACGCTCTGAGGCTTTCTCTCTGTATGGCTTTTAAGGCAGAACTTCCTTGCAAGCAGAGAATGTGATTTCCTATTGCATTTAGTGCTACTATTCCATAGATTCATTGGCAGCTCTCTGGATATTACAATTAATTTTAAAAATAATTTTACTCATTTCATGTTTCTGGAATTTATTCCAGTGTGAAAAGGGAATTATGCTTGCATGTTTTAGAACGATAACTTCTGTGATTAAAAGCTGACATTTTAATAGCAGTCAATGCTGTTTTGATTGGCATTGTGCCAATAATATGTATGTTTCTAATAATTGTTTCCAGTTTACGTAGGAAGTGATGTAGAAACTATAGTCTTGGATTGAATATTCTTTCATGCTTTTAAGTTTTGTGATGAAAGTAAACAAGTCTCTGTACAGGAAAAACTATTTAGATGATCATATTTTTAACACCTCTTTTTATGTCATTGTTTTTGAACATTTAAGATCATTAAGAACTTTAGGTTTAAGAAGAAATATTTAGCCGGGCGGTGGTGGCACACGCCTTTAATCCCAGCACTTGGGAGGCAGAGGCAGGCGGATTTCTTGAGTTGAAGGCCAGCCTGGTCTACAGACTGAGTTCCAGGACAGCCAGGGCTACACAGAGAAACCCTGTCTCGAAAAACCCCAAAAAAAAAAAAAAAAGAAAGAAAGAAAGAGAAGAAAAGAAATATTTAATCTTTGTGATCTTTTCAGATACAGTTAAAAAACTCCAAGACCAAAAGCATGACATGGAAAGAGAAATCAAGACACTTCACAGGAGACTTCGGGTAAGATGAATCTTCATGTGCTATCTCATTAGAAAACATGGTTTTCTGAAATTTGTACTGTTACTTTAATCTGTAGATATGGTAGGATATCAGCCACACTGGACTGAAAGCAAATGCCATTATTTTAAATTGGGACTGGCACTACATTTAAGGTAGGAGAATGTACTGGTAGTTATTTATGGATAGATATGTTGTGTTTTGAAAATAAAGTTTATTAACTTTTGATTTTAAAATCACAGACCAGGCTGTCTGTATGTGAGATTTCTGTATTCTCTGGGTTGGGTTGCTTGCCAGCACCCATGCTGCTAAGATGTGCAGGGACAGTGCTAATCAGAGACCCTGAGTCCTGACCCAGTTGTTGGAGCTGCTTTCATGGTACCAGAAAATTGCTTTGAGGATGAGAGGGCTCAGGCGAGGCCCAGCTGTGGCTCTGGGGGAAGTGAAGCCCCTGGGGAGGCGTCTCGGCCCAGCCACACCCGCATCCTCCTTGTCTGTGGGAAGCAGCAGAGCACTCAGTTCTTATGCCTCTCTGTATGACTGTGTCTGCCTGCACTGCGTTCAGTTTTTCTTCTGGCTTCCTCTTCCTTTTCCTTTACTTTAGATTTTTTTTTCCTGCTAGTTTTTGATGTCAGTGTATTTATAGTTTTTTGCTGTATGGTTCACATACCATTTATATACCTTCTTGAGAGTTCCAGAGGTAAAGCTCTAAATTTTTGATGATATTTATTTTCATAACACTTGCTTTGAAACTTGCATGAGGAAGATAAGTCTAACATTTTTCCTCATCAATATTTATTGAGCACTCTGAATACATAATGCCTCAGTAGGAGAATCAGATGCCAAATCTTCCTTCATTAAGAACAAATTCACTGATAAGAGTTGCTTTGTTTTAAAAATAGATAACAGCAATTCTTGGGATTAAAAAAAGTTGTCATTGTCATTCAAGAGTATCACTTGGTAGGGCAAACTAATCATAAATAAACTTTATTGCTTTTAAGTAAATCTTCATCACTTTGTTTTGGAAGTAAGAGTTTAGTTTTTCTAATGTAGGAAGAGTCTGCAGAATGGCGGCAATTTCAGGCTGATCTCCAGACTGCAGTGGTCATTGCAAATGACATCAAGTCCGAAGCCCAAGAGGAGATTGGTGACCTAAAGCGACGGCTACATGAGGCCCAGGAGAAAAATGAGAAACTCACAAAAGAATTGGAGGAAATAAAGTCACGCAAGTACGTTCTGAGAAGCCGCTTTTGTTTCAGTAAGGAACAGATGTGGCACTGGTGCCGTTCTTTGTCCTGAAGCTCGCTCACAGTGCAACCCTTTTATTTCTCTGTAGACTGTAAGTCTGGATACAGACAGAATCGGCTTCTGTCTGGCCCTGCCTCTTGGTGGCTGTGTGTTCTCAGTTAACAGTGTTAATCTCCCTGTGCCCTGTGCCTCAGTTGTCTCAGCTGTAATGTGAAGGCCTGTGAGCCACTTTATAGTGCTGTTGTACGTAAATGAGCTTATGTTTGCAAAGGGATCCAAGCAGCCAGCAGTAAACTTGAGTTACCAATTTTGAAAAAAACAAGCGGTATAGTATAAGTTTCTTTCCATCACTCACTTGAGGAATTTCCATTTTTTTTTCAAAGTCCTCCAAAGTAGTACCCTCCACATCTAACACGGAGATCATTGGAAATCGCAAAAATGGCCATATGAGGTGATATCTGTGAACTGCTTTGAGTTCCACAGTAACACTCCATTGAGTGGGGGAACGAGTTTATGTGTCAGAAATGCCTCATTTGATAGTTACCCCGAGTACTGAAGTTCTGTCTGTCCATCATCCATCCATCCATCCATCCGTCCACCCATCCATCCATCCATCCATCATGCTAGGGATTAACCTAGGGCCTTACATCTGCCAAGCACTCTACCACTAAGCCCTAAAATTCTGTTCTTGAAGCATCATTCTATGGGCTCCTGAAAGGTTATTAGTCTTTGTTTCAAGGAGCTGTCTGCCAGTAGATGCAGCATCTTGGGTTGGAGAGGTGGAAGTGGTTAAGAGTACTTCCTGCTCTTCCAAAAGATCTGAGTGTAGTTCCAGCACTCTTGTCAGGTGGCTCAGGACTACCTGTAACTCCAGTTCCTGGGAACATGTTGTTGTCTTGTGGTCTCTGCAGTCACCCACACACACACTATTAAAAAGTGATGAGAGAGCATCTTGTACTGTGCTGTTGTCAGAGTGATACTCTCCATTATGGAACCTTCCAGAGCCCCTTGCACTTAGTCTTTATAATAATACTAACAGGAAGGTGACTGTTTTCACTGATTTTTGCTTTGATAGTGAGGAACAAAGGTCAACTTGATGACCCAGGGCCTTTGTGTCAAAGTCAAGCTCGTTATAACGTGTGGTAACTTGTTAAAGTGCAGAACTGCCTAAATGAAACAGAACATGGGTTTCATTTAAAAATACCCTTCCTGAAAGGTTTACCCAATCCCAGCCTTGGCATGCCCTTTCTAGCCTTCCAAGTGACAAGTGGAAGTGTGACTGGGCACTTCCACTTCAAACCATGCGTCCAAGTGTGAGGTGGCTGAGGTGAGCCCTGTGTGGCCGACAGTCTGAGCTGCTTTCTCCTCATGGGGCAGCATCTACATTTGACAGGGAGTTCCTTGAAAGTGATGAGGCGCCTGTCCATTGAGAACAACTGCTGGTATTTGTTGATGATGAAATGTAGTCTTCAAGGGAGCCTGAGAATTTCGGAAAACTTTTTTCTGCCACTGCAAGATGAAGATTTAAAGAGGCTTTTCTTCTTTTAAATTGTATTTATTTATTTTGTGTGTGCGCCACTCTGTACATCTGAAAATGAGAAGGCAACTTGTAAAAGTTGGTTTTCTGCTGTTGTGTGTGTTCTGGGCATCAAACTCAGGTTGTCAGACTTGGCAGCAAGCAGCTTTACCTGATAAGCCATCTCACTGGCCTTGGAGTTTTTTGATGCTATCATTATTAATAGCAAATATGACTTAAATGTGTTGTATAATTAAAGCCATCTGAATGAAAAGTCTGAAATGCCAGTGGTTTTGTTATGATCAGTATATGATGTTATAGAATCAGATGGGTAGGAAATTCTTTCAAAGTCTGGGACATCCAATGGATTTAATGGATAAGACAGGAGAGGTTCATTTACACAGCTCCACTTTCCGCACCCGAGCTGATTTTTCTGCTTGGAATGGTGGTTCTTCAACTCAGCTTCATCCACACTCAACAGTGCTGTACCTCTGCGTCCCTTCTCCAGCCTGCAGCACACTTCCCCTGTGGTACTGCTGATTTAACCCAGGGTTGTCTACCTGTCTAGGCAGACTCAGGACTAAGTTACTTTCCAGCCCAACAAAAATGTAGTAGCTCTCATTGTTTGATTTTTAGTGTATATAGTGGAATAGTCAAAGTTATCTGAAAAGATACTAATATTCCTCTATTCCAGTCACACGTTTTTTGAGATCTGGATTTTTTTATATCTTAGTAGATGGAATATAGAAGTGAGAGTATAGTTGTCATCTAAGCAGATAAATGTGTATGTCATTTTATCCATCCATCCATCCATCCATCCATCCATCCATCCTTTATCTTATCTTATTTAATTACTTATTTTGAGACAAAGTTTCTCTATGTAACCTGGCTGTCTTAGAGCTCACTATACATCCCAGGCTGGCCTTGAACTCACAGACATCCATCTGTCTCTGCCTCCAAAGTGCTAGGATTAAAGGCATGTACTACCACACCTGGCTAAATACATGCTTTTAAAAATGTAAGACATGGGCTGGAGAGATGGCTCAGCAGTTAAGAGCACTGACTGCTCTTCCAGAGGTCTTGAGTTCAATTCCCAGCAACCACATGGTGGCTCACAACCATCTGTAATGGCATCTGATATCCTCTTCTGGTGGGTCTGAAGAGACTGACAGTGTGCTCACATACATGATAAATACATTTTTTTTTAATGTAAGACACTTATTTTTCTTAGCAATTTTTGAATTTGGAAAATAAAGTGTTTTATAAAATGTTTTTAGATGTTTTTCAAACAGGGTCTCATTAAGACTATAAGATGTTTTATTCATCTCTGTGTGGATCCGACCAGCTTGGAACCCTCAGAGCTAAATAAAATGTCTTATGGTCTTAATTAACTCAATGAGCTTTCCTAGTCGTTTGGAGGGATTCTCTGGAGACGATAGTAGTTTACCTGTCCTTAGGGAGTTGGACCTTTTGGTCCTGTGCCTTCGTGTGTCTCCGTGAAGCACAGTGTTTAGCTGGAGCCAGCATAGGTTATCTACTAGTGAATTCCCTGGTGCCTGAGAAGGGCGGTGCCTGAGAAGGGCTGCGCCTTACTGGCAGCACAGAACCAGAGATTCCCAGTTGAGTCAGGCTAAGGCCAGTCTGCCTCCTGACTTACTGCTAATTGATTACTGATGTCCTCACCTGACACTTAATGCAGATGGAATTTGATGGCTATTTAACTTGCTTAGACTAGGCTGAGAGGAGCATCTCAGTATCATTTCCTGCTGTCTACCAGGCAAATAGGATTAGGTCAGGCACTTGTGTTCAACTGGTACAATTAAAAAGACAAAACAACAAAAGACAAAACCAAAAACCAAACCCTAATAACTTTTAATGCTTTCCAATCAGAAATTTAAAAATTGGCATTTTCTCATACATACAATGCCTTTATTTTACTGTT
The DNA here is from genome assembly GCF_004785775.1 of Grammomys surdaster. Lineage (NCBI taxonomy): Eukaryota > Metazoa > Chordata > Mammalia > Rodentia > Muridae > Grammomys > Grammomys surdaster. Next base: position 2,518,499 of record NW_021604682.1, on the reverse strand, counting down.
TTTAGGCAAGAGGAGGAGCGAGGCCGGGTGTATAACTACATGAATGCCGTTGAAAGAGATTTGGCAGCCTTGAGGCAAGGGATGGGACTGAGTAGAAGGTCCTCGGCGTCCTCAGAGCCAACTCCCACAGTAAAAACCCTCATCAAGTCTTTCGACAGTGCATCTCAAGGTAACTGACTCCGTGTCTGTGGAGGCAAGGCTTACGGTTCTGTTCACTTGACACCCTTCTTGTCTAGTTCAGTATTCTGTGCCACCGTATGCTCTTAGTTTCATCAGGTTCTCTATGGTACCATACAGTGCCCTCACATAGTGCTGCATGGTATCATGAGTTAACCGGTTCTGCAGGGTTCTGAATGTACTTCAGGTTAGAAATCCTGGTCTCAGCTGTATGCCTTACTTCCCTGGCCAAGCAGTGTCTTTTCTCCCTAGGTGGATCATACTCATGCCTGTGACTTGTATCTTCTCTATGTGCAGACTTCTGGGGGCATAACTTGAACTCCTACCTTGTTGACACTGACACTGAGCATCCTTCTGCCAGACCAGGCCCCAGTCTCCACTTCTGCTTCACTGTTCCCCATCCCTGTTGTCAGCAGAGTTCGACCTAGTTACCGAGACCAGGAACCACGAACCTAATCCAACTTCTTTCCCTCACTGTCCAGCCTCCACCATGAACTTCCTTGTTCTCTTCTCTTTCTTCATCTTTAGAGACAAAGACATGAATGAGTTCAAGGCACCTTTATCTTTTAACTTCAGTAAACTTGGAATTAGCCTCATCTTTTGCTTTTGAGAGTTTTTCTTGTTTAAAATCCTAGAATTATCTTAGGATAATTGGAATGAAGTTCAGATCAAAGTTCTGTCACCTCAGGCTATTCTTCTGTACACTGCAAGCTAGACTCTTACAGCATGAACCCTGAAGATATATCTGCAGTCTGCCATAAAAGCTGTAGACTGTCTCTGTGTCTGTCTCTGTGTCTGTCTCTGTCTCTCTGTGTCTGCCTGCCCCTTCTCTGTCCCTCTCTCTCTGTATGTATGTATGCATGTATGTATGTATGTATGTATGTATGTATGTATGTATGTGTTGTTCATATTGTTTATTGAGACAGGGCCCTACTATGCAGCCCAGGTTGACCTAGATAGAAGTAGTTCAATCTGGTTTCAACTTGTGATCTGTCTGTCTCTGCCTCTGAAATACTGAGGTTATAGGTATTTGCTGCCTTGCCTGCCTCTTAGTTTCTTAAAAATATATACATAGTGATGGTAGAGATGGAACCTGGGGCCTCATGTGAGCTACAGTGCTGTTCCACTGAGCTTTGCCCATCCTCTTGTGTGCTTTCTTCTTAGAGTTCATTGGCTTATGGAGTTTTTTAGCCAAACATGATTAAATAGCAAAAGTGAAGTGTTGGCCTAGACTAGCAAACCATTCATCTGGTCAAAGAAAAGCCTGTGCAGGAAACATCCCTGCACCGTGATGTGTTTATGGTTAACGTTCTCATTTGCTGATTTTGTAGTACCAAATGCTGCTGCAGCTGCAATCCCTCGAACGCCTCTGAGTCCAAGTCCCATGAAAACCCCTCCTGCAGCTGCCGTTTCTCCCATGCAGGTAAGAGCCTGTGATCATTGAAGGCTCAGAAAGCTTTAAATGTGTATGTTAGACACTCTTTTTCAGTCATGCACACGTCTCAGGTGGACAAATGACTCCCTCAGAAGATGTTTGTTAGCTTTACTTGGTAAAATACCATGAATATCCTTAATTGAGGCAAATTATAAATGTAAATCGTGATGCTCTTCTGGAAACTGATATCTTTCTGCGTCTGTAGGTGGCACATTTTATCTTTTGCTGTCTAATAGATCATTTCAAATTGTGCTGACTCAGTGGCTGGAGAGATGGCTTGAGCAGTTAAGAGAGCTGTTCCCAGCACTCATCTGAGACCTCACACAATACCCTGTAACTTGAGCTCCTTGGGCATATCTGACACCCTTTTCTAGGCCTCTTTGGCACATCTGAATGCAAGCACACGTACCTACACACTTGCACATATACAACCCAGAGTTAAATGTTGGTCTACACAAGGCATGGATTGAGAGAAGCACTGTTCATTGAAGGCCATTTGTTACAGTTAAGCTCGAGGATATGACATGCTGATCCATTATAAAGAGCTTTGAGAATTGCTATTCTTTGCCATTGTTGGAGTGCATCCAGGAGCAGGGCAGAGGGCTGTTCTGTGTGGGACTCAAGAGACCCTCTTGTTAATGCTGTTTTCTTAGCCACTCTCAGAATATGGCTGAAGTGACATACTTTAACATGGGTGGGTGAGAGTATGTGAACACAGGGAGCAGTGACTGACTCCCTAAAGTTAAGCTTTGGGATGTTTTCTTTTTTGAGTTGAGACTTCATGATTGGCCCTGTGATTTGTGAGTGGACTTTTAAACTCTTACAATCTAAGATAAATGCATCATCTTAGCCAGTGGCTTTGCATTTTCATGTTTGTATAAGATGTCTGCTTAATTTTAAAGGAAGGCAATGAAACTCCGTGTTTTGCATGCAGATTTAAGCTTTTTAGATGTTCTTTATTAATCAGACTTGATCTCTAAAGGTACAGAGCAAGATGCCAAGTAAAACAAGCCTCAAATAAGATGAATAATATACAGTTTCTATTTGTTTGTTTGTTTGTTTGTTTTTGAAGACATGGTTTCTCTGTGTAGTGCTGCCTATCCTATAGACCAGTCTGCTTTGAACTCAACAGAGATCTGCTTGCCTCTGCCTCCCAAGTGCTGGAATTAAAGGCATTTACCACTACCGCCTGGTTGGTTTTTTAAAAATTTCATGGGCAGGAATCTTTATGTTATGTGGGTACAACAACAACAGAAGTTGTCTCAAACAAATGGAATGCTGGATAGACTGTAGGAAACCATTGTTTTCAGATATTACACTGCTGTGGTCCCTGAAAAACAATACTGACAGGTGAGAAAGTCCTGCTGTGGCCCTCTCTTCCGGGAGGCACTTTCTAGGTGATGGTTTAGGGTGGATGGTCCATCTTGGAACAGAAAAAGACAAACCAGTTAGATCTGAGGATACAAACCAACATTCAAAGAAAATGAAGTCTCTAGACTCTTCAGGGCAGAGCCCCTGAGAAGAGGAAGCTACACAGAGAGGGTCCAGACATTTCCATAAGAATCCTTTTAAATCTGCGTGAGGCCAGCCGTCTTTCTCTGATTGGAGTGAAGTCCTGTATGGCCAGGTAGGAAGACTTTTCAGACAGATGCTTTCCATAGTTTATACAGGTCTGGGAGTCCTGTGATTTCATATCAGCCACTATGAAGAACCTCCTTGAACAGATAAGGGAATAAAAGTACATCTAGCTAGATCTCGAGTGCTTGATAGTTGGGTCTGCCCAAAAGACTATCAAAGTCATTCCAGAAGGATTAGGAGAGCCATGAGTAACTGTCGTAGGCAGTCTACAAACTCCCAGCGAGCCAGGTACTGGCGAGCATTGTTTGTGTGCTCTGCTCCTGTTGAGTGTTGGCTGACTTACTCCATGGTTTGTTTCTAATGAGTAGAGCACAGCAGCAGTAATATAGTGGCACTTCGCAGAGAAGGTTGTAAAACTGGCTTCTGTTGAGTGCTCCTCTTAAGTTCAGTCTTCTCGCTACGTAGGTTCACCCACGCTGAGAGAACCCTCTAGGTGCTCCACTGTGAGCTTACTCCTTGCAAAGGACCATTGAGTAAGCTTAGAAGCGGCTCTGAGTCTCATCAACAACCACTGCGGACGGACTTGAAATTTGGAGATATCCCCTGTACCTTACCTCCAGTCTGTCTTTGTGATAACTGATAGCTAGATTGGCCTGGTCACTGAAGACTGGAGCTGGAGTTATCTAACTAAGCTTCTGACCCATAGAAATCATGAGATCTTAAATGTTTATTGTTTAAAGTCACTGTAAAATATTGGGGTATTTTGTCATACAGTATACGTAAGTAATATAGTAGGTTATTTCTCTGGTTAAGACTGCCAGAACAGTCTTACAAATTTTTAACAGAATCCATCAAAATAGAATATGATTTTGTATTTATATAGAAATGCAAAGGGTTTGAGTATGTGAAGCCATTTGGGGGATTTGGAGTACTTGATTTCAGCATTTACAATATGACACTAACAGTATGTTTCGTTGAGGAGAGGTTAGAGAATAGACAGAGTCTTGGGGTGGACAGCTGACTTCAGCACAGCTGTCATGGGTGTAGCATGAGGGTAGGAGTAGTCTACACAAGGTTCTGAGGAACTAGATATCCATAGGACATACGGTCAGGCTTATTTAGTATGAGGATAAAGTATATGAGATGCTGAGGTTGACCAGTAGACTCAAGTGATAGCACTGTACATAAAGCTTAGAGACAGGAACAATAGTGAAAAGCTTTGTACTCTTTGAGCATGCAAAGGCTTCTTATTTAGGGCACACACACACACACACACACAAATGAGTCATAAAAGCAACTGATATTTGGGCATCAGGATTTTAAAAATTTGTCCTAAACATGTGGCAAATAAGCAAAGGCATACAATGCATAAGAGCATATATTTATAATACTTACTTATTGTAGAAAAGACTTTCATGCAGTAACTGGAAGACAACATGTACTAAAGGGCAGGTGATTTACATGTAAGCATATGTGAGGGTGGTCAGCATCAGCAGTCATCAAGGAAATGGAAATGAAGTTCACAGTAAGGTACCAGTCCATACAGAGTGAAAGGTTAGCAGTGTGACGATGTGGAGAAGCTGAGCCTTTTGCATATCCCTAGATAGATCTTATGGGAAAGCAAAGCAAGTAGCTGGAGGTTAGTTAGATTTTAAAGAGATACGGCTGAGGGCTGGGATATAGAGGGAGAGGTAGGTAGATCTCTGTGAGTTTAAGGCCTGCCTGGTCTACCTAGCAAGTTCCAGGACAACCAGGGTTACTTAGTGAGATTTTGTCTTTAGGATGGTTTGGGGGCTGGAGAAAAACCAAGCAAATTGAAGTACAGAAAGAAGCGTGGACAGCCTGTTATGTATCTTATAGGTTGGAGCAGTAGTGGCGGAAGGGTGTTTAGGCTGTTGTATATGCCTACATCAGGGGATAAGGAAACACCTAATAGTGCTTTTGGCAGGGATGTTGAGTAAAGGCCACAGCCTGATCTAGGGAAGTTGTCAAATTATTGAGTGGGAGGCATAGTTGAGGTCTGTTTGGCATGGGGACAAGAAAAAAACAATAAAACCACAATAGAAACACACCAGTATTTCAGTTTGGAACTTAATTTTGTGTTTAGCGAATTGGCATATGGTTGTTTACATTTTTCAAATAGAAGAATTAAATTGTATTCAGAGTGCCAGAGCTATTAGGGTCAGTGATATATGTTAGTATAACAGGGTCCCAAGGAAGTGTCTTTGTCTTGACTGTGCCAGTATTCTAGTTGTGATATTTTAATAATTGAAGTATAAGATGCTACCATTAAAGGAAACCGAGTGAAGAGGATGCTGGTTATATTATTTCTTAAAACCACATAGGAATAGATATTTTTCTTATAATAAATTTATTTTTTAAATGATTTAATTTGTATTTTATATGCATTGGTGTTTTGCATGTACATTTATCTGTGTGAGGGTGTCATATCCCTTAGAACTGGAGTTACAGACAGTTGTGAGCTGCCATGTGGGTGCTGGGAACCCAGGTCCTCTGGGAGAGGAGCTAGTGGGTGCTTTTAACCACTGAGCCATCTCTTTAGTCCCCAAGGAATTTTTTTTTTCAGTCTACAGATCATACATTGTATGCGTCTATTGTGTGTTTATACCTTACCATAGCAAAACAAAGGAATTATTCATTGTCTATAATTAAGTATCTACTCTTGGAAGCCTTTGTCTTTTCTGTGAGTCTCACATGCCTTTGCTTTCATTTCAGAGACATTCCATAAGTGGTCCAATCTCAACCTCCAAGCCTCTGACAGCCTTGTCAGATAAGAGATCAAACTATGGAGAAATTCCTGTACAAGGTACAGCTAACATGTTCATATCATTTTACTTTTCTGTTAACCTTGACATTCTTTGGCTAGTTAACTTACTTTCTTAGTGCTGACATCATGCTAGCTGATCTGATGTGTCCGAAGTTTTTATTAACATGTCCTAACTACAAGTAGGGAAATGAGTTGTTAGTTCATGAAGCTTTCATGAAGTCTTGCTGTGTAGACAGACTGGCCTCGAACTGACTTCAGTGTCTTCCTGCCTAATGCTTTAGAGTGTGGAGTTATACGTGTGTGCCCTTTCCAGGCTGATAGCTTTTATAGTAAGTAATACAGACTGCATGTCACTGCAAGACAGTTTCGCAGTTCTTCACGGAAAGTGTATTACTGTCCTTCCCATTTTTACAGACATTGTCTGAACACATAAAAAAGTTAAAAGACTCACACTTTAATATACAGGCATAGATAAAGTAAAGCAAAGGAAAAGATTTACGATGCAAAGCCAAGTATGGTAGTACACATCTGTGATCCCATTACTCAGGTAGGCAAGGCAGGAAGACTGAGTTCTAGGCAAGCCTGGTCTACAGTGTAACTATAAATTTAGACTATTCGGTGTCACCATGCTAATTCATGAGTCTGAACTAAAGTCTGCCATCTTGATAAATGTTTTCTACTTGCCTTGTCCTGTTCTTTTTTCCCCCTCTATCAACATTAATACACTGTCTTCTGGTTTTTTTTTTGTTTTTTTGTTTTTTTTTTTGAGATAGTTCCTCTATGTAACAATCCTGGCTGTCCTAGAACTTTTGCTCTGTAGACCAGGCTAACCTTGAACTTACAGAGAGCCTGCTTCTCTTCTCCCTCCCACCCCCCAGGTGCTGGGATTAAAGGCATGCACCACCACTACCTGGCAACATCCTATTTTTTAACTTAAAATTTTTATTGGGAGGCTGGAGAGATACTTCAGTGGTTAAGAGCACTGACTGCTCTTCCAGAGGTCCTGAGTTCAATTCCCAGCACCCACATGGTGGCTCACAACCATTTGTAAAGGGATCTTGATGTCCTCTTTTGGTGTGTCTGAAGACAGTGACAGTGGACTCACATACATAAAATAAATCTTTTAAGAAAATTTTTTTTATTGGAACTGGAAAGGCAGCTTGGCAGTGAAGAGCACTTGCTGTTCTTGTAGAGGACCTGGAATCAGTTCCTGGCACCCAATGGGAATGGTAAAAACGTATGCACGGTCAGCTAGGCTCTCCTAGTTTGTTTTCTTGTACTTTCCATCTGTCCATAGAAATTAGAAAAATAAGACAAACCATGAGAGTCATTCTCTAGATTCCTTCAACTGAAAAAAAAAATCTTGCCGCCCAGAGGAACTATGTGGGTGCTAGCACTACCCACATGCTGCTACTAGTGTGAGCTTACCTTTCATTGTGCAGAGGTCACAGATCCTGCTAAACACCCTCCTCCTCGCAAACAATCCCCACAACCAAAGTCTGTACAGCCCCAAATGTCAATAGGGCCAAGATTTTCAAACCTTATAACAAGTAATGATTTTCTTTAAAGATTTATTTATGAGTATGTGGTGATTGCCTGAATGTGTGTGTGTGTACACACACACACACACACACACACACACACACACAACTGTATGTGTGCCAGGTGCCTGCAGAGACCAGAAGAGGGCTCTAGGTTCCCTAGAACTGGTTAGGGGCAGTTATAAGCCACTCTACACTCTTCAACATTCTTTTCTCCTTTGTTTTAAAATTAGTAACTATCACCTCCAGTGTGTCTGTCCATGTACTTCTGGGTCTGTGGCCGTCTCCTGAAGCATGGTCGGTATACCAGGAAAGGAGCTACACCCCTAAAACCTTGGCTCCCTCTTTATACTCATTCCCCTTCTCTGGCTTTATTTTTAAAGTCTTTTTTTGAGACAAGGCCTCATTGTAGCCCAAGGTGGCCTCAAAGCTGCTAAGGAGCTGAGGACAACCTTGAGTTCTCCATCATGTAGCTTCTGCTTCCTAGGTGCTAGTGTTATAGGAATGTGCCAGCATGCTACACTTCTTATCTATTTACTTGAGACGGGCCTCACTCTGTAGCCCAGGCTGGCCTCAAAGCGTGGCAGTCCTGCTGTCTCAGTGTCCCATCCACCACCAGACCCACCAGCTGTCTGTTTGAGTCATGGCTCTTTCTGCTTGGTCTTCTCCAGATGCTCTTGCCTCATGTGCTTACTCAGTTATTTCCTTGTCCTGTATTTTCAACTCTTGGAACTCCCGTCTAAGTACACTGACATCTTTCTTGTGTTAAGAAAAACTGCACATGGTTGCACATTCCTGTAATCCCAGAACTCTGGAGGCCGAAGCAAGAAGCTAGACAGTAGACATGGTTCTACCTCTTTGTCTATTTTCCTCTCTGTCTTTCTCTACTTGTCTCCTGCATAAAAATGAAACAAGTCCCATCTTTCCCCACCAGCAGTCACATTCTCTCCCCGTGTGCAGTGTCTCCCTACTTGTCGTACCTTTTATCCCCAAGAGCATCTCACCCTGTCTCCATCTATAGTTGCTGAATTGCTCTAACCAAGGCTACCTGTGACCTGTGTGGTCAGTCACACTACTCCTCTGTCACCTCGTGCCAGTGATTTCCAAAATTATACGTTCAGTTCTCCTTCCAAACCTATTCTTTCCCTTTTCTCTGTCTTCCCTTGATTATCTCAGAGGGTTTGAATTCAGTGTGTTCACCTCTCTCCCTTTATAGTACTCCGCCATTCTTACCTCTGAGCGGGTCGTGTCTGTCCTCCCCTCTGCATCCCCTCCGTCAGCAGTTGTGTTGATCCTGCCTTGCTAAGGAGCTCTTGAACAGCCTCGCCTCACGTTTTCACTGTCCTGGTCGGTGTCATCTTTTGTCTCTACTATCTCGCTCATTATCCTGCACAAACCTGTCCAGTTCTGCAGCCACAGTGCTCACCTGATACAACCTGCATGCCCCTCACCCCCACGGGAGAAAGTCCAGACTCCTTAACCAGTCTGCAGCCTCCTACCCAACAAGTAGGAGATGCTCACATGATTTTTTGTTGGATGAATGAATTAAAGGTGAGGCCTGTGGGTTTCTCAGCAGGCAGAGATGCCTGACCCCACATCTGAGGACCTGACTTCAGTACCTGGGACCTGCATGGTGAGAGAAGGGAAGGAAGCAGCCTCTCTGATCTCAGGTTTCTACATTATTATAACAGGGATTATCTGCTGAAATGGGGCAGAGGCACGGACCTTCAGAATGCAGTGTAGACAGAATGCAGTGTAGACAGACAGGCAGATGAAGAGCCCGGCGCCGCGTGTGTGCGGGGGGAAGACAGTAAGGGGGCGATTCTCACAGTTTCCATCCAAAACTGACACTCCTGCATTTGGAACAGGGTCACATTGTGTGACCTTGCTGGCCTGGGACCTGTTTAGACCAGGCTGGCCGTGAACTCACAGAGACCTATCTGCCCTGCTGAAACTAACCACGTCTGGCTAGATATCTGTTTTGTTTTTGTAACACTTGTTTTACTTTCTTAATTTGCTGCATTGTTCTTTGGGAGACTTAAGGTTTTTAAGGAAATGATCTTTTAGGTTCATAATTGATTCAATTTAAAATATCGATTACTGGACTAGAGAGATAGTTCAGCTGGTAACATGCTTTCTGTGTAAACTTGAGGCCTTCGGTTTGATGCCCAGCACCCATGTAGAAAGCAGAGCACGGTGGTGCACTTAGAAGTCCAGCACTGGAGAGGCAATGGCAGTCAGATCCTTCGGGCTCACCGGCAAGCCAGCCTAGCCTAACTGGCAAGACCCAGGTTCCAGTCAGAGACCCTTTCTCAAAAGCCAAGGTAGATGGCTCCTGAGGAATGACATCTGACTTTTGACCTCTGGCCTCCACATATGCGTGCGTACACACACACACACACACACACGTAAATAAAGACGTAAATAAAACCTTGGTTTCTGTTTCTGTTCTGTATCTTAGAATTTGGGCTTGAAATGTTTTTCCTTTAAAAGCTCATAGGATTTGGGATTCTGATTGATGCTTGTAAGCTGTTTGTATAAAAGTGTTTGTTTAGTCAGGTGTGGTAGGTAGTACAGGCCCTTATTCTGAGCACTTGGGAGACAGAGGCAGGTGGATCTCTGAGTTCAAGGCCACCCTGGTCTACAGAGAGAGTTCCAGGACAGCCAGGACTACAGAGAAACCCTGTCTCGAAAAACCATCCAACTCATCAAGCAATGTTTGTTTATGATACTATTACTAATGACTTTTACCACATGTGTCCTTATGTAGAAAGTCGGCTTTCCTTCCCACTTCCTGGGCCTCCTAAGTAGAAAGTAACTCTTGATTTCAAACTACTTGTTCCTAAGACTCTTGCAGAATATTCCTTGGGGCTGGGGAGGTGACTCAGTGGTTGAGTATGTGCTGCTTTTTCAGAGGACTTTGACACGGTAGTATTTTAGTCCGCTCTAACTTTCCAGTGGGTGTGCACCTGCTTCTCACTACTGCCCCAGTGTTCTGGATTCCCCAAAGAAAGACCACATACACAGCCTTACATTTTAAATACCTTAAACAGCTCAATGGCTGTGCCACTCCCTCACTCCACGTGGTACACACATACACACACACACACACACACACACACACACACACACTCCCCTCTGATACTCCTGAGTTAATACTTACCAAATTTATATTTTATCTTTGCTGGCCTGGACCGTGCTGGGCAGCCCTCCTGGGGCTGCTTTCCCTCTTCACCTACATGTCAGCTGTTTCTCCCTCTGCACCTTTCTGCCATAATCCGTCTCCTATGCCCTCATCATGGTGGAATCCCCTCTTCCTCCTTCCTCAGTCCCTTCCTGGGAATCCTAAAAGTCCCTTCTCTCTCTCCCTGTCTAGCCATTGGCCTCTGGTAGATTTATTGATCAGTCAAAAGCCAACTGGGGACACTGCAAACAGATTTCAGGTAATATAATTAGCATCAGAACACAAGCTCCTCCTGGATTTGAGTGTGGTTCCCAGTGCCTATGTTGAGTGGCTCATAACTTCCTGTAAGTCCACTTCCAGGGTACCCGTACCCATGCATGTATGCATGTACATGCATATACAGACAATTAAAAATACAAAGAATTATTGGGACTAAAATATGTGATATTCTAAAGACTTAGTACTGTGTGCCATATTTTTGTTTGTTTGTTTGTTTTTTGCTTGTTGCCAATCATTGAACCTAGGGCCTCAGGCATCCTAAACCATACTTTATCATTGACCTGCTTTTCCAGCTACTAAATAGTTAATATGTTAAAAAAGAAATGGGTGGGCATTCTTGGAAAGTAAGGCTAATAATAGTCTTTATTAAATACAGGCGTTATTGTTTAGTTTTCTACTAGTCATTTATCCCTAACATATCAGATCCTGGCTAGGCAGAACACATGCATTCATGTCTTCTGGCTTGAGCACAGCCTGTTGGGTTCGTAACCCTAGATAAGACATGTGCAGGAAGAGGGAGTTAGCAGGAAAGAAAGATTGCACCAGTGTTCCAGGAACTAAAGAGACTCCTAAGAAAGTATGTATGTGTAAGAACCAAGCTGAAGCCATAATAGGGGCGGCAGCATCTGATTGTGTCATTCCTGGCTGTTCAGCAGGGATGACACTAGCTAGACTAGTCCTCAGACCACAGAGTGGGTAGTTAAGGCTCTCGGTGTCATCACCCTGGAGAGCCTCCTCCCCTGCTGTCCAGATAACCCATGCTTTATCAAACCAGACTCTTATTTCCTTCTCCTTCGTATCTTTTTTCCATTATTGTCTGGCTGAAATGCAGTTCCCAGCCCTTCTTTCTGGTACGGCCCAGCCTACTACCACTATGGTTTTCAACCCTTCTCTGCTGCCTGAATAAGAATGAACTATTTTCCTTTTTGGCTGTGTTATGGAATTCTAAGTATACCATGTGTGTCGATGGATACTTGTATATATGATGTCCCTTCTACCTGTAGGCATAGAAAGGCAAGGCCTTTTTAGTTTATGCCTTAGGCCAATACAATTAGGGGCCTCTTAATTTGATTAAGTTGCTTTGAAGAATTAAGTGACACAAAATGACTTAGAAAGAGTCACCTGCATAGCACGTCTCACTACCACCTCTAGAAATACATTGTTGAACTGGAGGTCTGTATGGTGCTTGTCTATGGAGATCATTTTTAGTAAACATGCTGTTTTGGCGGGGGTTGAAGTGCCTTCGCCTATGAGGAGGGACGAGCCTGAAGGCTAAGAAAAGTACGAGTCACCTTCCCTGTACTTCTGCCACCTCAGCATTCATCCATGTTGTTTTTGTGCAGAGCATCTACTAAGAACATCTTCAACTAGCCGACCCGCCTCTCTCCCAAGAGTCCCTGCTATGGAAAGTGCCAAGACCATTTCAGGTAATGACTTTTATCTGAAAAATTATTAAAAAACAGACAAACAAACAAAACTCAAAAACCCTCCTAGAAGTCTTCAGTTGCCCACATTGTAGAGATGACATGTTGAAGGTCCATCTTTCTGAAAGTTGAGAGTTAGATAGGCAACGACTGATTTGAAGAGTGAATCAAAGCACACCAAAAATTCCTGGAAGCTGCTTGCCAGTGTGGTAAAGCCCCACACAGCCAGGGCACTGGAGGCTCACTGCGTTTGTCCTCAGTGTTTCAGCTACCTGTATTCCTCTCCCCAGTGGCCTTTTCAGTTATACCTGGAAAGGAAAAGTCCTGATAGCTCTGCTGTGGTCTGGCTCCTGTCCCCCTTGACGTGGAGTGAGCACACTCCTCCGTCTGTCCTCTCACCCTTGATTCCGACTGACTGCAGTGAAGGGCTGGTATTAACTCACGTAAAACGTCTCATCTCAGAGTCTCAGCACACCACTTCAAAAACTTACTGATTTAAGACATACAAGGTACTTGGATTAAAAAAAAGAATAGCTATAAAATTATGTGTAAAAACATGTAAGTATGACATTCTACAGTCATTTAATACAAGAAAGCATCTGCCCCTTCAGGATCTTTAGGGCAACACTTTACCAGTGCTGCGTGTTTGTCCTGATTTCATTCCGATCTTGTTAGCCCGCCGTGAGTGTGGCAGCACATTCCTTTGTTCACGTGCGGAGGCTGAGGCAGGAGCGCTGCAGACTTCCGGGACAGTTTTTTTCCCTGTGTCAGCCTTGCAAACTTAGCGATAATTGACTTGATACCTTTTAGTTTTTGTCTTCCTGGTATGTGTTTGAAGCTGCATTCATCTCTGCAGAGATGCCCCGTTCCCTCCTCCCTCTCAGCAGTTCTGCATTTAGAGGAGTGTGTTTATTTGCCTTGTGGGTACTGGGTAGGGGTGGGTAGTTGCACATAGTGCTTTGGTGTTTAGTTGTGTTTGTGTAGTCCTCACCGTGTACCAGGTAGATACTGTGAATGTTACATGTTAATAAGACACTTGTTCCCTTAAGATGTGATATGGTTTGTGTTTCCACTACCAACCTTTTCACAGGTTTTAAATTCTTTAATTTTTTTATACTAATGTCTCATTCTGTAGCCCAGGCTAACCTCATGTCCATGATTGGCCTCCTGCCTCAGTTTGAAAGTACAGGGATTCTAGACAGAAATCACTGTTGCCAGCTGCATAGGTGTTCTGAATGAAAACTAAACCCAGTCATGAGTGGGTTCAAGGATTAGCTCCTCCTCTCACAGGGGAGTGTCTGTTCGTTAGGAACCTTCAGAAGAAATTCTCAAGCTCAAACTAAAAAAATTTAAAGCATGTATATTACTCTATAATTTTAAAGGATAGGCAATTGTAATTGTCAATATGTATACAACATTTAAAAAATTGTTTGACAAAGCATTCTTTTCTCTAAGAAAGCAATCTAGATGTCAAAAAATAAAATAACTCTCAATCTTTCTAAGTCACTTTATCCCCAGAATTTTTAAACCTGTTTTAATTGGAATAGATTTTCTACAATATATTCAGATTATGATTTCTCCTCCTTCAGCTTTTCCCAGACCCTCCCCACTTCCCACCCACTCAAATTCACTTTCTTTCTCTCATTAGAGAACAGGCAATAGTAATAATAATAATAATAATAATAATAAACCAAGCTAACATATAGGGGGAAAAGCCAAGAAACATAAACAAATGCAGGATCTGAGATGCACAAATTCTCATACACAGAACTTTTCCTTAAATTAGAAAATGCATTGTATTTATTCATAGTACTTAGTACTATGTCACATAAGATTTTTGTACAAATATAAAAAGTTGATCATATCCCATCTTCTTCCCATCCCTTTCTTTACTTCTCTTTGTTCCCCTATACAGTTGTTTTTTCATATGTACTTATATGATTTTATGACCAGGAACCACAAGTGAGAGAAAACATATTTGTCTTTGTGAGACGGACTTAGTCTGTGTAAACGACATAAAGTGTAGGGAGACTGTCTCATCATAGTGTACAGC